>NC_090922.1:86239051-86542081 GCF_040938575.1 Ambystoma mexicanum
TTCACCCCGCTTTGAAGGGCCCTATGAGGTAGAATAAGCTACCCCCACTGCTGTCAAATTAAAAGGGTGAAGAGCATGGCAATATCTGCACAAAATAAAACCTGTTTAAAAGGCGAAACATTGACCCCTCACAAAGATATCTGCAGTGAAGCAAGAGAAGTAGTTCTTTGTGTGCAGATCCGGTCCAAATGAAGCAAGAGAAGATGATCCATGCATGCCAACTGACCTGATGGCTAGAAACGAGAATGAGGAAAATAAAGTGCAGCCAAGCACCATAGATTAGGCTCCAGCGTTTCTCAAAAATCAACCATAGACCTGTGTTTCGCAAAATTTGACAAGAAGAAAATAGACTTGCAGCTACCTTGGAACTCTTTTTTAGACAGGCTTCAAGGAACCATCTGAGAAGAGCTCGGAATTTGCAGAGGAAAGATGAGTATTGACCATTGTTTATGATACCTATTATTACACTAATATACACACTTTTGTCTGTTATTTTTTCCTACAAATTGTAGACATATCCTCCCCTAATACGAAGGGGAATATATATTATCACATTTCTGGAAGAACCCAAAAATAACTGTATTGACTGGAGAGTGATCATTGAAATAAAACTCCAGTTACCTGATATAAAAGTGAATAAAAAGGTGATAAACACTTTGCACATTTAAGTAAATACAAAATGGAAAGGCTTGACCATTTCAGAGATTCATTGCCATCCAGAAAGTCGACCGGTTTTCATGGACTATTGATGATGATGTCAGTTGGTATTATGATTTGTGTTTTTCTCCTTATTATGGTACTTCGAAATATGTAGTACAGAGATGAAAGGTATTAATGAAACATCTATTATTGTCCCTACTGAAGATATTTACGGCCTGTTTTTCAATATAACTAGGTAATTATTTTGAGTTAAAAGGGATGTTGAGGAGGACCATGAAGACATGAATGCATATGTTAATAATTCGGCTCATTTAAAAAATAACCTATGGTAGTAGGAGAGAGAACATCAGATGAAAGCTGCTTCATCTGTTTTTTAATAACATATGCCATGAACGCACCAAGGACATTTATTGCCAAAGAAATGGCTACACATGATGCAATATGTCTTAGTTATCTAGCAGCGTGTACAACCAGAGAGCAATTTGTTGGAAAATTGACAACTTTACTATGGCGATCAAGAGGACATTTCCATACGAACATACTTAAATAAAGACAAAAGGGATGGAAAGTGAGATGGGATGGACAAGCAAAAAACGTATGTATCCAGTCCAGATTGGAGAACAAATAAAAGTTGTCGAGATGAAGAGGATGGATTGCTCATACATGACTGTTCGAGCACGAGAGCCAGGATTCTGGGAGAGACCTCAGCTATTGGTATATGGGCGTGCTGCCACCAGTACCAGATGGGAAGAAGGACTATTATCTTACCCTGCACGCTTATTGACGAAGGAACCAGTAGCTATACTGCAAATAGTGAATGACAAATGCCTAGGATCGTGGGCCAAGTATTCCAAGTTATTAACATGGGTCGACAACGAAGCAGGACCTGTATCCATAATACCATTGAAGAATGCAACAACATGTTTCAAGAACAGAGGCTCGGTTCTGGTTGGAGAGAATAAAGGATGTGGAAAGAGGTCCTTGGAATGAATGGAGGAACTGCTGTACTGATGGACCAATATTGGACCTGTTCATCCAGAGTTTACATGCAGTTGCCTTTGAATTGGTGAGGAATATGCTCTATTGTAAAGGTAACTGTTCAGACATTAGTGATTCCTCAAAGTGATCTCAATATCAATGAATTTCCAAAAAGAGATAAGCACATGAGGAAGAAGAGGTTGCTCAACCTCTATCGCAAGAAGAGTAGTAATTATATGTCAGCAAAATCAATAGAGGCCTATGGCAATATTCCAGATGAGCATACATTGTTCAGTAAGACAGCAATGATAATGACATCTTTATTGATGCCAGGATTCAGACTGCAGTAAATGGCAAGTGGCTGCAGATCACCCGATGGGAGCTGTTATAGACTATTAATGCAACAATGAAAGGATTCGATGCAACCAGAGAAGAACTGAGAGCCATCAGGCTGATGACTCTCCAGAACACGTATGTCCTGGACTTAATTACAGCAATGGAAGGAGGCGTGTACGCCAATATTGGGCATTCTTGCTGTACATTCACACCATCCCATGATGAAGAGAACAGAACCCTGACAGAAGCAATAACTATGCTGACGGTTATGCATACAAAGATGGAAGATGAAGCTGAGAAGACAGCCGGAGATGACTGGTTCTCATTACTATTGTCATGGATTCCAACCTGGCTGGCCAATGCTTTCAATATACTCAGAGCAATACACGTGTTGATATTGCTAGGATTCTGTCTTATAAAGATCATCTAAGAACAGTATTAGAAGAGAGCTAAGAAAGCTATTGGAATGAAGATAATGATTGACATTGATGCTGGAACGGGTGAGCAGATGCAAAATGAAGGCAGTACCTGTAAGAATATAAAGGAAAGTACCCTTGCACCTCTTGGAGCAAAGTTCCATCACCCTATGGATCAGAAAGGTATGTATGACATTGGTCACCATTTGGAGAGTGCTGCCATATGACCTGGAGTGTGGATGAACACATAGAAAATGTAGGTCAACTGAGGGGGTGACAAAGATTTGGATCTCAAAGAAGAAGCAGGATGAAGAGAAGATGTTGACAAATGATGAAGAGGAGATTTTGGTTGAAAATTCGACCCGGGGGGGATCTAGAGGAGCAGGTAGATACTATCTTGCCAGCTCTCGCCTCCTCACCACCATCATACTGGAATAGTCAAAGAATAGCAATAAATAGGACCTCCTGTATTGTTCCTATACCGCATCGAGTATATGAGAGATGGTATGGACTCAGACAGCCATACAGAATGTACCCTCGCACTGAAAGTGTGGAAGGATGTTGCATGGAAAAATGTTACATGGAAAGATGTCACCTGGACGTTAAAGAGAAATCTGACGTGGACAAAGTGGAGTCATAAAGAAGATATATGAACCTATGCTGAAACGATATGAAAATACCTAGAAGTAATGATGTAACTGAAGCACTAAGAGTAACATGTAACTAAAAGCTAAAGAGATCATCTATCTGAAGATGAAGCAGCTCAATGATCAATCAACTGTAAATACGCAGGAATGCAAGGTTGAACGAAAACATAGAAGCTTGCTATAGAGGAATATATAGCATGGCAAGGACGGCCATAGTAGGAAAATGGACGCTGCTCACTTTGATCTTAACTAAACTACCACAGAGCCAGATTGAGGCCGTAGAATCAGGAGATGTGGAAAAACAGCTGAAGATGAGTCAAGGTTGGCCCAGAGTTAAGGATGATATTTTAAAAAGATGAACACAGAGCACAAAGGGAGTACATGGATAAGATCTGAATGTGGGACATTCTTCATAGATGGAAGAAGAAGAAAACATCTGTGAGAGCCAAACTGTTGGTTAATTAAAAGTGTACAAAGTTCATATGGAGTAGAGTGAGCAAGTCTCTAGAGGCCAAGAGCAGTAACAGAACCCTGCATAATTATTTCAAATAGCAGTAAATAGAAGGCTGAAATGGACAAAATCGTGGTCTCTTCACACGTGAATAAGAAGTCAAAAAACCAAGGCTATTTATTAGAGCCTTAAGCTAATATAGTGGTGTGCTCACACTCCCTTGAATGTTCCAGGACAGCGACCATGCAACAAGGTCAGCTGCAAATGGAAAACATTGGCTTATGGCCTACCGATGAGCGATGATGGACTAATTGGGAAAATGGGGAGCAGTCAGATGGGATTCAAGCACCTACGTTTTGTTTCACGTATGTGCTACTAAAGAGCCAACAGTCCAAGGATGGGATACTATGCCAACCAATAAGTGGGGTTGAGGGACAACCTAACATGCAATGTAGCATAGACCAATCCACTGTTGTTTTGTCTGATGTAATCAGCACTATATGTATTTAGAGGTAGTTCAAGGTGTGCCCCAGAGATAAAGGGCAGCCAATGAGCTACTAATCCTTGTATGTTCCAAAACTAGATATGTTCCGCTTACCCAATCCCTTCTCTTCATAGGTTTTGTATTTTGTTACGTGAATGACATCATAGATGATGCATATTGGGGAATAAGACCCCTGTTTAATTAAGTTTGTGTGTGAGAGTACCAGCATCAGTACGATGCCTGCCAGTTTGCCCTGCTTTATTTAATTGATAATAATGTAGTACTTTGTCACATTCTTTCAGTCTGTCTGATTATTTGCTCTGAGATCCTTGTTTGTAATTCCGCCTAGCAGAAAATACGCTTCAAGGTGCTAGAGCACACACCTGACCTACTTGATGGTTTTGTGCCCTGAAGAAGGCTGGGTCATTTAAAAATTAAACAGCTGACCGAAAGAGCCGAAACTCAAGTTGGTAATTGTTTATTGGAGAATATGCCACATAAATATATCTGTTATAATCTTTTGTTCTAATTAATTAGTTTCACGTAGGTGTAGAAGTGTTGCATACCATGTTGTACAGAGAAGTGGCACACAGCATTAGTGAAGTCGGTTGTAGGGTGGGAATTGGTGGTGTTCCACCATTTCCCTGTTTATGTGTTTATTTTATTATTTATATATGTGTGAGTACAGAGTGTGGCTGTTGTTGATTTATTGGGGGTTTGATTGCGGTTTGGATGCCTGCGGATTTGGATTTGGTGGTATGCTAGTTGGTTAGGTGTTTTTGTTTTTGCAGATAGTTTCTCTCTGTATTTTTTAGTATGTTTTCATTACTAATAATTATTATACAAAGTTGTTGTATGCTCATGACCTATGTTGTGTTCTGTGTTGAATTTGTATAAATGTGTTTTTTCATGTGTATGTTTATGTGAAATCTATGGCTTAAACCCGTGTTTTTGTGATATTTCTTGATTTCCACTGAGCCCACGCCTTGATTAGACTTGTGGGTTTACCTCATTGCTTGTGACAACGAGTTGTAAAATGTAAGCAGCCACCTCCAATGATGAGCATAAAGTGTTGGTCTGCAGAGGTGATTATTGTCCAAATTGAAAACTGTGGCACCAAAGCACTCATGCTTTTATGCTGGTTTTGCCAGCAGACAATAAAGCGATCTTGGACAAATCCTCTTATATCAATGACAGTAAGATGTCTTCTGTGAAGATGTGTGCCTTCTCATGTGCTGGTGGCCTTGTTTCACACATAAGCTGATCTTTCTTCTTATGTAGGCCTTTGAGTGGAAGGGATTCTAGACAGAAGAGGGCTTACCAGATATTGCAGGCTTTTGGTAAGTATATTTTAAGGCTTGCTTATTTTGCACAAAATAACGGTTTGCTTTCTTGTTTTTCCTCCATGTTTTTAAAAAACAATTTCACAAGCCTGTGTTTTGGGTGCATTTAATGCTTTAAAAGTGAAACCCAGATAAAATCTTTTAAGGTCACACCAGTTAATATGCTTGTACATACGTCTCTTGGTGATGAAGACAACAAAGCTAGAATCACTTTCTTATGCATAATACACTTCTATAACATTTTGTTTTTAAAAATTGCCATGTTGAGTTATGTGATGTGTTCTTTCCAAGTCAGTTCTATAAAATGTAATTATTATGGTTCATGGTAGGAACTGGACAAGGAAGTGGAAAAGTGCAGAAATTGCAGAGTTGACTCGCATCCCAGCTTCACACCTTAAACATCATATGATCCTGGGCATCTCATCTAAACTCGTATTGCCTCACCTGCTAAAATTGCTAGTTCCTAAACCTTGCAAAATTGTCAGCCCTTCAGACTGATTTCGTTTTCAAGGTGTGATCTTAAAAAACCTCACTCATGGTTTCCCTGGCTACAGCGTTGCTTCCTCTATAATAATGAGCATAGGCATAGTGAACACTATATCCACTTGTTTCTTTGCGCTCTAATGGCAACAGTACTTGAAAACCATGTCCCTCTTCTAATCTCAGGCGATCTGGATGAAGACACCTTCCTGGAAGCTTCCAATGTTCAACCACCATCTAAGATATGTGTAGCTTTCGTCTTGCTTCCAATTGGTCATGTGTATCCATGCTTGAGAACGTTTGAATTCTGTGAGGATGCTCATCTGAGTTGTCTGTCTATTCTGCATTATGTGAGCCTTATTATCATGCACGCTACTATTGGTGAAAAGTGCCCTGTACCTATGCTTGAACACAACTACACTTGTCGTAGACTGTTAATGTTGCCTTTGAAATGCTACTTATTTATCATTCTGATTACAGCACCAATAAAGTGTGCAAGAGGCCTCATGCTTATTTTTATTGCTGCAAGGAGGCATATCAAGCCATCGGTTGAGATAGCGATGGGGGGTGGGGGGTAGCGCGGCCAAATATTCTGGATCCCTTAATTCATTTGGTTCAGTGGAGAGGGGCCCCAAAGATGTCCATGCCCTGGGACCCAAAATTGATTGAGATGGCCCTGGATCAGGCGAAGAGCTTGCCCCAAAAGGAACTCTTCTCTTTAGTCAATATTGTACCCACCTGAGAAAATACTCTTCACTTTTTCCCCATCGCCAAATACATATAAAGTAACTGTTTCTGGTGATGTTTCCCCATCATGGAATGGAGCACACACAATGAATTCATGCCTGGAAATAAGAACATGAGTCTGCCCACTGAAAGCAGGCATGCAAAATGCATGCATTGCAGGCAACAAGAAATTAACAAGAAAATATGTCTATTTACCAAATGAGGACACATTTGTACACACATAAAATGCACACATGCCAAACAACGAGAAAAACTCACCTTCCTGCTGAAACTGAATATATGTAAAAAAGAGCATCTGTGGTAAAAGGAAAAACTGGGCTTCCTGACAAATGTGGCCACACAAAGTGCATACATGTCTGGCAACAATGAAATGTGACTACCTGTTAAAAGTAGGCATAATTAACTGTCATGTCTAGTCCGGGATTAAACAACTACCTGCTGAACGCATGGCTATACATTCTAATGAGAATCCCTAAGTGAAATATGCTGATTTTAAGCAACAACATTACACATATATGCATTAATGGACATGGCCAAAATAGCCTATGGAGGGTAAGAGAAGCATAAACATATGCATTCAAGACCAAAGTGGGTAACGCGGTGCAAAAAGTCATCCCGACATTCACGTGCGGCATGTCCTTACCCAAAGATTTTGAGAAGAACTTAACACATGTTACATACAATAAACTCCACATGTGCTGACATGTGTTGCGGCCGCATGGGATCATTATCAAACAACAAAACCCAAATAACCGAAACTATGTTCCTCAAGAACATTGTGGGTTTACCACAGGGCTTCCCAGGGCACCTGTTACATAAAGAACTTGAAGTAGCATGCATGGAAGATCTCATAGCAAGGCAGCCTTTAATCTACTGGCTGCGTATATGGGAGCGGACCCCCCCTGACAATAACCAGAGCCCTGGTGAGGGATCTCATTGGCACACATTCCTGTACCGCCCGCCTAGGCTGAAATATATACAATCATCCTTTCACAAG
This sequence comes from Ambystoma mexicanum, assembly GCF_040938575.1. Classification (NCBI taxonomy): domain Eukaryota; kingdom Metazoa; phylum Chordata; class Amphibia; order Caudata; family Ambystomatidae; genus Ambystoma; species Ambystoma mexicanum. The sequence continues at coordinate 86,246,591 of NC_090922.1, forward strand.
GTTGGTTTTGGGCTCTTGTTTGGTGACGAACTGCAGGCAGGCAACGCTGACAGATGAGAGTTAATAGACACCTTCTCTCCTCATAGAGCGAGAATAAGGAGTAAGAGTGAATTGCAGAAGCAAAGCGTACACTTTTAGTACTGCAATCTTGCCCCCAACATTGTAAGGCCAGCCTACAGCCAATGGTTCATCACCCCAAGGAAAAGGGCAGTGATTATGGCGTTCAGAACAAATCTCTCGTTCACTGGGGAAGGGGCATTTTTTTCAACAATAAATTGCACTGAGAGGACGAGCTGCCCTTGCTGTAAGAGTCATAGGAATGACTTGCTGCAGTTCCGGTTTTTCTGTCCTACTTTAGCAAAGCTAAGGAAAGATTTTATAATTCCAGTAATAAGAGCGTCCAAGCTTAGACACGTGTAATTAACATTCAGATTTACACTGTCAGTCCCGGACCTGCTGCAAGCCCATAATGGATATACTTTGAGCGGGCTCTCATGTTACGCAGTCAATTTTCATGTTTTGATGAAGGATTTAGTCTATTCTTTGTAGATAGCAAGATTTTGATTTTATCTAAATGAATTTTACTGCTGTATTGTATTTTACTCTGTGTTCTTTTATGGGAATTCTCATTTCAGAATAAAGATGTTATCTACTTTCTACTTTCCACACGTAGGAGAGAATGAAAGAACATAGTGGTTGATACAAATGCAGAACTCATTTCAGTCGATTACATTCTCCAACTACTCCCTTTTCTCCATCCAACCTTCATCGGAGCCCAGCAGATTATTGTTACAGATGACTACACATGACATGTACCCTTATTCTTCCAGGGCCCAGCCCACAACAGTTCACTTCTCCCTCACACAAAATGCTGCAATAGGAAACAGACATTGCTTGTGCTCCATCAACCATCCACTAATATATGTAAACCCCAGAGGCATTGCTGGGTGGGGGGGGTAAGAGGGCTATAGCCCCTGGTCTTTTGGTTGTAGCCCGAATAGAATCTCAGGAGCTACAACCAAAAGGCTAGCTAGGCCCAAGTCCCGACAGTCCAGACATTAGCGTAGCCCCGGATCTTTTCCAGACCTTGAAACACCCCTGGTAGACCCATTTCTCTGCTTATGTCATCCAATTTGTCTGTCAATGCAGTGCTCTATGTGTTCCGTTGGCACACACACAATGTTTCTGCAGTCACATAAGCTTGTTTGTCTACACCTGCACACCGGAACCCAGTAAGGCACATTTGGGCACATCACCACTCTGTGGCCCTCATTACGACCCTGGCGGAAAGCGACTGACCGGAGCGCCACAGCGTAAATAGCGTTTCCGCCATTGCACGAAGGAGCAAAGTGCGGCCCATTCCGACCCATCGGGCACGAGCACCACGGCATGGCGGAAGTGCAAAGTCCGCGATGGCGGAAATGACCCCAAAACGGCCCACACCGCCGCCGTACGGCGCCTTGGTGCAATACCGCCACCCCTCTTAGCGGTCACCGCAGTGTGCGCCTACCGGAAAGTACGGTGCCCGGAAATATACGGAAACGGAAGCTAAAACATGGGCCCGGAACGGGAAACATCCCGGCGTACACCTATAAATACACTAAAACCACACAACCACTAAAATCACAACCCTGAAACACACCCCAACCCGTCAACCACCCTAGCGAAACCAAGAAAAATGGGAAAAGTAGCGAAGAAAGCGTGCGACCGCAAGCGGCAGGTCCACTTCTCCCGTGAGGAACTCACCGTGCTAACAGAGACCCTCCAGGAGAATGCTGCCGTCGTCTTCTGCACGCAAATGACCAGGACGGCACTTGCAAACAAGAAGGCCATATGGGCTCTGGTGGCACAGCGGGTAAGTGCGGTGGGGACCGCACCCCGCACCCCACAGCAATGCCGCAAGCGATGGGACGACCTGCGGATACGCGTCCGCAGCATACTCTCTGCCAACCGCAACATTGCCACAGCCACCGGGGGAGGTCCTGAATCACCCATCAAGTTGACCCCCTGGGAAGAAATCTGTGCCTCCACCATCGGAATGGAGAGCATAGAGGGAGTCGGAGGGATGGAGAAAGGAGTGCAGACATCCGAAGATTCAGGTAGGTGGCCCAGATAAAACAATGCCAAATCCACACAGTCCATCCATGTGAAGTACCATGCGTCCACATAGTGCAACAGAAACACATGTCCAGGAGAACGTCCACACACATCGGCCTGATAGCGCACGTTAAAACCCACAATAAATACATAAATAATTCAAAACCCCTAATACACGCACTACACGTGCAGCAGGCACACCCTAACTGCAGGCTGCCAAACAACTGCACCCTCACTCCACACACAAATCAAAGCACCTCCAAGGCCCCGACCCAAATCACCCTCAGGTACCACCCCAATGCATGTGATACAATGCCATTCCAATTCCCACAGACCCATCAATAACCCTCGCCCTCCTTTACTCCACCACAGGGTCCGATCCAAACGACGAGCTACAGGACACCCCTACCAGCACACCTGCAAAGAGGGCCAAGACCAACGGCCAGAGACCCTCCACCTCAGCTGCACGCATCAAGACACGGCAGCAGCACAAATCAGGTGGCAGCACAGAGGAGGGAACATCAACAGGCACCCCAGCAGCCAGCATGCCCACAACACCACCACCACAGGTCCCCCCAATGGATGCCACAGAAGGCACTGCCTCTGGTGGCAGCAGCACCATAGGTGACACCCCATTGATGGCAGCATGCTCGGACACAGAAAACGGGGATGCCGAAGTCAGATCCATCCATGACCTGTCCCAATCCCCCTGTCTGTCCCATCCCGTACAACATGAGGATACCACGCAGGGGCACCCACAAGACGACGACTGGCCATCCCCCACAAGCCCTGTGGCAAGGCAACATGAGGACAACAGCCCCTCTGTGACACCCCCGCAAATGGCCATGGCCCAGCAGAGGCAACAGTCCCTCGACCAGTTGATCGAACAACAGCAGCAACTGGCCACGCTCCGCAAGGACCATGCTGATGAATGTGGGGCCACTAAGGCAGACATAGAAACATCAACTGAGACACTTAGGGCACAAATCGAGAGTAGCACCGAGAGCCTGAGAGTCCAAATGGAGAGTAGCACCGAGAGCCTGAGAGTCCAAATGGAGAGTAGCACCGAGAGCCTGAGAGTCCAAATGGAGAGAAGCACCGAGAGCCTCAGGGGGGAACTGCATGCGACGGCCAAGGACGTATGTGCCGAACTTGCCGCAGTGCGCCGTGTGCTCACTGAGCTCTCGCAAACCCTTAGGGACATGCATGGACGTGAGCAGGCAGACACATCATCCGTTGCAAGTTCCGTCCAGGGCAGCCCCCAACGTAGATCTGGAAGGAACCTGCGCTCCACAGGCAGGGGTGCCCCTGATACCCGCAGAGGGGGCATGCAATAGCGACAGCCCACTGACAATGAGCATCTTTGGACACTGGTGTTCGGGGGGGAGGTAGGAGGGTGGAGGGGGTGTGTTGGGCTCACTTGGGTGGCGGGTCGATAGGGTGTTCAACATGACCTCACATATGCCATAAAAAGTGCACGATCAACCAATGAGATGTGTGGACATTGATCTTTGTGTACTAGGCCATCATAGGCGTACAGTCCATGTTGTGCATGTCCCAGACACACGCAGTGCCACGAGTCCCGTGTCCATGTATCAGCCACCAGGCGTGAGTGCTAGAAGCATACATCAATGAGATGCTGACGAATGTCACGGGCCTCCGGTGCCTCGCAGACTCCATGAGGTGCTGCCACATCCCCACCCTCATCATGACCATCTTCAGGTGCTTGCAGTTCTGCGTCAGGGGGCATGGGCACATTTCTACGTACGCACATGTTGTGGAGCATGACACATGCCATCACCATCTTTGCAACCTTCTCATGGCGGTACAGGAGTGCCCCGCCAGACCTGCTGAGGCAGCGGAAACGGCCCTTCAGTAGGCCGAATGCCTGTTCTATGACTACACGGGTACGTGAGTGGGCATGGTTGTAGTCCTCCTCATGCTGGTCCCGTGGGTTCCGGACTGGTGTGAGGAGCCATCTCTTCAGTGGATATCCAGCATCACCTGTATGTGGACGAGAAACGTATGATGTGGAATGCCATTGATACGTACGCACACCCCCCCCCCTTCCTGCCAGGTCATTGCCAATTCACATACCCCACATCATCATGCATGTAATGAGACTCACCGAGTAGCCAGGATCTGTTCCCTGCGTGTCGCTCCATGTAGCGTGGTATTGTAGAGTTCCTCAAGACCATAGAATCATGGGTTGATCCAGGGAATCGGGCACAACAATGTGTAATGATCCTGTTGGAGTCACACACCATTTGTACATTCAGGGAATGAAATTGTTTTCGGTTGCGGTACTGGGCCTCCATGGCATGTGGGACGACCAATTCAACATGGGTGCAGTCGATGGCACCAATGCAACCCGGTATGCCGGCAAGTGCATGGAATCCCACTTTCGTGTTTGTAATTTCCTGCTCCGAGCGTGGTAGGGAGATGTAGTCGTCTGCGTGCTGCAGGAGGGCATCGAGCACTTGCAATAGTGTCCGTGAGAACAGTGGCTGAGAAATGCCATGCAACTGTCCGACTGTGTGCTGGTAGGTGCCTGTGGCCAGGAAGTGGAGTACAGACACCACCTTCAGTAGGGGTGGGATGGCGGTTGGGCTATCTATCATGCTGACAAGGTCAGCCTGTGTCATGTCCACAATGGCGGCTATGGTGTCCCGGTCCAGACGGTAGAGGGTGTGGATCTGCTCATCAGTGAGGTTGAACGGATGTGCTCGGAGGCGTGGGATTGCGGGCTGCCTGCGTGGTGGTAGTGGCTGTGCTGGTGGGCCTTGCTGGCCCTGCCTTGGCCTCCTCCTCCTCCTGCGTCTCCTCCGTGCTGCTGGTTGTAGTTGGTGTTCGTCTTCTTCTTGGAGTTGGAGCACTTGCAGTGCTATCAGGTCCCCCAGGGCCAACATCGCGAGTCCTGCCGGTAGCATTTCGGTGTGGTTGTGGGAGGAGACTGGCTGTGCAATTTATGTGTTTTCAGGCTGTATGGCCTCCACCTGTGGTGATTCATTCCACCTGTGCAAACTGCTCTCCCCTTTGGCCGAGCACGTCACGCGCACAACGCTGCAATTCGGGGAATGGTATCTTGCTATTGCTATCATGTATTTGTACCCGATGGCCGTGTAAGATTGGTTGATATGTTCATTCTGCTGTGGTCCCATTGTTTCCCATACTATCTTTGCAGTCGCGAACAGACTTGTGAAGGGTCAGTGGAACGTAGTACTCGAGTAACGGTGGGCCCTCATGCATCACAGTACCGAGTTGCAACGACGGGCGGGGCGTCCCATTCGTGGGTGAAGGCAGTTGCCATTTTCACACACAGCCGCACTCGATGGAATAATTAGTGATTTCAAACGACCACAGATGCCTTTCCGACGTGGTGTTGCAAATGAGGAATTCGAAGGGCGGCGCTTTCGGTTTCCAGCTAGCGGCGAGGAGATGCCCACAGGTCTGACTGCAAATATAACGTTCTATTGTTCAATGTCCTTGAGACAGGGCCCATGGCGAGGGAGCAATGATTGATATGAATAGATTGGGATGCGCAATAGCTACGTGGGCGATGAGGCCGGCCGTTCCCAAATACATGTTACTTCACAACACTGGAATTACGGGCTGGGGCACTGTGGATTTTGCAGGCTGCATAACGCACAGACTCAATGGATGTTTCTAATGTTATGTGAGTAATTATTCAGGCGTTTTGATCCCGGGATGAGGGAATGATGAATGGATGCATGGGCAGGTGATTTGATACAGAGTTTGCCATGTACAGGGCTTCTTGGGATCTATCCGCCTCCCCTACGCTATGTGATGCAGGGCTGCCATAGTGGGACCATCGTCTATCTGGCCTTGTTGAGCCCTCCCTGTCTCGAGGCGCCCTCAGACACTTGTGTCCATGCACGTTAACATTCCCATCTGATGGATTCTGTTTTGACAGACGCATGCACAGGTACACTCGTTTGTGATGGTGTTTGCACCTCGATATAGATGGTTATGAGTCGCAAGTGGTTTTGGGGTGGTGATGATCCTTTTGAGTGGGCTAGCATGCATATGGCTGTGGATTTCGTGTGATCATTGAAGTGAGTTGTTCGAATGTAGTTCTGATGGCCATTCTGATCTTTTTCTTTTCTTTTGGTTGACAGGTATCTCCTCCCCTTTTGCCACTGCCATCTGTATGCCACTCCTGCAGATGGATTTTACTCCCGACACCTGCTGCTTCGTGTTAATCAGTGGAGCAGCATTACGGTCTTATGGGACGATCGCCAATGGCCCACATGCCCTTACGCAGTACTGGTGGCTCGGAGCAACATTTCGGCCTTTCAGCTGGACTAGTGCCTCCCCATTGGGACGGCCCTGCGGTTCTGTGCGCTTCCATGTTGCCTTTTCGTACGTGAATGTGGCTCTGTGTACCATGGGGGAACAGGGCGACACACAAGTAGTGGCTGGTCATTTCTTGCGGATGCAGCCCACAATGGTGATTAGTGTTTTGGAGTTCATGGCCTGATGGCTGTATGGGCTTGGTGACTTTGATGTGCATAAATTTCTATTCTGATTTGGCCCGTGTAGCGTTTTTCTTTGCAAGTGATGTGGCATATGCCTATTTGGGGGGCGATGTATTGTGAGGAGATCTGCATTGGGTTCCAGCTTCGGGGTTTAGTTGCGTGGTACTGTACTGGGCGCGTTTGCCTGCTAAGCCCGTGAGGTCAGGGATGGGGGCTGCCTATATGACAGTTTGAATGTTGTCATGCTCAGGGGCGGGGGATTGGGTTTTGTGTAACAGATGCCGGTCAGCCAGGTGGACTGGTGGAATGATGTGATTTTCGGAATATTGCTGGTCACAGGTGCCTGTGTTTGCGTGCGTTTCTTGGTGGGGGACTGTGGTCATGTCCATTGTGATGGCTTCTGTATTCGTGCCATCTGTGCCCTGCAGCTCCCATTGGCCCCTCTTGTGTTTCATTTTTTCGTTGGCATGCATGGGTGACTTGTACATTTCAATGGTTGCATTGTGACTTCATTGCACCTACGGGGAGTTGTACTTTGTGGGCAGGGAGCGGTGTACAGGCACTCAGTGGGGCCGTTTACGGTTGATTCGCGATGCCGTACTTCTCGCCATGGCGGAATGGTACATTACGCCATGCCTGATGGCGTTAGGTACATGTCCGCTAGGGTCGGAATTGGCGTACCCTTGCGCCATGGTGGTGTTTGCGGTTTGGCATGGCGCGCGCGCGCGTGCTTGGTGCAGTTAGCGTTGGCGTTCACTACGGTGTCGCTAATGGCTTCGTACTTTGCGGTGACGGGTCATAGTCGCACCGAGCGCTATTCGATGGCGGTATTGCATTTCCGCCATCGTTTTTCGATTTCCGCCAGGGTCGTAATGAGGGCCTGTGTGTTTAAGTGACCAACATGTAATGCTTTTGCAACAACACAAAGTGGCGTAACATGAAATGTGGGGTACCTCCTTTGAGCCATGCTGGAGGCCTCCCCCAAGCACTGCAACAAAGCATGGGTTGCGCCACACTCCAAACTTGCCTGGACCACCATGCATGCTTAATGCGCATGATGATCATGCTGCAGCAGGGGCACACCGCGCACTGCAGCAGGGGAAAGTTATAAGTATGTGTTTTAATCAGAACATATCATGCAGGAATACTCTTCCTTTTGAGTTTACCCTTAACACTAGTAAACCATGCAATGCCACAATAAGGAAACATTCACCTTCTAACTGCACAAGTGTCCCACTATACCCATGTAAGAACACACATTATATTGGCGTTGCTCCATATGCGAGTAAGAAATACCATGCCACAGAATGAAAATGTCCAGTCTGCCTGCCCACTTGTGCTATACATCCCCACCCCAAACCATCCTTCATATAATAGCATTCATCAAGTTGGCTTTGCCCAAAAATGCCAGTAAAACATGCAAGAAAACTTCCAGGCTCCAATGCACTCTAACTTCAGAGGAAATATTTATTTCTGAAGTCCAAATGCCCTTCCTCCACAGGACATGGGTTAGCAGGGGCCCTGGCATGTGGGGGATGTGGGTGCCCCAGCTAAGCCAATACCAATGCCAGTTTAACGTTGGAGAAGTGTGTTGTTCTTTGCTTGTGAGAGGCCACGCACCCTTCCCAGAACACCGTATTTCAATGGCGGGTGTGCGCATCTGTGCACGCGCATCCAGCTGAGTGCTCCGAACATGTGCTGTTAGCTGACCCGCTTCTTACTTATGTGTTGGATTGCTGGATCCCTTTGAACTGCACCTACGTGATTGCTTGACAACATAATCAAGCTTGTGAGAGGACACGCTTCCTTCCCAAAATGCCCTATTGCAACGGTGGGTGCGCGCATCTGCGCGTGCGCATCCAGCTGAGGGCTCCGGATGAGTGCTGTTAGCTGTCCCGCTCCTTACTTCCGTGTTGGATTGCTGGATCCCTTTGGACTGCACCGACATGATTGCTTGAAGACATAATCAAGGTATATGCCTGCGCGGCAAGGACACAACCAGAGGATTCAAAATAAGTAATTGTAACTTGAAATGGACATTTAAAGGACATTTAATCTTACTTATTTCTAATTTCCCTGTTTAGCTTGTGAGAGGCTACGCCCCTTCCCAGAACATACTATTTCAACGGCGGGCCCACGCATCTGAGCACGCACATCCAGCTGAGTGCTCCAGACGTGTGCTGTTAGCTGTTTGCGGTGCGCGGCTGAGCGGAAAGGGCAGAAAGTACTCCCTTTTCTGGTCTAGGGACATAAGGTATTTAATAACCTCATTGGTATTATATTGCTGTGCTACTAGCCGGCTGGCTAGTTGGAAACATCTGTTTTACTATACTGAGAGCTGAGCGTATGGGCGGGGAATTAAGATTTGCGGACTCGAGGGGTCACTGTCTGGTAATCACATTGCATGGTCCCTCGCTGTTTGAGCACTCTCCTAATGTGTCTGCCCTCTCCCGCCACTCCCTCTCGCTTTCTTGCTCCTCCTTCTCCCCCTCCTTTCTTTTCTCCTTTTGCTCACAGAGCGTCTTGTAAAAAAAAACACCTGTAGGATGGGCCCTAAACTACCCTTTCAAAATTTGAAAAGGGAAAAAAGTGTTAGGAGTGTGTCACCTATTAGCTCCCCTCATCCCTCCATAGTATTCAGAAGGAAAAAAGAGGAATAGGATTGGGAAGTAAAAAGTCCCAGATTAACGAATTGTCGACAATAGAACAACCAAAAATTTCAAGTTTCCTGACCAAAAGAGATGTATTAATAGAAAAAAATAATGAGGAAGTACTATCTCTGCCACATAATGCTCCATGATTGATAATAACTCCCTACTAAATCCATGCCATGATTTTAGGAGGCATTCATTTGGCATTTTGGTGGCGTCCAGAACTCCTCTAGACGAAAAAAGTATTGAGAAAACGGCAAGCAGGGATAATATTATCAGAAAAAAATTGTCTGGAACACCACACCTAGAAACATTGGTTCAGGAGGAATCAATAATTGAGGAGGAGGACTTCTCATGGAATGAGTTTAAAAGCACACATGAGACCTCTTTGAATATGGGAGGAAAACTGGAATCAATTGCTACAACATTGTATATTGTAGTTGGTATTTGTTCCAGCCTTATGAAGGAGCAGCGAGATATAAAGGATCTTATGATAGAAATGGCTGAAAATATACAAGCTAAAAACCAAGGGGTTGAGGAATGTGTTATAGAAAATGAGGCTCCAAGGGGGGGGGGAGTATGGATAATTTGGGGGAGCTATGTATTGCTATAGTAGAGAGGGAAAGTGGAGCTGTGCATGATCTAGCAACTATGAAATGGAGATAAATGAAGTACAATCTATTAATGAGAATATCATGGGTGAGGAAAGAGATTTACATGGGAATAATAGAAGCAACAGTAAAACAATTGCGGAAAAAAAGCTAAAACAGGTAGAACAAGTAAGAATAATAAAGTAAAAAAGAATAGTGTAGGACTGGCTCAGACGGAAAATGCTGATTTCATGTGTGTCGAAAAGGATAATAGAAGTGTGGCTGATAAGGAGAAAGATGAAACCACGAAAAAAACAAGTAATGATGGTAGATTGATGGAAGACTGGCTAGAAGGGAGCGACAACCAATACAAATAAAGCCTTGGTAACATTACCTATGGGGCAAGATTTTGAAAAGGAAGAACGCAAGGGGAGAACTGTGAGGTATTTGAATCCCCCCATTAAAAAAGTGGTAGGATCACTTACCACTAGGGAAAAGGATATCTACATGGGTGAAATGGAGGGATTGCCTATGTGTAACACTAACAAGGATCACATTGAGAAGCCCCTGAATACTCTTGAAGATGGTGAAGGCATGGCACTAAACCTAAGTAAATGGATTAAAATAATGGAGAGGAACACCTCGGAGTATGGAGTATAGCCCCCCGAACATGGCTCTTAGAACGTCTACAAACGGTCCCGCAACTCAATTGTATAACAACGACAGACATTGAACAGGTGACACTACCTCCACATGGTAGTTGGGACAATTGGCTGATTGTCCAATTTGTAATGCCTGTCATAGTGGAAGTCATTAGTAAACACTCAGAGGCTTTTCTTTTGGATAATGGCTACATTATAAACTGTAATAAAATCATGAATAATGATCCTAAAAAGGGTAAAGCATGTAATCACAGTTGGAATAAAGGTTTTACCTCAGAAGAAAAAAGGGGAATGGACAGGTGGATCCCGGATGGGGATTATTTTGAAGAATGTTGAGAGATGGAAATGGGCCATGAGCCTGTAATCATCTCTTGGAATACCAGAGGCTTCTGTTCTTTCCTACATAAAGACGGAAATAGTAATTTTTTGAATTGTGATGTATTTGCCCTACAGGCAACGTGGGTAAGTGGTAGCATCCTGATTGATGGCTTTATCATTTTGGTCAAGCCTGCACTTAGCAGTGTAATCGGACAACTGGTGGGGGGACTCTGCATAGGTGCCAAATGCCCAGTGATAATTAGAGAGTATAACAAATTTGGTTGTTCTCCCTTTTTTTATATGTGTGATCATTGGTAACTTGGGCATGTTTAATGATTTGCTTTTTATAAATGTATATTCATGTCCGGGAGGTAAATGTAGAATCTGTGTTAAAGGTCACTACGTATTCTATTGAAGGCTGGATGTTGGAATCTCCCAAATCCGAAATTATGGTAGTGGGAGATTTCGATGCCTAATGTGACGAGGCCGCTGAGATAATGGATAAATGGGATGAATTATGTGGCGAATTATTTGAGGTAATGCTCCCCCCTGATCTTGGAAATAGTGGTAAAGGACACAATTCAGCTTTACAAATCACCAATGGGGTCAGATGGGTAAATATGCTTCAGGCCTATCCTCTTTGAACCCTAATGATATAGGGGGAAAACAAGTTACATGGACAAATGCAAAAGTGGGGTATAGATTAAACTACTTGTTTGCTAGTATAGGTATGCACAAAAAAGTGGATCACTTTGAACATATCCTCACCCCCTTAACTGATCATACTTTACTCAAATGCAAACTTCATAAAACCAATCAAAAAAAGCTCCATCAAATTGATGATATTATGAGTATCCACAGCATAGCAGGAGGTAATAGAATACGATGGACTCAAAGAAATCTGGACAACCTTGATCACATGTTTAATCTGCTAGAAATTGATGGAGAGGAGATTGCCTCAAATGGAGTAGAGGTGGTGAGCGATTCGTGGGGAATGATCCAAAAAACTAAAAGCAGAGTGAGTGTTGCCCAACATACTGGAAAGAAACACAGTAATATGTATGATAGCATGATAAATAAGGCGAAAAAAAGAGTCAAGGAAGAAAAATATAAATTAAGAAATGATATGGGTATGGAGAGGGATGTAAAGTGGGAAAAGATTTCTACCATACGGACGAAGTTTAAAAACGGCTCAGAGCCCATTAACATGACATTAACAATGCTAATTGGCGTAAAATCCTTATACTATGTAAAACCAACGACTCAAAAAAGTTTTGGTATTTATATAGACAACATCTAATAGAAGATGATAACAAGGATGTTAATGTGATTAACCCAAAGCCATGATCTTTAGTAAAGTTACATTCCCCTTTGATCTGGCCGACATCCCTAAGACTATTAATAAAATGAACTCATCAAAAGCCCCGGGGCCTGACTGGCTAGAGAATACAGTTATAAAACGTAATCCGAATAAATGGGCAAACTTGCTCTTTCAGTTGTTCTTCTCCATTTGGCAAAGCAGCAGCATTCCAGTGAGATGGCACACAGCAATTTTAGTGCCTATTTTATTGACTCCTGGCCATTGACTCCTGGCCATGGCAGACAATGGTTGTCAGATGTTCTGTACCCTTCTGTTGGAAATTAGAAATCAATGGATTGGGGAAAAAGACCTATTGGGGCCACAGCAAATTGGCCTCAGACAAGGCTTTCGCACACTTGATAATGGGCCCGATTCATGAAATTAATTGCGCCAAAAAATGTGGACGCAAGCGCCCCTTTGTCAATTCATGGAACACAATGAGCGGGCTTATCCAAGACTTGTGCTGAATCCCAGCAGGTCCAACACGTCACTGCAACACAATGAACGCCTTGCACGAGACTCCCAGCGAAGGGGTGTACCGTCTTGCGCAGTTACCTAAAAAGGGGCGGAACATGTGGAATGGGGAACAACAAGCTAAAATGTGGGCGTAACGTGGGAAGTACCACAGTAAAATCCTTGCAACGCCCATACGCGCGCTAACAACACGTAGTCATGGAATCGAAAAGGGCTCTCCGGCATGCGGAAAAAGACACGCAAATCCGGAAGCACCTAAGCGTCACAGCATGCAAAAACAATGCATGAAAAGGCCATGCGAACAACCAACGAGTGTACGCAGCTACGATGAATGTACCATTTCTCGCAGCAGTGATCGTGGGACACCGCAGGAGGAGGAGGATGGCCAGGGCCCGCATTTTTCTACCCAGGACCAGCCTTTTTGGGATGCCTGATGACCAGGTCTATGGCAGGTATAGGTTTCCACCTCATATCATATTAGACCTGGTCAGGGAGTGGGAAGATGACCTCACATCACCCACCCTGTGCATCCAAGCACTGAGCCCCTTGGAAAAGGTGCTCAATGTCCTGCATTTTTTGGGCCACTGGGTCATTTCAGCGGACAACTGCCATAGTCGTGGGCATTTCACAGCCCACGTAGTCATGCCACGTGTTGGCAATCATGACTGCATGCCTCTCAGTCCGCAGGCACATATACCTGCCCAGAACACCCGCAGAAAGGCAGGCCGTGGTCCAATATTTTTATGGGGTGGCGCACTTCCCTAAAGTGCTTGGTGCCATCGATTGCACCCATGTGGCCCTACACCCACCTATGACCACAGAGCACATCTTTCGCAATCGCAAGCACTGGCATTCCACCAACGTGCAGGTTGTATGTGATGCCAAGGGAATCCTTACCTCTGTATATTCAAACTATCCAGGGTCCACCCATGATAGTTTCATATTCAGAATGTCACCCCTACACCGGGCCTTGGAAGCAGGGAGGCATGGCAACACATGACTAATTGGTGAGTACAAATGGCCCTGCAAATGCATGCATGTCACACACAGACAAAACCACACCACTGACAAACCATGTCACCTCTATAGGGGACAGTGCCTACCCTCTGAACGCCTACATGATGACGCCAATACGGAACCCCACCACACCACCCCAGGTAAGATACAGCGCAGCAGATATTGCAACTCGGGCCTTAGTGGAGAGCACATTCGGAGTGCTGAAGTCACACTTCCGCTCCCTTGACCAATCCCTGGTGGTGAGCTACTATATGCACCACCAGTAGTGTGCAGGATCATTGTGGCAGCATGTGTCCTGCACAACTTTGCAACACGCCGTGGCATACCAGTGGACATGGTGGCGCCCCCACATCCCCAACCACATGCACGGCAGCTACGCATGGGAGGGGAAAAGGGCATGTGGCAAGGCTGCCCGTACCCAGCTTGTGGCACAATTTTTCACCTAAAATCCAACCCCTGTGGAGTGCACACAGCCACGGCACATTCCAGGTGACATTTGATGATGACAAAGGGACAATCATCTGTCCCAACCTTACCACCCTGAGAATGCATCCTTGGAAGTGCTACATTGTGTGCATCCCTTGGAACTTAAACTATTCAATCAGTTGTGCACAAAAGGAACACATGGAAGATGAAGTATGCCACTAAAACCATGCCAAAGTACACATCTAAATGCTGGTATGTCACCTAAACCCTCCCACACTTCATGTAACCTGGTTGCCAAACCAAGCAATGGCATGCAATGTCAAAAGAGATAAAGAAATGGCCAACACTTAACACTACTGTCATAAAACGCTCAACGATCAATGGAACAAGTTCAGAAATAACACACTCTCACACATCAAAATAATAATGTACACAGGAACATCAATTGCCCAGTACAACATAACAGAAAAAGAGGACCTAAGATAATCTGTCTGACAGTGACTCATCATATTTGCTCAAGTGCCTCAATGTGTCGCAGCTGGCACAGGGCACCCTTGCATTTTTTGTGTGGCTCTGCTAACTAAAGGGCGCATGTAAGCACATACAGCAGGAAGGCAAACAATACTGGATATAGGCAAGTTAATACAAGAAGATGGAACAGGAACAAAGGATGGATCTCAATGTCCAACAAAAAAGGAGTGGTAACCATGCACTGGACAAACAATGATGAATCCCACTAGGGGTGTAAACACAGGTTGGACTTGAGACTGCCCACAGATAGAATGGACCGCAATGCCTCTGTGTAAGTTTCTTTTACACGCTGCACTCCTTGCAAGCCCATGGAAAAGGGAAGCAGAAATGGCATAAGTGTCTGGACCCTAAGGCACAAACAAGGAGTATACCAACATGAGACAAGCCAGAATGGGTCCAGCTGGAACCTACAGTAGATGCCCTCGGATGCCAAACAAAGCAACACACTGTCACATAAATTCACATTAGACCACAGGCAAGACAAGGGAAGGGAAGGCACAAATATTGCCTGATGGGAACCCCAATACTCTAACTCGCAACTAAGGACCAACATATGCACAAGTGAGGACACAAGAATGTCAAATAAAATAAACAGGGTAAAATAGGCAGTACAGTCACCAAGGTTCATAAGGGGAAAAACAAGTAAACAAAAATCAAAAATGCCCATGGTGGACCGGGGGAGGGGCCATACCCAGGAGGGTGGAGGGGCAGGGTGCACATCAACACCCACATGTGTGGATGTTGAGAAGAAAAGAAAAAACCTCCATGGGTTGTTGGGCCGCACGGCTATCATGGATCTGGAAAGCTGTCGCTGCTGTCGCCACCTTCCGGTATAGCAGTAGAAGGTGGTAGTGGTAAGGGAGGATCACCACGCATAGCCTTGGCCTGGTCCTCCATGGCAGCTGCCATGCAGGACGTAAATGAATGCATCTGCAACATGATGGCTCAGAGGTCCGCATGGGACACCTCACAGGATGCACAGAGTTCCTCCGAGATGGTACAAGTCAGCAGTTGCATCTGCTATTCAAACTGTCTACAGCGGGCTGCCTCTAGCAATTCCTGTGTAGCTCTGAGGGCCAGAAACTCTTGCCTCAGGGTGTCCCTGTGGGCCTGATCCTCTGCAACCAGGGATGTCTGCAGAGCCCTCAGTTCCGCCCGTTGGTACCTGTTTACATTATACAGTATACATAGACTGCTCCAACACAGTATCGCCAGCCGCTACACGTCCCCTGCGTTGGCGGACCCCATGCCTACCTGACCCAAGGGAACATGGCCCTTGATGTGATGCTGCTGTCTGTTACTGCAGGACTGCATCGCTCCCTTGCTCAGCTGTCCCAGGACCAGGAGCCAATAGTGCGGAGCGTGACCCTTCAGCCGTAACCACCACAGACGGACATGATAACACTGACTGGCCCTGTGAGGGGACCTGACCCCCTGCAGACGTTTCAGCTACAACAGCACCAACATGTGATGCACTCACCTGCGACAGCACAGAGGAATCCAAATCCGGTTCACCACCAGATCCACAGGTTTTATTAGAGGTGGAATCATACTGAGTCAGACCCTGGATGGACTGTAGCACCAGTGGATTATCATGGGCTGCCACACCACATCCTCCACTGCTGCTCCGTGACATCTCAGTATCCTGTTACTCCTCAACCTCCTCCTCTACATCCAGTGCCTCATCACCTGCACATGGACAGAAAGAAACCACAAAGAGCCATGTAAATAGCATAGCCCACACACATAGGTAGCACAATGTAGTACTGCAACACATAAACTATCTATGTCACTCATGGCACAACGTCCTGTACGTTTGCAGTGTAAATGCAAGGGATGGGTAGCATGAGAGCAGCCATGCACATGTGTGAAAGGGCTCAACACCACATGCAGTGCATGGTGCATAGCACCTGTTTCACAGACAAGCACCTGACTGGCATAGTCCAGTCACTAACATCACTGATGCAAATACACAGACGCCACGTAGCATTGCCATGCCTGAACTGTCAAATAGCATGAGATGGTACTTGATGACTACTGTCCCAGAGCTATGTACAATGGGTGTGACATGATATGACACAAAGTCCGAACACACAAGTGTCACAAGGTGCATCGATGCAAGGGTGGTGGAATAGAGGGAAGCCAGACACACCGATCCCATGAGACTGGGTCACATTGACATTACGCAAGTGAAGAGGCACGGTGAAGGGGGGACCTGGGGTTGGAAGTGGGAGGGGGCAGTGCAGTACATGGGAATGGCATCAAATAAAAATATAACAACATAATCAGTAATGAAAATGCAGCGAGCTGGCGGCAGTGGAAGGGTAAGTGCAGACATCAGGTGTCAAGTGCTGGTAGTGAGTTGTAGGGATACATTAAACAGCCTCCAAGTGCGTGGATGACTGGGAGGCAGTGCATGGGTTCAACCGGTGGCTCAGAGGCCTGTGTCGGAGATCAGAGTATAGGCAGGTGACTAGTGCATTCTCACAGTCATCCAGGACTCCAGCAGGGGAGAAGAGAAGAGAAAGCACAACACATGAGGAAGCATCAGATGTGCCTCCAGACCCGGAGAAGGTCAATCTCCAGTTCCATTGAGGCAGGGAGGCTGTACCAGAGGGAGGCCTCAGCCGAAGATAGACATCAACCACTAGCCTTTTGCTAGGAGAAGCAAATGACCCGCAAGGAGTAAGAGAGGGATGATTTAAGACCATGAGAAGGCAGCTAATTTGGAAGATAGAGTGGAGGGAATTGCGTGCCCAGGGCCCATAAGGCTTGTGTATAATGCACAGGGTTTTGAACTGAACAGTCGTAGCCACTGGGAGCCAGTGCCATGATCACAGTCCTGGGGAGATACAATACCTGGCCCCAAATCAAAATGACAATTCTCACAGTCCTGTTCTGGATGAGTTGCAGAGGGAAAAGAGTAGAAGCCCTCAAATCATGGAGTCCCTTACAGTAGCCTTGCATAGGAATGTCCTCTGGAGACAGTGAGCTTCTGGGGAAGGAGAGGAAAGGAAAAATACCTCTGAGGAGGTGGTGCTGGTAGGGTGACCTCTCTGAGATGGCACAGATGTGAGGAGAGAAGGCGTGTGTGGAGTGAAAGATTATCACAGGCTATCCGGCATCACAGGTTGGAGCAGGAAGATGGCCAAGAGAGGCTCGCCAGAGAGTGAAAGAAATGGAGGGAGCAGGTGTGGTGATGAGGGATGTCACGGTGTGCAGCACATCGTTTGTATGCAGTCTGCAGGACAACAGGCACGTGTCAGTCCGCCATGACATGGTTCACCCATGGCAGTCATGCAAATGCAGGCATGAGTGCCAGACAATCATAACACTTCATTCAAGCAACATACACACATCCTGAATGCACAGGCTTCATCACTCACCTGCCATTTCCTCATAAATTGGCAGGTCTCCCACTCCTTGGATCTGCTCCACATCAATCATCTCACTAATGACCTCTTCATGTGGAGTGAGTTCATCAGCCTCTCGTGGTGACCCACCACCACTCACCAGAGTAGAGGCAAAGTTGCCACCCAGCTTCTCTTTGGCTCGGCGCCAGAGGTCATTCCAACGCTTCACTACCTCAGGAGCGGTGCACCTCTCATTGCCCAAGGCGTTGATTCTATCCGTGACTCGTTGCCAGTGAGTCATACGCTGAGCAGGTCTATGTGTGCTACCTGCCTCCACAAGCATGTCACGGTAGTCTTCTTGCACGTAGTCCACGAGGATCTGGAGTTCTTCATTATTGAAGCTCCTCTTCCTCGACGTGGGGGTCTCCTGTACCGTGCCTTGCGTTTGAGCCTGTTCTGCTACTGCATGCTTTGCCTTCTTGCAAGGTCGTGCAGACCCTGCGTGTTTAGGACCAGTTGGTTCAGTAGGGGCTTGAGCACTGGTGGACTGGGCTATGGCATCACCCACTGATGATGGGACAGTAGATTGCCTTCCAGGTAGCCGTACATGGGTGCTGGTGCCACGTCCTTTCACTGCATGTCTCTTCCTCTTGGCCACAACCACATCTGGCCCTGCGTCTCTGTGGACCATACCCATGACCACTACAGGCCTGGCTGGGGGACCCTGAGCATGGGTGGTGGGGGCTGAAGCTGCCCTTGCAGCTTCCTGACCCTGGCTGGTGTGGAGAGCAGATGACCCTGCTTCTCCTGGACCCCGGGTGCTGGTGCCAGGACCTTTCACTGCACTCCTTTCCCCTTGGACATAACGACATCTGCCCCTGCATTTCTGTGGACCATAGCCATGACCACTACTGGCCTGGCTGGGGGACCCTGAACCAGGGTGGTTGGGCCTGCAGCTGCCCCCACAGCTTCCTGACCCTGGCTGGTGTGGACAGCAGATGACCCTGCTTTTCCTGGACCCCGGGGGCTGGTGCCAGGACCTTTCACTGCACGTCAGGGAAAAGTACACGCATGTGCACGAAGGCAAATCCCCCACCAAAGCAAAAAGCTTGCACTGTCGCAGTAGTGAAAAGATCACGTAGGAATGCCAATATCTACAAAGTCAACACATCTATCCGCACTAACTTGTCATGTTTTCCTACGCACTCGTTTATCCTGATGCTGAACGCGAACGCCCAATGTTAAGCGTGTGTCACGTAACTTACATGCTTAGGCCATTTGCTCTGATTTCACGCTAATGCGCTGTTTCGTTTCTGGCTGCCCACGCGAGTAACACAGAAGACCCACACTCCTGCCTACCAGCCAATTTACCTGCCTCTTTCTGCCCTGAGATGCCTCCTACGAGCCTCCTACGAGCCATCTGCTGCTGCCTGCCCACTCTGTGCTGCAATTTGAGTGCCTGCTGTAAAGCCATTGATAGTGCTCCTGTCATCGGCCCAGTGACCACCTCTGCTGATACAGAAGACTCCCAACCTGCCAGACCACCGCTCCACAGCCCAGCCCCAGGACCACCTTGCCCCCCCACACCTGCCTCGGGGCTTGCCATGTCTGTACAAACATCTTCTGAGGCAAGTGGCAACCCCGTGTCAGCAATGAAGAGGGCTGTCAGCTTCACTGCCAGAGAAGTTTACATCCTGGTGGAGCATGTCCTGGAGCATTATGATGCCCTCTTCCATGGACCAACGCAAGTCGGCAAGGAAGGATGTAAGATGTTCTGGGACCAGATCGTGGGTGCCATCAACGAGGAGGGGTGGCTCCCTGGGACTACATCCATGTGCACAAGCACTGGGAGGACATCAAATCCAGGACCCACAACAAGGCCCAGTGCTTCCTCCAGGCTGGTGACAACCATGGGGGGTGCCGGGGCTGGTTGAACACCACCGACATGTGGGTCCTGGAGAAGTTTTACCTGGCGCTGTACGCCCAGGTTTTCGATTTGCAGCACTGTCTGGAGTTGTCTGGTAAGTGTCCATGTGTTGCTGGTCTCCACAGTGCATGTGCATGTTGATATGTGGTGGGGGTGTGCACCTTGGCCTTACTGCAAGTATGCCTCTTGTACGGATGTCTGTGTCCATGTCCCAGAAAGTGCTGCATATGTGTTCCAACGGTGTTACTTTTGCAATGTGTGCTGGGATGCAGCATATTAGGACGTGCACGTGGTTGCTTACATGTGTCTGAGACGTGCCCGTGTGAGAGGTGTGACACATGGGTGCTGTCGTCAACATCATGGACAGGCATGGTGTACATGTTTATGTGTCTGAGATGTGACTGTGTGAGTGGCCAACACTCCTGGATGGATGTAACTGGTGCATTTGAATGTTTGCACTACTCTTGCTGCCTGTTTGACGTCGAGGGGACTCTGATGTGATAGATCAGTGCACTGCTTCAGGACTGTCAGGTGATGTGTGTGAATGACATGTGTATGTCACATGATGCATGTGTGGAGCATGCACATTTTGTAGGTGCTTACAGTGCCATGTCCAAGGATGTAATTGTCTGTTGTGAAGGACAGACATGTATGTGCATGTATGTACATTGCATATATCTGTGTGTTGTGGAGGGTGATGATGGTTGGGACCTTTGTCAGCGTACTTCATGTGCATATGTTTTGTGTCAAATACACATAGGTACAGTACCCTGATGTATGTGTTCTATGTCTCCTTATCCACAGCGGTGTTGAAAGAAGAGGGCGCAGAAGGTGCTGTGGAGCAAGGCAGCAGGGATGCCTCCACCGGGCAGAGACGCAGGGCCCAGTCACGCTTCCTGGCATCAACATCATCAGGGAGCGAGGAGACTGGTGCCGCGTCTGGAACATCGGCTGCAGCTGCTGAGGGGAGGTCCAAGAGGGCGAAGGTAGATGTGGACTCCTCGGCAGCGGGGGGACAGGTGAGCTCACACAGGGGCAATCCATTGCGGAAGATGCTAGGGGGGCATCCAGGTTGGCGAGGAGGAGGAGGCCGCATCAGCCCAGTCCATGGGGCCCGGCGGGGATGATGAGGTGGGTTTGACTGGTGCAGTCCAGACTCAGGGGCAGGAGGCAGTGCAGGTCACCGTGGAGGTGCCTGTGCCTAATCCTGCCGTGGGGCCTGGGCCTGCACCAGTATGCATCAGCCGGCATGCCCCAGGCCGGACCCATCCGCAGGTGTCAGATGTTTCCACACAAACACAAACAACATTGACTGAGGATCTCACCATTCGGGACAGGGTGGAACCGCTGCTATCCGGTATCACGATGCGTACAGGCGTCATTCGTGATGATGTGCAGGCTTAGTTTTTTTTTTTTTTTTATTTGCCTTTAGTTCAATTACAAGAATAATTTCAAGTAGAACCTTTGCAAAAGAACAAGTTAAAATCCATGTATAAAGAGAAGAAAATTTAGACATTTGATTTTTACATTATTTTACATTATCACATAATACTTTAAAATGCTTTAAAATACAGTTTAAAATACAAGTGAAAAAAAAAAAGATATACCAATCAGTTTATCAGCTCAGCAATTCATTCTCCAGTCAGAATAAGTTCTTTTTCTATATGCTTACAAAAGCTTACTAATTCATAGATTAAGCGGTTGTGAGTTCCTTGCATCATACGAGACCATAAAAACTCAAGACAATCTTCAAACCCTATATCAACAAATTGCATAAATCTTGCTGTTCGCAATTTGTTAAAATGAGGACAGTAGAGAATGAGATGCTTCATTGTTTCATGTGGTTCATTACACTCATCAAATCGACATCCCACAGCAAATGTGGTGGTATTTGTTCGCCAATTTTTTATTCTGTCTCTAGTATGGAATAGATTAAATCTAAATCGAATATAAGCCTTCCTGGTAATTTCACAGGGAAATAAAGTGATATGTGCATAGCGAGGGATGCGCTGTTTAACAAAGGCGCCATAATCTTCATAAGATTTATAAGTCATAATCCGATCAATAGTTACGCACCAGTCTAAATCAAAAAGTTTTTTTTTTGCATAGCACGGGCGAAAATGGATATCATTCACTGTAATATTCACTTCAATTAAAAGTTGTTGCATTTTCAATTGATAATTATAAAAGGAAGGAGGACAGCGGGTACCTAGCATCTTATGCAAATCCGCATATAGCGAGTTATTCGGTGGATAGTTCATTTTTGTAAAATGGGATAACTGTCTCCATTTCCATCTAGTCGAAAGTGCCACTAATCCCAATTCATGGCGTATGATGGCATTTGGAATGGACATAGGCAAAAACATTGCTGCTTTTAAAAGTGAGCCTTGTACACAATCCAACATGTTAGACATATCACACAAACATATATCTAGGGCATAAAGAATAATACTGCAGGCTTACAATTTACAATAATATGTTTGTACATCATCACAATGAGGTCTGGCATCTCTTGAACTGGCTAGCTACGTTCCTGGTCTCAAATTCAGTGCATGGGCTGGCCACTTATGCAACCCCCTCCTTGCCTTGCTCCTCTGTGCGCCAGTCGTCCTCCCTGGTGCCTTTCTGGCCCAGATACCATCAGGGCCCCTTGTGTTCCTGTCCCACCCACGGCGGCTGTCTGGTGGAGATCACATCCCTGCCTGAGTCGGGTTTCGACATTGGATCAGGCAAGGTGGCCACCACGCCGATCCAGGCTATGACAGGAGCTGTGGCAATGGAGGGAGAGCAGGCACCCAGGAGCAGGGCACGGGCCCGACGGCCACAGGTGATGTCATCAGCCCAGAGGCTGTCCTAACAAAGCATGCACCAGACAATTAGGCAGCAGCAGGCTGGAAGTAGGAGGCAACAATACTCAGGGCATACCATCTCAGGGAAGTAGGTATCGGGCGTCAGGCAGGATGCTAATGTGGACCTTCAGCAAAGGATGTCTTCCGTGTTGGAGCAGTACAGGCAGCAAATCGGGGCAGAGATGCAGCAGGCACAGGAGGCGAGACTCACCATGGACAGGGCAGAGCACTGCATTGAACAGAGTGGTGGGCTGAGGTCCTCAAGTATACTTGCAGGGAGTGGGAGAGGATGGAAAGGACCATGCTAGAGTCCCTGCAAGCCCTCGAGGAGAGAGCGGTGCCCACCTATGGGAATTGGACACAGTGTACGATGATGCCCTGGCCGAAACATTGAGGAAGGGTGGTGAGGAGGACTAGCCCGTTGCCTTTGTAAAGAGTTATTTAGATATATGTTTCCATTGGTTTTGTTTATTATTTGGAGATTTTGGACTTTACTCCATTTTTTTACATAGTTGTTCATGTGTGTTTTTGCTTGTATTTATTTTATTATTTGGAGTGCACTTTGGACTTTGCTCCATGTTTATTTTGTACATAGATTACCTGGATAGTCAAATGTTTTGTTCGCCATGAGGTAATGGTTTTATTTTCTCATGTTGCTGCTATTGGAGGGAACTTTTATGGACATGCACATTTTCTCTTTCTTTTGATTTCTTCATGTACATATTTAGCAATTTTATTTGGACATTTTTTCATTATTTTGATTTCTTCATGTACATATTTTGCAATTTTATTTACAGTGTGCATGACCACAATACGACTGTACAATACAATTTATTTTGTATACGCACAGTCATTGTTTCTCTAAAAAATTTTTTGCAGTATGCAGCTTTGTTAGTCCGTTTGCTGTCCCTGGTACTGACCATCGCTGGTCATGTGTGTCCTTACTTGCATGATGCATGTGTCATGTTTGCTATCCATTTGTGTGGAGAACATACACATGTGGATGACCAGCGGATGAGTGTGAATGGGGAGTTTGGGTGTGCACGGTCAAGTGGTATTTGCTTTCACATGTGCAGCATCACTGTGTATTGGCCCTCACTGTGTTTGTGAGGGTGCTGGGCGGGGTGACTGTGGGAGTGTAAAATGTTCACAATATTTGCCCAGGATTTGCTTGATGCTGTGTAACGCACATGTCATGCTATACCCTTCACCAGCATGTGTTTGTGCAGTTATCATTGTCTCTGGTGTTTTTCTGCATCTTGCACTGGCATGCAATGTTGCTTTTAATTCGGTCACTATGTGACTATTTCTCCATGGAGATTATTGACATGACTTTGTCACATGGGCAGCAGGGCCTCACTTTACCATTTACCATTAACCTGTCTGATGTGTATGTTGGGAGATGGTTGCAGACAGCAATTGTGTTCGAGCAGCTGCCACACTCAAGGATGTGGCCCAGGTGTATGCATTTGTGTTTGCAGGATACATTTTGACCTGGATGTTCAGGGTGGTGTCACTACATGACAGTCAAGGTGCACGACACACCATCGATGGAGTAATTATGTGTCACTATGTCAGCATCCAGCATGCAGGTGATGTCCGATCTAGAGGGGGCTGCCTGCAGGGTGGCATCACGGGTGATGGGGGCTGGGGTGGGGGTGTCCTATGTGGAGGAGGCTGCCTGCAAGGTAGGGTCATGGGTGATGGGGGCTGGGGTGTGCCATGTAGAGGTGGCTGCCTGCAAGCTGGTGTCGCGGGTGATGGGGTGGGGGTGTCCCATGTGGTGGGGGCTACCTGCAGGGTGGCATCACGGGTAATGGTGGCTGGGGTGTCCCATGTGGTGGGGGCTGCCTGCAGGCTGGGTGATAGGGGCTGGGGTGTCCCATGTGGAGGGGGCTCCCTGCAGGCTGGGGTCATGGGTGATGGGGGCTGGGGTGGGGGTGTCCCATGTGGTGGGGGCTGCCTGCAGGCTGAGGTCATGGGTGATGGGGGCTGGGGTGTCCCATGTGGAGGGGGCTGCCTGCAGGCTGGGGCCACGAGTGAGGGGGTTTGGGGGGGTCCCATGTGGTGGGGGCTGCCTACAGGGTGGGGTCTTGGGTGATGGGGGCTGGGGTGGGGGTGTCCCATGTGGAGGGGGTTGCCTGCAGGGTGGCGTCACGGGTGATGGGGTGGGGGTGTCCGATGTGGAGGGGGCTAACGGCAGGGTGAGGTCATGGGTGATAGGGGCTGGGGTGTCCCATGTGGAGGGGGCTGCCTGCAGGGTGGTGTCATAGGTGATGGGGCTGGGGTGAGAAGGTCCCATGTGGAGGGGGCTGCCTGCAGGCTGGGGCAATGGGGGCTGGGGTGTGGGTGTCCTATTAGGAGGGGTCTGCTTCCAGTGGATTGCTGCTGGGATCAAGGGGTGTTTTGGAGCGATTACGCTGGTTGCGGCCGGGATCCATGCAGAGTTTTAATGTGATTTGGATGGGGTGCAGCCGGGGTACACACTGAGTTTTCACGTTATTACGCTGGAGTGCGGCTGGGATACGCGCTGAGTGTTCACGCGATTTGGATGGGGTGCAGCCGGGGTACACGCTGAGTTTTCATGCGATTTGGATGGGGTGTGGCCGGGACATGCGCTGAATTTTCACATGATTTGGATGGGGTGCGGCCGGGGTACGTGCTGAGTGTTCACACGATTTGGATGGGGTCTGGCCGGGGATTGTCTGGTGTTTTTGCGCAATTACTCTGGGGTGCGGGTGGGGATCGCGCAGGGTTTTCACACGATTTCGCTAGGGGGGCTGTATGCTGGACCAGGGACGGTGCGGGGGCTTGCGCCGTGTTAGGCATTTCGCTTGCTTTTTACTGTGTGTGGGGTGTTGCGGACGTTACTGGCACAGCTTGTGGTTCCTTATACCATGGCTACTGATGCCTCGGAAAATCCATGAATATGCGTGCTGCGCAATTGTTTCTCTGCGACACGGCTGGCGCACGCTCCTTCTCAGCACACAAAGCTTGTGCCTTTTCTGCTCAGGATTCTATGAATCGGGGCAATATGTTTATGCTGAACCATATTGTTGCGGAAACTATTAGTATGAAGTATACCTACTTGCAGGTGTGTTTTATCGACTACTCCAGAGCCTTTGACTATGTAGATAGGGATAGACTGTGGAGTAAATTGGCGAACTGGGAAATTTACCCCATACTACTACACTTCCTAAAAGCAATGTACTCTGAAACAACTGACCATGTGTCTCGATAAGGGAGTGATCACTACTCCGGCAGTTAAAACAAACATGGGTTTGAAACAAGGTTGTGTTACTTCTCCTGTTCTGTATAATCTCTATGTCACTGATATGAGGGAAACCCTGGAACCAGTAAAAAACCACGCCCTGAAAGTTGGGATGTTGCCATTAGCTGGATTACGTACGCTGATGATACTATTAGACTAGATAAAACACGGATAGGTTTGCAGCGAATGTTAAATACTACGCATACATTTGCGAAAGATAACTTATGCATCAATGCAAACAAAACTAAGATCATGGTGTTTGGAGGACGTAGATCTAAGCAGGGAAAGGATGGCTTGAAGTGCAAGATCGACACTGTGCCCCTTAGAAGTTGTCAACATCTATCCTTACTTAGGAATTCCAATTATGAAGAACCCTTCGAAAATCTTTCATAACAATAGAATTGAAGCTAGGGCGACAAAAAAAAATGGAACATCATGAGGAGATATATGGCTACTAAGGGTGGTCATTCTGTTGAGGGTTTCCTGGAAATATACAAGAGCAGCATCGTGCTGGGAGTATTATATGCCCTAGATACTATAGAAGCCAAATACCTCACTGGCCTGGACAAGCTAGAGGGAAAACTATGGAGAGCAGTTCTGAGACTGCTATGGTCTGTCCCAATAGAAGCCATTAGATGTGAACTGGGCCTCACCTCTTTAATGACAGTGTGGAAGATTCGGTGTTGTAAACTGTATAATAAAATCAGGTTATCGGAAAGCAAAGATAACAATTTGAGTATGATTGGCATAAATATGGATAGGGGGAAACAACTTAATAGCTTGATGGAAAATGTACAACTCAATGCTGGTACATTCCTAAATGACATTGGTTTGCACATAACGAGGGATGAATTTGAAATAAAATCTATGCATACTCGCTTGAAAATAAAGGCTGTTGAATGGGATGCAGCCAATAATTTGACTAGGCTGTGAAGCAAGAAACGATAAGCCATATACAATCTGCAGGGGCTACATATATCTAAGCCCAGAAACTATTTATTAAAAACAAATAACCACGCATTCTCCAGATTCATCACCTTCCTTCCGTTCAACATCTTGCCCTGTTATGAGTATATAGGGGCCTGGACTCATGTCCCGCGAGAGGAAAGAGTTTGTCGGTTATGCCGTAATGAGGTTGAGACGATTAGACACCTTCTAACAGATTGTAACTGCCTACAGGAATGGTATCATAGAGATTACAGGGACTTAGTATGTGACCTCAGAATGATAACTACTGACGCATTCTGGTCTACCATTTTTATGGCAGCAATTCTGGTATATGTGGGAGCGGCATATTATATATGGAAGAAAGTAATTGCCAGATTGAAAGAAATTGGCCCTGGCCTGAGTTCCTCTTTACCTGGTCGCATATAATACATTGGCCCTCATTAGGACCCTGGCGGAGTGGGTTTCCGCCAGCGCTAATCGCGGCGGACCCGTCCGCCGTACTACGAGTTCCCTTAGCGCCATGGAGGTTTTCTCCGCCTGGTTTTACCGGGCGGAGAAAACCATGGCGCTAAGGGACCTCGTTAATTACGCCGCCGTACTTTTCGGCGGCGTAATTAACTCCTTCCCCACTCCCATTATACCCTATGGGGCAAGAATGGGAATGGGGAAGGGTAAAATGGGGATTGGGGATTTACCGCTCCGCCAAGGTCGGCATGGGGTGGTAAATCCGCCAACCCCCATGGCGCTATCGGCGGCTTTCCGCCATGCTCCGCGGTGCATTTAGCACCGCGGATTCCGCCTGGGTCGTAATGAGGGCCATTGTCATACTGTAAGGCGATTTCAAACAGCGATTTCAAATTGTTCCCCCTTCTTGAGCCTGGTCGATAAAGGAATCTTGTTTTAAACACCCTTGGGAGAAATGGATTCACATAAAATGTGGATTATATTTAGTTATTTTAAATTAATCTACAAGGAGATTATGTAGGGAAATGTATAAGAAAGTTCGGCTCCATACTGTGTAATGAATGTGTTTGTAGTGAGGTATTGATCGATTTTAATACATTATGTTGATATGTTAGGAAATGTATAATTTGATTGTTTTTATATGTTATGATGATGTGTAATGGAATGAACACATTGTGAACGTTTTTAACTGTTTTTTACAAAGTGTAAAAGGTTTTAATTAACCAATTGCACTATAAACTAAATAAATAAATTGGTCAGTGCTTAATTTGTACAAATAAATGAGAGGCAGAGCCCAAATGTGTTATAGTATGCTTATGGCACATTGGGGAAGGGCAGCTCCTTGCCACTGTTGACATGAACCCCAGCTGTTCCCTGCAGTGTCAACATAGTTAGGGTTAAAGGTACAACTCGCACAGGCACATTGGGGTTTATGGAAGCACTGTCTATTGCAGATACCTATCAACACAACAGAAAATAACCTAATGTACTGGTTGTGTGTTTGAAATGAGAAACATGCTTAAGTGCTACATTAAACATATAATCATCGTTAAACTGTTTCTGTGGTTCTTTAGTTAGCAAGTGGAACTTATGGTCTAGCCATAGAAAACAGAGCCATCATGCTTTCCTCCTATGGTAAATTGATGGACAAATGCAGGAAATATTTTTACTGAACAGATGAACTTTCCTGTCAAACATTACATCAAGATCTTCTTACATAGGTTGACACTCAGAACAAGCATTCCTCATTGGAAATTGACTTTACATTGGCATTTCCCCTCCAGTGTTTCTGCTGGCTGTCCTGATGTTGTCAACCCGCCCTGCTCTGGCAGTGTTTCCGGTTATTACAGTAGCAGAGCTGCATCAGTGTTATGCAGACTGGCTGAAACAGTTGTGGGTATGACCAATTGATAACTAGCACAGCCTTGTGAGTTTGTGTCAACAAGTTCATGAATTACAATGAGCCAGCCCAGGCTGCAGAGCCGTGTGACCAGTGCACACTTTTGTTGCTTGTTGTGCAGCTACTATTGACTGACCGTAAACGTACCAGGGCTAATAAATGAGTGCCAGGGCCGAGCCCTGCCAAATACCCCCACAAATTAAGCACTGATGTTGGCCTAGAACATTCACTGGATCCACAGTTCTCAGAAGGCACAATCTGACAGTGAATCTATCTGTATGACAGCAATAGCACTTGAAGAAATTACCAGTTCTCATGACCAATACAGGTATGACCTCCATGAGTTATGCAGCATGGTAATACAACACGCACATTTACAACACGCATATTCCAATAACAGCAATGGTATCATGAAAATGACATTATTGGATTCTGAGATAGCAGATATGGCACTCACCACTATTGGGATGAACATGAGCCAGAAGAGACAATAGATACACATAAGACACATGGTGGTGCAATTGGCAACTCGGTGCATAGCCTGGGATGCCACAGCTCTTGGCTATGCAGTAAACCCCTTGCTTTGGTTGTCCATAGTAGCAAAGGTAGGCAAAGGTTTTTATGTATAAATATGGTCATCCCTGAATTTTGTCATTGTGTCTGTGAATCATGTTCATTACGTACATGGGCTCTGTCCATGTAACATGGGTATACAAGTATAGGCAACCACCGCTGTCCAATGTCAATGATTGTTTATTTTGATCCTGGCTTGTCTATGATCCATGGAGATAGATATTTGATATTAATAATCTTTCATGGATAATTGGAAGGATGTTGATATTTTGAGGGAAAGTGCATATTTCTGTTAACAATAAAATCATACTTTCTGTTTTCCAGCACCCCTCAATCGAACCCCAAACTCTTAAAATTCAAATTTAATTCTGCCCAACCTTAATGATTCCCCTGTGCCTCCATTCTCTATACATCTGGTTAATATACTTTGTTCTCAGTGTGAAATGTCAGCAGGTTGCATACATGTGCAGTGTAAGGCAGAATGGGGACCCCTACTACCATGTTAGAGAACTGCATGCTCAGTTCCCACGGGCTTAGCCCATTGCATATCCACAACCCGTTGCAAAAATACAGCAAGTTATGTTTTCATTCTCACATGAATAAGTACATTCCTAAAATGGTTCACAGTGCAGATACAAATCTTCCTTTCCACATAGTGCTGTTGAGATTGTTTTACTATGTGACAATTCATCAACGTCATATAGTTAGAAGGTGTGCACCGTACTAAGGAGATATTTGCTGTTCAATAAGAAAGATCATTCTGTCATAGTATAGGAGAGTGGGGACCTCTACTAACAGGATAGAGAACTGCGTGTTCAGTTCCTTGGGGCTAAGGCTATTTGCATTCCCACAATCCCTTGTTACGTTGCAGTGTGTTATGTTTTAATTTCCACTTGAATAAATACATTCCTGTAGTAGTTATCAGTGAAGATACAAATACATTTTTTTGCTTAATGCCGTTGTGATCATTTCACTACAATGTAACATACGCTTTAAACCGACAAATACACATTAATACCCATCCTAAGGTAAGATGAAGCAGAAAATAAATAACATTCCAGACCATATAAATGTCCATGAAGATTCATAGTTACCTAAATTCTTCTGGATCAGGGATGCAATTAGACCACGGTGTTCCTTGGTCTGTCCCTGGGAGCTTTACCATCGTGGTTTTCAAAGGTTAATCCTGGTTGAAATCATGGACAAACCATGTTCAAACCTTGGACATTGTTAGGGATTGACTGTGTTAAAACTATTAAGAATCATAGTTTTCCTATTCACTTTAAAACGGGATACTGAGATCCTAGACAGGGATTCTTTGGGGAGGAGTATCTGTCAACGTTCACATTCACTATAGCTTTCAAATCACCACCTTTGAGGAAATCTCTTTTTAAAACAGAGCTCATTTAGCCTACACCAATTTTAAGGATTCTGGGACATCATAATTTGTGGCATAAATGTTGATTCATGTGTTTTTTTCTCCAAAGTGGTGGGAAAAGCGTGAGAACCAACAACTATTGCCCACTCTTTAGCTAACATGTTGTGTTGTCTGTCAGATAGGTGTGTTTCCTGGAAAACTACATCTTTAACGTAATGCCACCAAAATAAGCTACACATTTTCTTTTCTTTTTTGTTGACAATTATATTAGGGCCATGATATTCTAGGTATCCCGTTTTAGTTCATGGAATAACCACCGTAATCATTGACATTACAGTACACATTCCGTGACCAGATTCGCTTGTGGTCGCATTAATACTTCATCATCATCATCAACAATAGCTTTATTCGACATTCTGCAAATATAGCAAATAGCTAATCAAACATACAATGCATCAATACAAAAAATAATCAAAATTACATAACATACAATACATCAATACAAAAGTTGGTTAAACCACGTCGTCGTGATGAAATACAGAAGCAAGCAGGAACAATTAGTAAAATGATAAACGTGTATCACTACGAAATGTCTGCGTGCCTTTCCCTCCGTAACCATGCCATTTGACTACATTTGAATACAGCATAAATCACATTTTTGTCTTTGCCTTACAAAAAATCATTGCATCAGACACTATGCGTATATGGTTACTTCAAAGCCTAAGTTTCAAATATAATTGACAAAGTGCTATATAACCAGAGCAAAAGAAGAGAAAGTTTGATACAGTGTCCCCAATTACACCACAACTAGTGCAAATATCGGGGTTTAGTATGTTCCAATAATATTTCCAGTAGTATCCAGTGATTTCAGGGCTGAAAAGAAACACTGTTGGGTAAACATTTTTTTTTCAACCACTATCCAAGAATGTCCCCTCTTATTCGGTTCCATCTGTTAATATCCCCGCAAAAATATTGCCATGCAAGAATATTGCCATATTTTTGCAGCGATATTAAGCCATGGAATCTGCGGGTTACACCCCCGCAACCCCCGTTATTTATTTAATGGAGCAGGGGACACCACCGCAACCCCCGGTACCAATAATCCCATAAATTATCCCTACTAATAGTATTGCCTATTGCCTTACCCCACAACCATATATATGGCAATATTATTGGTGGGGATAATATTACTTAATTACCACATATTCTATGGGCCTCATTACACGGATGGCGGTAAGGATTTACTGGTACCGGTAAAATACCGATACTGGTAAATCCTTACCTCCTTACTACGAGGTCCCTTTGCGGGTTGGGGGATTTAACGCCTGCTTTTTGCAGGTGTTAAAATCCAACCCGCAAAATTGCGGTGCCGTAATTAGCGCCTTCCCCATTTCCCATAGAGCCCTATGGGGCAGAAATGGGAATGGGGAAGGGCAATGGTGGAAGGGGGATTTACCTCCCCTCCAACCTTGGAATGGGGCGGTAAATCCCCTTTCCACCAAGGCGGTGCCGGTATTTTACCGGCATGAGCCATGGCGCTAATAGCGCCATGGCTCACCGCCTACCGTGTAATGAGGCCCTACGACTGGAGTTGGTTTATATAATTGCACCAGTCCCAAATTTAACGTGGTCAGCATATTTTTTATATGCCTGCACCAGAGGTGAGATGAACCACCCTCCCCTGTACCAGTAAGTCGTGGAGTGCCTCTTTATACTATGCATGGTTGGGAGACATCCAGATATATATGAAGTAATGGACAGATTTGATCTCAATTTCATCGCCTATATTTTCAAGATTAGTTTCAAGATGCAGATGAGTGTTTGGTGTACTTCTTGGTAAATTCATGATCTTTGGCAAAAATAGATTTTCTTTGATTGTCTAGTTCAATGTATTAAGGAAACCTCATACCTCAGCGGCATATTATGCGGCTGCCCTAGCCTGAAATGTGTCCCATTACCATGTAAGTGTACAAATCTAGCAATCACTGTGTTGTGTGATCTAGAGGCAGATTCGATTTCTCTGATTTGCTCTGCCAACTTGCAGTAACTTGTGAACCTTAGGCCCTGATAATCATATATTGTGACTTTCTCTAATACAACTCCATCCAGAGAAATGCCCAGACTGTGAGGTTTCCTCCAAAAAGAGTGGAACATCATAGATTTGTTCTTTGATAAATTAATGTCATAGTACTTTGATTTACAGCAATTTCTAAAAAGCTTGTGGTGCTCCTTAAGTCCCTGCGAAGTTGTCAGAACTGTAAAAGCATGATCAGTGAGCATAAGTAGCATGATCTTGTCTAGTGTGGGCATGAGGCATCCAATTAGGATTGTAACACTTTTTTTATTAAGCCATTACTAAATACACGAAACTGGGTGGGGGCCCCAACATTACCCGTCCAATGCCTTTCTTTATTTTAATAGGAGGGAATCATTCCCCCATTAAACTCCATCGTATAACTGCTTCATTGTTGCTATTCAAGATTTGGATTGTTTTAAGAAGATAATGTGGTAAGACCATATTGCTTCCATAGTACGACATAGTTTTGGAAATGTTTAAAAAGCCAGGATGTCTGGTCGATTGATTGCTCTATTTTCCTCGACCCAAGATGGGAGCCTCTCTAAAACCACCTTGCATGAATGTTCTCATCCACATCTATCCTGCCTTTTTATATAAAGGTATAATCTCTGCTTTGTTCCAAGATGCTGGTACTGCTGGTTTAACTAAAATGGGATTAAATAATCGGTCAAAAATAGGCATCTAAATTTGCGGTTCTGCCATCCGCAGATCCAATTACTCTTTATCTGGGACTGGGGCCTTCGTGCTCTTTTGCAAAGTTGTTGGTATGGTCGATAGTGGTCTCAAAGTGAAATAAAGGTTTACATTGTGTGTGCCATATTGGTGACTGGGGTAGACGCAATGTTAGCGTGATGTTGCAATCTGGTATGTATCTAGTATGGTTAATGCGAATGGGATGAGTGTTACTATTAGTGTTATATTGTGTATAGGTTGATACATTTTAGATTTTCATACATGTAGCAACATCATGACAATCATGCAGATAGGGTGTGAATAAAATGTAGTTGTGTGACGTGCACGTAACGCCTAAAGACGGGAAGCAAGGAGCTTTATAAGCATGACAGAGAGGAGAAATCCATGATGGGGAAGCCATGAGAGGATGCAGTAGTCCTGAAAACACATGCAAGAATATATATATGGGAGTTTTTAAGGGAGATGGGTTTGGGACATTTATGGAGGAGGGGGTGCATGGCGAATTCATGGGACAATTGTATACTGCATGCTCCTCATAGCAGGGGTTTGAGTAGGTCGCAGAAGGCTGCGTTGGCAAGATGAACTTAATGTGATCTGGAGATTTGGTTTACCGGGTTCAAAGAAAGGAGGAAGGTAGCTAACTGCGTTGGACCAGCTGTGATAGAATCAAATGGTCTTTCAAAATCAGGACAAAATGAAGTGCTAGTGGGTCATAGGTTTATGACTTGGTACTGTTGTGGATAAGGGATCTAATCTTCCTGAGAATATGGGAGCTTGTTATTCAGTGAACAGGGAAGTCCCCCTACATGGCAGGGTCAACTCTCAGCCAGTTAATCAACCAGGTGTGAGAGGTGCTTAAGGGCAGAGGTGGCAAATGGTTGATGGGTTTCAATTAGGTTCTCAGGAAGAAGACCAGGATGTGGCAAGAGGCCATGTGGACTGAAATGGCAGTTGCAATAGATTAGCGTGAAATGACAGATACCAGGGATGCCAGTAAGTCTGAGTAGAAAAGGTATGTATTGCCAGTTGAAAGGAAACTTGTTTATTTCTCTCCCTCCTCATATAATGAAGTGTTCTTGTAGGCACTATGTGCATCACCCCAGGTTTAGAGGACCCGAGCAGATGGCACTTGTAATAAATTAGGATTGTTGTAGGTGAATAAGTAATGATGTGCTGATGTCATTATCAACTTTGGAACGAGCCCAAAAGGGTTTGTACTTGTTAATTTGAGCTAATGTAAATGTATGTTGAAGGGGATGGTGTTTAGGTGGATGTGTCCAATAAGAGCGTGGGTACTTGGGGGGGGTTAGATCCTTGTATAAGATTAGTCAATAATATTTGGGGGAATGATTTGTAACAAAATATGTGGAGTGTCTTACATGTTGCAACAATGTAAATAAGGTGCAACTTTGCTGTGGTTCGAGGAGAAGCCAGTTTGTTCAGTTTCTATGGAGCTGTTGAGCTCCTCTCGGCTGTTTGCATACAATAAACTTGCTTTACTGACAAACGTGTGCTCACTTCTTGAGAGGTGAGCTTATTTTCAGAAGCGAGGTCTGAGGTGAGCCCCGACACTTGGTAACCCCGATGTGATCTCCAGGCTTTCTGTGATGCTGGGAGTTTCCTGTTTGCACAAACTGCTGCACCGCTTCTCTGGGGGGGGGGGCTGTTTTTTTGTGCATGTTGAAAGGAGAGGTGTACAGGTGCCATTGCTCAAACGCTTGTCTGCTCCCTAAGGTGTGGTGCCACAGCCCAGCCCTGCAGGGTGATGTGAAGGAGCAACACTTTGGAGGATGTCTACTTTATATTAGTGAACTTTTGTGGGAAAATCAAGAGGGTGATAAGGGTTTTTTTATGTGCATTTTTCTGCCAGGGTAATAGGGTATGCATGTGTGGAGTCAGATAAATTCAGTGGATTAGAAGGTGTGAGAGTTTATGAATTGTTATGTGTTGTAAGTCCTTTTTATGGATATTTACCTTTTTTATTATTTTTTCTTAATTAGTCGAAATAGTGAAAGGTATCTTTCCATAGCTGAAAAAGACAAGAGTGTAGTCATAAATGTTGTTGAACTGATGAAGAGAAAGTAAAGAGGATTTTGGCATGGCACTGTGATGTTGATACTATGTTGTCTTTTGTGTCGAGTATAAATACAAATGGATAGCGAGTGAGGTGATTGTGGTGAGAGTGAATAAGGTGGGTGACTTTGGTGAGGTTTTAAGAAGTTGCGGTGTTGAGTGGCTTTTTGACTTGAAAATATGTGCCTGAGGTTCGACTTTCATGTGTAGATTGTTGATTTTTGGAATAAGATTATTAGAGTTAGGCTGGTTTGGAGTATGGAGACTCCACTTAATCATTTGTGTACAATGCTTCCAGGGTATAAGGTAGACATTTTGAAGTACTACCGGGAATGGGTACGAGAAACCAAGGGTAAAATGTTTCATTCTTGGCCTGAAGACTGGATATATGGTAAGAGATTGTTGGAGAACATGAATACCTTTTTGGTTACTAGGTACAAGGGATCAAAATTTGAGAAACGTCAAAATGTTTTAGAACTATGGAGGATTTATGAGAAGGGCAGAAAGGCCCACAGCAGTGACATTGAGGATAAAGGACCCAGAAAGGAGGGTACACAGATTTATTTCCGCCCGCCACTATATGGGTGCTATCCTTCATCAACTGCAGAGGCATACACTAACCCTGAGTTGAAGACCCCTCATCCTCATTGGCAACTTCAGTGGTTGTGAGGTGGAGACAGGTAATGCCTTCTCCAGCTAGGGTCTCTGAAAGATGGGATACTGAGGAAGCTGGAAGGATAACTCCTGCCATGATTAGGACAACAGAGAGATTGAGAATGGGGGCGAGAAAAGAATAACTCCTCCAACCACTGGGATAGCAGTGAGACTAAGAATGGAAGAGCGAGAGAGAGTAACGCCGTTAACAGGAAGGTTAATTGAAGGATTGAAAAAGGACGAAAAAAAAAATCATGCCTCCTATTGTGAGGATAGAGAACAGGTTCTGAATGGTAGTGGAAAACCAAACACAGAGGAATTTGGACGAAGCGTTGAGACTAGCAGAGGAAGAGGTAGTGCTGCTGCTGCAGCAAAGAAGTGCATAGCAGGACGAAGGGAATAGGCAAGCAGAAGATGTAGGAGAAGAGAGGTGGAAGTATGAACGGGTCCTCTTTAGTCTTGATAAGTCACTTATCAAAGATGTCAAAGTGGAACTTGAAGAGGCTAGTGTTGCCTTAAGTACAGGATTTGAACAGAGTGAACGGGAACTGCTACATCATGGTAGCATCGATTACGATTCTTTGCCTATGGAAAGGCCTAGGGATGTGATAACAGGGGAAGAGAACGAGGATGTAGAATGGGAAAGAGATACAGAGCAGGAAGAAGAGGGTGCGATAGGACCACCTCCCTGGCTGCTAGAGAAAGCACACAATGGGTTCTTAGTAAATGCGTTGGTGTCAGTATGACTGTAGTAAGAAGTAAGGTAAAGACTGGGAAAGCCCCGGTAAAAGCAAGAGTGACTCTATTTCTGTGGCTGCAGAAGGGACAAGGGAAAGCATATTATGTCCTATGAACTTGACTAATTCGATGAAATCACTCCCCTCGCTGAATGCAGGGGCGGGGAAATGGATGAATGCATTGGGAAAACAGACTGCCAGTGGTATGTTGGCCATAGGGGACATGAAATGTTTATCTATGGCTTTGATGGTGGAACGATCAGAGGAACTTTGGAGACAAGCAGGGTATCCGGGAGTCCAGTTAGATGTAAATACCCATGATGAGTCACCCTTTCATTACGACAGGGCAGAGGTATGGGGAGCCCTGCAGGGTATGTATCCTGATACGCTGGATATAAATACGATTCTGGCAAAAACTATCAAGCTAGATGATGATCCTGCCGACCATATTCAGTTGATTCAGGAAATGTGAAGAGCAGAAACAGGAGAATCATGGGATAAAAATGTAGCTATTGTCTACCACATGTTAAAAAAGGGACTTTCCGAAGAGGTTTAACATGAAGGTGGTGGGAATGGAGACAGAAGGGTTGGCTGGAAATTCAGGCGCACATTGTGCATTTTTGCAAAAGAAGACAGGAAAAGGAAAAGGAGAGTACTGAACAGGCACAAAAGGCAGATGCAAAACTTGTTCATAAACAATAAGTTAACATCAGTCCAGAGGGAGCAGTAATTATTAGCTCCATGGAGGGACAGCGGGGTCATATTGAACCAAGTATGGCACAGGGTTGGATGGAAGGGTATGCTTCCAGTCAATGGCAAATGGGAGGATTTCTGAGGGGAAGAGGAAGATTTTCAAGAGGAGGTGGGTCATTTGTCGGGTTCAGAGGGATGAGGCCCAGATTCAATGAGCCAATGGGACGTAACTATGGAAGACTATGCAGGTTCTAGTCTTGATCATGTGGTAGAATGGGACATGTGTTGAGAGATTGTCAGAGTAGGCACCAGTATTTTAACCCAAGTGGACTAGTAGGTAGGTTCCCATATACTCCTTCCCAGCAAATGCAACCACTGACCATGCCATATGCCCCAGGGTATGTGCAATCACAGCAGTTATTGGGTTAGCCATAACGTGGCATCTGAGGCTGCAATGGTCTAAATGCTTCAGCCAATGATGCCAGTGCATGCAATGGTACAAATATGAGAAAAGAATCCATTACCCTGAGGAATGGTTACTCATACTGGAGCAAGTGTTTCAGGAGGAAATCCTTTCCCACTTCCAGCCGCTAACATGTATTCAGATTAGGACAGCCCACAGAGATCTTTAATGCATCTAGTCCTGTCTGTTACTGCCAATCCAGAAGACAAACCCCAGGTAGGTGTAACGATAGTTGATCAAACCTTTTCATTTATGATTGATACAGGGGCTACAAAATCTTGCATCAAGGAAAGTAAGTTCCCTTTATCGGGCAAAATGATGGACACATGTGGATTCTCTGGGGCTATTCTGTGGGCTTCTTGTATGGAGGATCTTTGTATTAAGGTAGGTAGACAAAATGCATCTGCTCTTTTATTGTATTTCAAAGATACCCTGGTGAATCTCTTGGGCAGAGATCTCCTAAATAAATTGAACATGATTGCATTCACATAGAAAGGCATAGTATGATATGATATATTTTATTTATATCACGCTCATACACAAGTGTTTCAGAGTGTGGCAAGGCAAGGGAGGGGAAACAAAGGAGAACAAAACAAAAATCTTACTAGGCCCCGTGATATTGAGAGTGCGCAAGTGCATGGGAAAGGGAAAACGGGAAAAGTGCATGGGAGAGAGGAGAAGTAACAAGTGCGGAGTAGAGTAGAATACAGATAAATAGTAATAAATAAATAAAATAAATAAATAATACATTACAATAAAGGTAGTAGTGCAGCCAGCAAGTGGCAAGTTCTGGGTTTAAGGCAGCAGACAGGGTAAGTCTGATAAGTGCAGAAAGAAAATAAAAAAAGGTTGGGGGGCTGTATGGGTACAGATACAGACCCCAGTGCAAAGGGTGTCCCAGAGGCAGTTCAGGAGGTTGGCAGGGTGAGCAGGTACCTGGGCCGGGTGGAAAGAGGGTGGCCATGTGCATGGTACTGAGAGAGAAACAGATCAGCAGGGGTGAGGGCGGGCAAAGGCAGAGGCGAAGAGGAAGGTCTTGAGGTGCTTCCGGAACCGGAGATAGTTCTCCTCAAGTTTCAAAGTGGCAGAGAGGCTGTGTACTCTAGTTTTATATCCGGTAAACACAACAGTGCTTTTGCGTGCATGTAATAAGGGGGGTGCCTACACATTCAGCTTTGTCCTTTTATAGAGTGATGGTTGTGTTGTGTTGGATCCCTGGGTCAGAGACCGGACATGGCGGATACCAATTAACTGGTTATTCCAGCCTGATATTCCACAGGAGACAGCACCACATACTGTTGTTACAATTCTCTAGGAAGCAGTGGTATTTAAGAAGGACAGGGCTGTTCTCGCATGCACTGATGAGGAAGGCATAGAGGGGCACACAGTTTTGTGCATTGATCCGACTCTATCACTAAGGGAGGTTTCTGATGAACAATTGTTTGAGGATGTCAAAGAAACAGGTGAGTTGATTTTTGAGATTGGGGTACCTTGCAAGATAACAATAGAGCATAAGGAGATGGTTACCAGACATTTGGTCGAATGCATTTGATCGAATTACAATATGGTCGAATCAATTTGGTCGAAAAAATGGTCGAATTTTTTTTTTGTTTTTTTTTTTGGGGGGGTACCCCCCCCAACCCCTGTTTTTGGTGTTAAAACTACTTTTTTTACCTATTTTTACCTATACTAGGGCAAAAAAAAATATATACTTTTAAAAAAAAATTCGACTTTTTTTTCGACCAAATTGATTCGACCAATTTGTCATTTGATCAAATATATTTGACCATTTGACTGGACAGCTAAGGAGATACCACAGACTATGTTTAGTGTTAGAATGACATTGCCATATTGGAAGGAAGATTTGGAGACGGTGCCAGGTAATTTGTAGACGAGCAATCCTCATGATGTGGGGTTATTAAAGAGTATTGAAGCAGTACAAATACAATTGAAACCTGGTGCAATATTTCCACATGTGAGACAGTACCACATGTCTAGAGAAGCCTATGAAGGGATTTATGAGACCATTATGGCATTATAGAAGCAAGACATAATAGAGCCTTCTGTGTCCCCGTGTAATATGGCCAATTATTCTGTGAAAAAAGCGACGGGGTCCAGTTGAAGGATGGTTCAGGATTTGTCCCTCTGAATAATATTTTTGAGGTGGAGTTTCCGGTGGTACCAAATCCTGCTACCATTCTTGTTAACATCCCAACTGGGTTGACACACTTTATTTTGATTGATTTAAAAATGAATTTATCTCGGTCCACTTAAACCCCAGTTCTCAGTACCTTACTGCGTTTATGTTTCATGGTCAGAGATTCGAGCACACATTGTTGCCTCAGGTATACTGTGAATCTCTGAGTATCTTCAACAGGGTGGTTCAAATGGATATGAGGAATTTATAGGTGTCCAGTATAGTAATCCAGTATGAGGATGATTTACTTGTTTGTAGTATTAGAGAAGAGCAGTGTTGGGGATATTCAACAACGCTCCTCACATTGCTTGCAGAGAAGGGGTATAAGGTGGACAAAGAAAGATTGCAAAACTACCAGACACAGGCAGTATATCTGGGCCCCACAAGAAGGGAAGTAATGCCTCAGAGCGCCATTTCAGTTCAGAGTACTCTCCAACCAGTGACAGATGCAGCATTTCATAGGTAACTATTGTAGATTGTGGATCTTCGACTACTCTAGTTACACAAGGTCCTTATTGCAAGGACTTGAGGGGGCACAGAAGGTGAAGGCTCCTATTGAATGGTCAGAAGAAATGGTGGCAATGTAGACATGGGTCCCGTGCCTGCTGGGCCTAGAGACCAAAGCTACTCCTCACTGATGAGGCCCAACAAGGGTGAAACATGTTTGGGGATGCTTGTGGTCTCCTGCAGAAGGGATGTGACTAGCAGTTCGGGCTGGACTGCCCCTTTTGGGGTGGGACCAAGCCTGATTTGCATATGTTTTTTCCCCTTCTGTAATGGCTTTGCAGCCAAAGAACGATGGTCTGGAGGGTTGCCCAGAGCAATGACAGTGGTTAAGATTCATTCTAAACCTTCCAGCCATCCCTCCTTTGTTTTTGTTTTGTCACCCCAAGTGGGATGGGTTTGCCCAGACGTGGGTCCTGTGCCTGCTGGGCTTAGAGACCCAAGCTACTCCTCACTGATGAGGCCCAACAAGGCCGAAACATGTTTGGGGATGTTTGTGGTCTCGTGCAGAAGGGATGTGACCTAGCAGTTTGGCTGGGCTGCCACTTTTGGGGTGGGACCAAGCCTGATTTGCAGATGGTCTTTACCCTTCTGTAATGGGTTGTCAGGCAAAGAACAATGGTCAT
The DNA here is from genome assembly GCF_040938575.1 of Ambystoma mexicanum. Classification (NCBI taxonomy): domain Eukaryota; kingdom Metazoa; phylum Chordata; class Amphibia; order Caudata; family Ambystomatidae; genus Ambystoma; species Ambystoma mexicanum. Next base: position 86,288,096 of record NC_090922.1, read on the forward strand.
ATGGAGGGTTGCCCAGACAATGCCAGTGGTTAAGATTCATTCTAAACCTTCCAGCTATCACCTCTTTGTTTTGACAATGCTAGTCATGGCAACCCCAAATTACAAGAAGCTATTCTTTTTATTCTCACATTTGAATTGGCAGGTAATGAAAGCCATCCTGACCCTGAAAACATCATTGGCCCATAAGCCCTTGTCTTAGTACAGTGGACTCTTAGACTCAGTTATGCAGGGCCAGTTTCCATGTGAGCAAGCTCTAGTGTCAGTGTCTTTTGCATTACGGAAGTCTTTGACCATTACAATGGGTTGCCTGGTGACACTGTATGTGGAGAATGCGGTTTTTACAATTTGGGAAAAGTCTCAATCAACTTTTACAACACAGAGAGCCTCTTGGTATGAAGTTATTCTATCAAATGTTTCCATACATCCAGTAAGGTGTGCTTAGTCAATCCCGCAACATTTGTAGCTGAAACAGCAAAACCTGATGATACCGTTCATGACTGTGCAACTTATGAAAGAGAAGGAAAAGAGAGGGCAAATGTTAAGGTGGATGCCTTGAAGGGAGGTGAGGTATGCTTTCTTGACTGTTCCTCAACAATTATTCAGGACACCGGAGAAAGACATAGAGGTGTGGCAGTTGTAGGTCTTGTGGATGGGAAATACCAGGTTAGGAAGAAGAAGTGGTTGCCTTAACATTATTCCACGCAAGTGGCTGAATTAGTAGCACTCATAGAGGTGTTGGAGATGAGCAAGGGAAAGGAGGTCACTATTAACTCTGCATATTAACCACCATGGTACATTCTGGCTTGTCGAGATGGCAAAGGAGAGGGTTTAGGAGATCTGAGAGGACCCCTGTCCAGCATTCTGTGCTGTTATCCAGACTCCTATGTTCTTTCATCATCAAGCGTTCTAACGACTGCCGTTTAAACGTGGAGAAAATAATGAAAAAGTTCATCAATTTTTTGGGGGGCAGGGGCTACCACCGAGAGTCCCCCTCCACCACCTGTTTTTAACTATTGCAGACCCCCAACCCCTTATCTGCCCTTTCCCACCCACCCAAAAACAATTTGATGAACTTTTTTCGTTATTTTCTCCAAATTAAAAAGGCAGTCATTAGAAAGCCTGGCGATGAAAGGACTTCATACCATTATCCAGACTAGTCGAAGTGCTAACACTGTTAACAGTGGTGGGAATAGTTCAATTCGCTTTGCATACTAACCATACTGACCCAATAGCACTTGGAAACAATGCCGCTGACAGAGCGGCAAAGGAAGCTAAGTATTTGCCATTAACTGATTCCCAGAGAATGGAAACCATGTCCAACAAGTACAGTTGACATCTCCGTAAACTGCGGACCCCCTTCTTCAAATAGTGGAGATGCAGGAAAGAGCATCAAAAGATGAGCAAGAGCTCTCGGCAAAGAGGGGATGCACCCTTTCACACACAGATTTGCTGTGGAGACAGGAACTCATGGCAATGGAGTTACTTCTTGTGGCTATGGAGCAACTACATTACCCATTGCAGACATCTCAGTGAAAAATTGCAGTCGTGGTCCAGGAGGATTGGTTTATACACAATCTACAAGAGCATGTGGGCACATTTATAGGAAATTGTATAGTGTGTAGAGAATGTAATCCTGGAAAGATTATGAAGACAATAAGAGACATTTTGCCTCAAATGTCTGGGCCCTTGTGTGAATCTGCATTTTATCTATGAAAGTTTATCATGAGATTAATCCATCCACTAATTCATCCATTTATAAATGCATTCATTTTGCATTCATTTAGTATAGGCCATGTTTAGTACTATAGTTTTGTTCTAAACTATCAATGTTCAATATTTGCTGCGAGACATGTAATTATGTACACTTGTCATTTTGTATAGCACATTCTGTGCTTCTAGGCGCTAGAGATGTGCTTTGTGTTTCTGTCCCTATGAATCAATCTTCTTGCTGAGAGCGCAGAAAAAGCAGTTGCACACAGTGTGAGAGATGTTTTCATTACTTTTGGCAGAATATTAGAATCTGTAGCACAGAGAAACGACCTTGCTGACTGCAGAGAACTGTTTTGGTTCCTGCAAATAAACTGTCTCGATGCGAAGAAAAAGAATGTTCGTGATAGATTGTTATGTTCTTAGAAATAGAATGTAGAAGAATATGTCATGTCAATGTGTTCCAGTATATGATTATGCTGGCTGAAATGTATGTATGTACACACATAGGGCCTCATTACGAGCTTGGGGGCAGCCATGGAGCTATTAGCTTTTTGAGCCCCTATAGGGCTCAATGGGAATGGGGAGGGAGGTAACAACGGGCACATTACAAGTGTCCCGTTGTTACCTCCCTCTTCCCCTCGCGGGACCCGGAAAAGACATCTGTTTTTACCAGACGTCTGATCCGGGTCCCGCAAAGGGAACCTTGTAATCGGTCCTGACGGAATAAAGGGGGCGGGTCCTGTACGGCCCCCTTCCTTCCGTCAGCGCCAGGGTCGTAATGAGACCCATAATATAGTATGCACGCAGTTTGAAATGGAATGCTTTGTATGCACACAATTGCACAATGAATGCATCATTGTTCTGTATAACTGTTCTGTTCTGTAGGATGCAGAGAGAGAGTTAGAGAGCTAAGGCTAGTGGAGGAGGGGGCTGTCTCATCAGCAAGTTGAGAGAGAAGGGAGCAGTCTAATCACAGACTTAGAGAGCTAGCTGTGAGGGGGTGTGGAGCTAATGCTGAGAGCTAGTAGGGGTTTTTCTATTTGCTAAAGCTGCAAGGGTTGGGGCAGCTGCACTCATATCTATAGAGTGCTGATTGCTTGCCTGCTAGTAATTAGTGATGATTTGCAATGCATGAATAAAATGCATTTTGCGTGGAAAAATCAGATTCCTGTGCCTTTTGTGATCTTATGTTTTGTTTCCATAGCATAGCATTTTTGCTGTAGTTTCACAAAATGGCGCCTGAACAGGGGCCTTCATGAGACAGTCGAGGACGTGGTTAAGATAGAGGAGCTCTGACTGCCAAATAGGACTTGCCAGCATCTGCGTCACTTCCGATCCACAAGGACTGAGTCGTCTACGGCGAGGGTTTGAATCACGTTTGGTTGCAGCTGTGATGCTTTTTGTATCTTTGTTTGGATGGAGAGATTGCCAGACACACAAATCGGAGTTCGTCTTTGATGGGAGATCATCCCGTTGACTCTCTTTTTGAATCTTTGGAATTTGGTGAACATGCCTCCGACTTGGCTGTCCAACTTTGTTTGAAATCCGGATTTGTTTGAAATCCAACTTTGTTTGGAATAGTTTGTATTGAAAATATGTGCAAATATTGTTCAGGCTAGAGAAACAACTTGTTTAAAGAGGCCTGAAGTTTGTTTGGAAACTTGCACATGTTGTGAGGCTTTGTTTGTTGACAATAAACCCAGGGGGTTAGAAAATAAAATGAGTCTGTACCTTAGTGGAATGAGAGCAAAAAGGGATAGAATGAGAAAGATGTTAGAGAATTGGGAAAAGGTCCCAGAACCAGTGCACCAGAGAGTGCAAAGAAATTAGGAGATGAGGGTTACCCATGAGGAGACGAAGTTACCTGGGGTAGACTCATATGTGATAGATGCCATGTCACAAACATGTTCCATTGACAGTTCAGTGGTTTTAGATATTGGCTTGTTAGGGCAACAGAATGTTGCATGTATGCTAGAAATATGTCCTATGTCAGTGCTAGTAGTACCCATTGTTGTTGGTCCCTTTATAGAGAAATGCCACTTTCAGACATCCCATTATGGAGAGAACTTATTTGGAGTCGATGTGTTGAGAGAATTGTACACAGTGATTCCGTGCAGTTCTGATGGTGTAAACTTGACAATGTTCCAGCAGAGAAATACTTCTACACAGTACTTAGCATTGGATTCTGATTTGATGGGGAGAGGTGAAACAGTGAAAATCTATGACATCAATTGTAATGGCACAATTTTTCCAGCTTATAGAGAGGATGACAATGCTTTGCCCGACAGTTTTGAAATGTATGAAAAGGACAAATTGACCATGAATTCTGCACAGAGAAAATGCTTGGCTGTGCAGGATGCATTGATCTGCGCTAGAATGCCACGAGGATACACTGACAGTACTAGCATTTATAGTAGCATATAGTTTGATAGTTTAGATTTGCCACAATATTGCACATTGTTACTAGTATGCCAGAATGGCACTCTTAATTTATTGAATGATCTTGCAAATGCAGGAGAGAAACTTACTTTGAATGAGTACCGGTCTTGTCAAAATGAGGACTCCTGTGGAGGGTTCCTCTTGTTGAAGGAGGTTATGAGAATAGCTATAGAGAGTGCGCCAGCATTGTTAGAAGATGCTTTTGTCACACTGAATACAGCCTTGTGCTGCAATCCTGGAGATTTCAAATTATGTGAAGAGATTTGTTGTGTTTGTATATATGAAAGATGGATGTGGAGATAGTCCATGGGCATATTTTTCCTTTACATCATGCAGAGAATGTGAAGGCAAAATGCTTCACAGTGTTGACATCAGTTTGAATTATGACAGACCTTTGTTAGTACCCGAACTGCTATACATTGGATGGGAATGGCCAGACACTGAGATTCTAGCATTATTGTCTCTGAGAGATTAGAACAGTTTTCATCTTGTATGAATTGTGAAATGCAGTAATGCAATGATGAATAGCTTTGCCTTGTTTGAGAAGAGGTTACCGATATATGCCAAACCCTGTTACTGTACTTTATTCTTGATTTCTTGAGTTATATTTGATGCAGGGAAGATTGACCTGTTGACCCAGAATGATTGGGATACAGACTTGCTATAACATCTGGACATCCGTGCCAAGCAATGTTGCCGAAAAGCAGTAAAATCTGTGGAATGCCGAGAGGCCTTGAAGTTCCAGCTAGAATATCCACTGTGCTTTGAGAAGTACACAAAGAAGCTTGCTTGCTGGCTGATTTCCAGGCTACCCTTTATTTGCCTCATAGAAATCCCTGCACATCGAGAGGTTTTTTTCTGCTGTGTTTTCGGTTAGGCAAGCTGTTTGCATAAATGGTGCGAGAAGAATTTGGAAATATTTACCTTTGCCTTTGCCCTAAACTGGGTAGAGGATGGGGTTAGGGGAAGGAGATTACATATCGGAAATACATACCCAGGTGCTTTGACTGAGAGAGAGAAATATTGGCCCGTGTTTGGAGCAACATGAGGGTCTGTTGAAGATCTGCATTTTCTGCATTGTTCAGAAATCGCTCTATGCCAGAGTGCAAGATACAATCCGTATCAAAGGATAGATGAAGGAGAGAACTTCTGGATTGAGGGTGAGTCAGGAAAGTGCCTTTGCCGAATGAGAATTTGTGCGGCACCAACATTAAACCAACAATTTATTTGCTCCATTTTGCTTGAAGATGCCTGCTTGAATGCAGAGGCAAGTGAGCAATGATTTGATCCCATGAGTGAGCCTATGTCATTGCGGCTTCTTGATAGACACTGGAACTATGCTGAACTATGCCAATGTAAGGGTTGTGCAGATGTGAGGACACAAACACTTTTACCACAAGGAATGATCAGGTCCATAGGAGGCCATTGGTCAGCTAGAAACGTATGTTATACTTGTGACTTGCTAATGACTGTGGAAATAGTAATAAGAACTGTCTCCTGTGTACGAGAGAAATGAAATGGAATAACATCAGAGAGAACACTGATTGCCCATGTCCATGTATCACATGCTACACTTGCTATGCTATGATTTTCTATGCTTTGTTTTCTTTTTGATTAGACATGCTTGATTAAAGGTACATGCTGATAGTGCATTTTTAAGCACTAGGATGACATATATATATATATATATATATATATATATATATATATATATATATATATATATATATATCATGCTATCTTCTATTTATTATTCACGAGAATCGCTATGCATCATTTAGAACAAAGTTTTCAGGGTATTAGAATGGAATGTACCACATTTTGTTACTATGAAGTGATTGCAGTCATGAATTTAGGATGCTGCCAATGTATGGAATATTAGAGCTTGTATAGTTTCTATGCTATGTACATGTTTCCAGAGATCTGACACACTTGCCAGCTATGTATCTTGGTAAATTGCCAAAGATTTGCCTTTTTTGCACTAAGAGAATATTGCACCATGTTATTGCCTTAGTATGTCTGAGCTAAATACACTACTTGCATGTTTCTTATCCATGTTTTGACTTGCCACACGTGTCTAAGAATTGGTATTCTTAGGATGGATTATCCCATGATAAAAATGATCATTTGTGAATCTGCATTTTATCTATGATAGTTTATCATGAGATTAATCCATCCACTAATTCATCCATTTATACATGCATTCATTTAGTATAGGCCATGTTTATTATTATAGTTTTGTTCTCAGCTATCATGGTTCAATATTTGCTGAGAGCCATGTAATTATGTACACTTGTCATTTTGTTTAGCACATTCTGTGCTTCTAGGCGCTGTAGATGTGCTTTGTGTTTCTGTCCATAGGAATCAGGCTTCTTGCTGAGAGCACGGAAAGAGTAGCCACACACAGTGTGAGAGATGTTTTCATAACAAATGCCTTTTGACAGACTATCAGAATCTTTAGCACAGACAAACGACCTTGCTGACTGCAGAGAAATGTTTTGGTTCCTGCAAATGAACCACCTCGATTCGAAAAGAAAGAATGTTAGCGATAGCTTTTTCTGTTCTTAGGAAAAGAATGTAGAAGAATATGTCATGTCAATGTGTTCGAGTATATAATTATGCTGGCTGAAATGTATGTATGTATGCACATAATATAGTATGCACGCAGTTTGAAATGGAATGCTTTCTACGCACACAATTGCACAATGAATGCGTCATTGTTCTGTATAACTGTTCTGTTCTTTTCAGTAGGATGCAGAGAGAGAGTTAGAGAGCTAAGGCTATAGAGAGGAGGAGGGGGCTGTCTCATCAGCAGGTTGAGAGAGAAGGGAGCAGTCTAATCACAGACTTAGAGAGTTGGCTGTGAGGGAGTGTAGAGCTAAATCTAAGCGCTAGCAGGGGTTTTGCTATTTGCTAAAGCTGGGAGGGTTGGGGCAGCTGCACTCATAGCTAGAGAGTGCTGATTGCTTGCTTGTTAGTAATTAGTGATGATTTTCAATGCTTTTTGCATTGAAACATCCGATTACTGTGTCTTTTGTGATCTTATGTTTTATTTACATAGCATAGCAATTTTGCTGTAGTTTCACACTTCAGTGAGCTCCATATAAACTTTGTGGACATGATACAAAGGGGCAGTCATTTTTGATATCTTATTGTTATGGTTTACCCCTTTTCCCACTGGCATGAGGCTGGTCCATGGTACACCCTGATGCTAAGTCTGAGCAAAGTTTTTGGTGTGGGGAGTGTTTCTAAGGTAGGAAATTTGCGAGGCCCTGAAGTCTGATAATGGCAACCACCTTTTAATGCCTTGCTTTTTCAGAGATAATTCTGCTCTTGGGGATCAAGCACAGATTGTATTTGGTGTACCATAGTCAGACTAACAGGATTGTGGAGCATTTAAATGGAATTCCTAAAGTTCGATTGTCTAAGATTTGCAATAATCTGAAAATAAATTGGATGCACTGCCGTCCGCTGGCCTTGTTTTATTTAAGGAATCAGCCGAGGAAGGAGCACCATCTCATTCCACATGAGATGCTCACAGGCCATAGACTACCCACACCACTTTCGCCTGCACACACAATATCAGATGCCCACTAGTCAGCAGAAATCCTTGGTGAGTAGTTTAGGAAATACCTTAGGGGTTTAACCAAAAGTGTTAGACTAATATCTTCACAGGTTGTGTTTTTTCATCAGCAGTCAATTGAAGGAATCGTTCAAGTTCCCACTGATCTACTTCAACTGCAGCTTGTACCCAGGGACCCGGTTTTTGTTTGTTCCTTCATAAGATGTTGGCATGAACAGTATTTCCAAGGGCCTTGTTGCGTGATATTCATGACTCTGACTTCTGTGAAGGTGGTGGGCAACAAGAGCTGGATCCATATCAGCAATGTGTCGATGCATACCTCTAACAGCAGAGGAGCAAGAGCAGATCTAAAAGTTAGTATGGCCTAGGATTAGCATTTTGTTCCAGTAGCGAAGGTTGGACGAATAAAGACAGGGACTGTTTTGTAATCCACTGGATCCAAAATGAGCGTTAGGATGTTTGATTGCATAGTTTTCTTATTTTTTCTGATCATCCTGCCGAGGTGCAACAAAAAATGTGAATGTATGATTTGATGAGGTGTTATCTAGATCACAAAGAACTAAGGATTCTGAACTTTTGAGAAACTATGATGAAGTATGCTCAGATCAAATGGTGGATGCACATGGATTTGTAGCTGATAATATCTATGACCGGCATATGAGGAGGGTGGAGAGTGAGAGATCTGCAGAGTCTTGTCATGTCTGCTCTTTTATTCCCCATGCTTCTGGTGTCCCTAGAGTGTAAGTAGAGTCAAAGGTAGCACTGGGTCTGGTGCATCTAGCCTTGTGCAGGGATCATGGGCTGTTCCAAGGGCAATGAGTTACAGTTTCTGTCACACCTATTGAGGAGGAGTGTTCAGGGAAAGATTGTAAAGAGCATACGGATGTACGCTATATGTAGAGAGTCCAGTTGAATTTAGAAAGGTCTATTGTTATGAGCAATCAATGGGATCAAGGTGCAAAGGGTTGCAGAGTTTAAGGAATGAGGGGATTATTGAAAGAAGAGGTGGCACAGATTAATGAAGATTGTAGAAAAGTCAGGAATCACTATTTGAAGTGTTTGGCGTGGCTCTGTGTTTTAAGGGCGATGGCATGGTCCACTTTGTATTGCTGATTTGGCAGGACGAACATCTGCAATTCTTGATGTGTCCCGGTCTTGTGGACAGTTATCTTACTGGCAATTACCTCGAGTGCAGTCTCACTAAACTGCATGTAACTGTTCTAATCATGCTGTAAAAGAATTTGATACTTGCCAGTTTGATGCCTAAAGCCACATCTGTGCCCATGTGCCCCTTGCATCCCTTGTCCTATCAAATATGAACAATTTATTGACTCTTTCGGTCCCCAGTGTTGAAGCTATTGCTAATGAGAAGTGGCTCCAGGTCACTTACTATGAGCTTTTATTGTTGCTTAACTCTTCAGAATCAGCTTTCAGTGCTATAAAGGAAGAAATGCGGGCCTTGAGGCTCATGACTTTTCAAAACAGGTACACCCTCAACCTCTTGACAGCCACAGAGGGGGATGTTTGTCAGAAAATAAGGAGCACATGTTGCTCCTTTGTGTCCTCATAATGACTGAGAGAATGGGACTTTGACACAAACAATTGCTGCATTGCATAAACTTAGGGTGGTCATCGGGAAAGAGGCAGGAATTACAAATGACCCTTGGTTGGACTCTGTTTTCTCTTGGGTACCTTCCTGGATGAGCATAGCTTTGAAGATCCTCAAGCTGATTTTTGTTTTTCTGCTTATTATTTTTTGTACTTGTCAGCTGTTCTGTTAAGAGAACGAAAGGAGCTGCCATGATGACTGTGAAACTGTCCAAGGTTAGGGCCACTGCCATTTCACATCACATAGGAACTGTGAGAAACCTGAGGGTATTCTCACTCCTGTTCCCCATGGGTCCTCTACGCAGGATGCCAGGGAAAGGCCATTGCTTTTGGATCCTGACCCTGGGGTTGGACAAGTGAGGGTGGAATCACCTGGTTGGAGGGTCCTTGGGCACTAGGAGTGGGGTGCCCTTGGGAGAGACATGATATCCCCGTTCCCTACTAACGACCAACCCATCCCTTCTCGAACCTTCATAAGTTATTGTAAGTCCACTTCCCTGACTTCTTCATATATATCCATTGACAGAAATGGGATGAAGAAGAGGCATGTGGGAGAAATGAAGACTAGGTGCTTTTACCACTCTGGTACTACAACAAGTAAGATGCCTGCTGAAGACTCTCACTATCAGGTGTGTCTTTTTTATTATGGTCAGACAGGGCCAATTGGAAATGTGCACCTGCAGCCTGTCAAGGAGCAGCAGGTGTATAGAGGGCACGCCAGTCAAGAGGCACAGGGAGAGACAGTGGCGATGGTGTTGAAGCAGCAGAGAAAGTCAAAGAGAAGCAGCAGGGAGCTGTGCTTGTGAAGCACACTGACGGTTCATGGAAGTGCTGTGAGGGAGCTGGGACTCCATGGAACTGAACGCGAACACTAGGAATGGAGCCATGCCTGTAGGCTGTCCCTTTTCCTGGTGTTCACAGTGCTCATTCTCCTGTGAACAGAAGCTGACACAGGAGTACCTGAGGGGCAGGTGGTGGAGCCCTGAGGCAGAGAGCAGAAGGCCAAATGATCTGCCTGCTGGAAAACCCGTGAACGCAACCAGTGAGTTTCTATCAAAAAATTGTAACGCTCACCTGACTCCCACGGGGGCGCTGGCCTGGTTCGCGCTGCTGTGACCTCGTCTAAGGTGATGCGCAGGGTTCGGAAGACGGACTGGACCGGGCCCCAGATCTGGCTTGTCTGACTCGCAGAAGTATTCTTCTGTAGGTGAGAATAGGGGGTTAACTGTCTGCGGGGTAATGCAATCGGCCTCCCACTTACCCCTCTCACCCTCCTCAAAACCCTTCTGTGCTTCCCCGTAGCGTCTCACCTTAGGGTCTGGAAGGACAAGCTCTCCTTCCTGCTTCTGATGCAGGGGCGCGTTGGTATCCAGTTACGTCACTGGATTTTCGGATGGGTGAGAACCAAACTTGCTTGGCTTCCAGGTAAGTTTTTCTATAAGTGGTTCCCCTTGTGTCCATGCATTAATGTTCTAATGCTAGTGTCTTTTTCCCCATAGGGGCCGGGGTATGGAATGCCGGGGAACAGGCACCGACCCGAGGTGAGTGGTGAAATCCTTGTGGAAATCAGGTAAGTCTTTAATGAGTGTTTTGGTAATGTCTTTTCATTCACTCATTAACGCTGATGTCTTTTTCCCCTTAGGGGCCGGGGTCCGAAAATGCCTGGATGTGGCGCGGGCCCGAAATGAAAAGGGAATGACCCAACAGGTAAGTCTTGACATGGAGTTTAGCTTCCCTTTTCCCTTCTTTCTCTCACCTTTGTTCTTGTCTTTTTCTCCATAGGCGCGGGGGCGCAACTGCGAATCCGGATGGTCGCTGCTGAACATGGAGGCGCCCTGTAAAGGTGAGTAGAATGCGGCACTGCAGCGATCGATGCGATGTGCTTTTAAAAATAAATGTCTTCCTTTTCAGGATTGTCGGCGAAATGTCTCTGGGATGCAGATTTAGCAGGTGAGGCCTTTTCCTTCTTCTGTTCTCTTGTTCCCTTCCTTTGCAGGTGATTCAGGATGCTGGCAGGTGTGGCAGAAGTCAAGATGCAGGAGCAGACACGGTGAGCGTCCAGCTGCTAGATGCAGAACAACGCGAAGCACGTGTGGCTGATCGGGTGTGGTTTAAATAGCCTTGGAAGAAGTTCCTAGAATGTGTCCTTCCTCCAATCAGGTATGTATCCTTCCCCGACCACGCCCGGGTGGTAAATGAGTCCCACAGGCAAAGTAGTTCCTTTCAGGCCTCAAGGAGGCCGGGGTTCTGCAGCATGGGCCGCATCAGGTAAGTGCACCCAAACACTTTCATAATGAGCCTGGCGCCTATGGCGCCAGGACTGACGTTTTCTATGAGCCTGGCGCCATAGGCGCCAGGACGCTGTCCAAAGGGCCCCTATAAGGGGTTGCTGGGACCTTCCCCGGGGACTTGATGTCCGCTTTCCGGGACTCAGGGCCTGAGCTGGCTCCCCGGGAGCGGGCATCGTGACAGCACTCCCCCCCAAGGCCCCTCCCAAGGTTGTTCCCTCCGGGGGTTTTGGTTTGTTTGGGAAGAGTCGGTGGAATTTCCTGACTAATCGAGGTGCATGCACATGGTCACTGGGTTCCCACGACCTCTCCTGAGGTCCGTACCCCTTCCAATCAATTAGGTAGAAAAGCTTTGACCTAAACATTTTTGAATCTAAAATGTTCTTCACTTCGAATTTGGGTTCCCCATCTATTTGAATAGGTTCTGGATGTTTGAGTAGTCGGGTTCTGGGGACCACTGGTTTCAGAAGTGACACATGAAAAACAGGGTGAATTCGCATATTAGCTGGTAAATCAAGTTTAACCGCTACTGGGTTAATTATTGCCGTAATAGAATAAGGTCCCAGATATTTTGGGTTAAAGGTTCGAGGCCCTTTGAGCGGTAAATGTCTGGTAGCTAACCACACTTGATCCCCAATCTGATACGGAGGTGCTTCACTCCGATGTAGGTTAGCATTCTCCTTGTATTTTCTCTTGGCTTGTTGTAAATGCGTGGTTGCCTCTTTGAAGGCTCGGGTAATGGTAGAATGCAGATGTTCTACTGCGGGCACTCCGAGGTTCTGAGGTGAGTCGAGGTTTGAGGTTCGAGGGTGATGTCCAAACAGGGTATAAAAAGGACTATGGCCAGTTCCAGAGTGTACCGAATTATTATATGCGTATTCGGCTATCCAAAGAATGTCTTTCCTGTTGCTTTCAGATTGATGTAACATACACCGTAAGTACTGCTCAAGGGTCTGATTTGTCCTCTCGGTCTGACCATCGGTCTGAGGGTGGTGACTGGTCGATAATCTTACGCCGATTTGTGCCATTTGACAACATTTGCGCCAGAAGTGGGAAATGAATTGGCTTCCCCGGTCAGAGATTAGTATAGATGGGAATCCATGTAGCCGAACAATATTTTCGAGGAATTCTTTGGCTAGGACAGAAGCTGAAGGTAAACCTTTCAAAGGAATGAAGTGGGCCATTTTGGAAAACAAATCCACAATTACCAGAATGGTATTGTATCCCGAACAAGGAGGCAAGTCCGTAATAAAATCCATTGATAGGGTGTGCCAGGGTGCTGGCGGTATGTCTAGAGGTTGAAGGAGACCGGCTGGTCTTTTCCTTTGACCTTTATTTTGGGCACAAACACCACAGGACATCACAAAAGATTTAACATCTTTTCGCCAAGAGGGCCACCAGAATTGTCGTTTCACCTTTTCCATTGTCTTGGCAATACCGGGGTGTCCCTCTATTAATGTATCATGATAACCTGAAATAACTAGTTCGTGTAAATCCTTGTGCGACAGGAATAAGCATCCTTGGTAATAAGGTAAACCATTATCTATGGTAAAGTCTGATCCCTTTTGTATCCAATCCGGTAGGACTGTAGGGTCCAGGAGTTGTTTCACTCTGACTTGAATGTCTTCAAGCGTCTGTAACAAAGTCATGCCTAGAATTCTCTGTTCGGGAATTATGGGTACTGGTTCTGAGTTTGTATCAGATTCTCCCATTCCAATTCGGGATAAGGCGTCTGCTTTGCCGTTCTTGCAGCCAGGTCGATAGGTAATCACAAAATCAAATTCAGCGAAAAACAAAGCCCATCGGAGCTGCCGTGATGACTGAGCCTTGGCGGTTTTCAAATACTGTAAATTCCGGTTATCAGTGATCACCATGATGGTATGTCGAGCGCCAAGCAGGTAATGCCGCCAGGCTTTAAAAGCGGACTTTATGGCTAACAGTTCTTTGTCAGTGATTGCGTAATTAATCTCTGGTGCCGAGAATTTTCTGGACCAAAATGCTACGGGATGCAGTTGGTTGGTTTCAGGATCTCTTTGAGACAGAACTGCTCCCATGGCTAGGCTGGATGCGTCAGTTTCGACGACATACAGGAGATCTGGACGTGGGTGTTTCAATATAGGTGCAGAGGTAAACTTAGCTTTTAAATCCTGGAAGGCCTGCTCGGCTTCTTCAGACCATTCAAAAGGTTTATTTTTCCTCAAGAGTGCAGTAATGGGTTGTACTATGCGTGAAAATTCCGGGATAAACCTGCGATAGATATTGGCAAAGCCGAGCATGCTTTGAACCCCTTTTACAGAGCTAGGTGATGGCCATTTGAGGATGGCATCCACTTTTCTTGAGTCCATTCGGACTCCTTTGGGTGTCAGGATGAAACCGAGAAACTCAACTTCTGTGGTATGGAAAACACATTTCTCCAGTTTAGCAAATAGTTTGTGTTGGCGCAGTTTTTCCAGAACTGCCCTAACGTGTTTTCTGTGATCAGATTCCGAAGAGGAGTACACTAGAATGTCATCGATATAGACGACAACACAAACATCGATGAGTTCCCGAAGGACATCATTCATGAAGAATTGGAAGGCAGCAGGCACATTGCACAACCCGAAAGGCATTACCTGGTATTCGAATAATCCATATTTTGTACGGAAGGCTGTTTTCCATTCGTCGCCTTCTTTTACTCGCACCAGATGATATGCCCCCCGGAGATCTAACTTGGTGTATATGCAAGCGTCCTTCACCTGGTCAAGGAGTTCAGGAATCAGAGGCAGAGGATAATGGTTTTTAACCGTTATCTGGTTCAATGCGCGGTAATCGATACAAGTTCTAAGGTCGCCTTCTTTTTTAGGCACGAAGAACAAAGCCGAGGATGCCGGGGACTTTGATGGGCGAATAAAACCATTGCCGAGGTATTGATCCAAATATTGTCTCAAATGCAGGTTCTCAGGTTCAGTAAGGGCATAAATCCTGCTACAAGGGGGTTGTGCACCGGGCACCGGATCGATTTGGCAATCGTACGATCGGTGAGGAGGTAACGTGTTGGCCTGTTCCTTTTGGAAGACGTCCTGAAAGTCCTGGTATTCCGGAGGTAATTGCATGGAGGCAGAGGTTACAGATGCTAGATTAATCTTCAGGTTTTCTGGATAGCATGTTTGTGCACAATCCGGGAAGGTTATTCTCTTAGCTCGCCAATCAATTCGAGGATTATGTGTCTCTAACTAAGGAATTCCAAGAATAACCTGAAACTGTGGAGCCTTGATTACATCAAACACAACTGCCTCCCGATGGCCATCAGGACCAATAAGAGTCACCCCAGTAGTGGAATGTGTTACCGGTCCAGAGGCAATTTCAGTTCCATCGACTGTGGTGATGACATCTTTGCTGGTTTTAGGACGGAGAGGGAGGTTAATCCTAGAGGCCAATTCACGATCCACATAGTTTCCAATAGCCCCACTATCGATGTATGCCTTTATTGCATGCAACCGCTTAGGCTTTTCTGGATCTACGAGAACCATTGGCACAATGAAATGCGAGGTCTGAGAGTTAGTTTTCAAGCTCGGCAAGCGGACCCCTACGCTTGTCGGGCTGAGTCGTTTCCCGAAACAGAGTCTTCATGGTTTTTATCAGCGGCTTCTACCGCTTTTCGGGGTGGTTTTGCCGGGCAATCTCGTAGAAAGTGTCCAGAGTTCCCACAATAAAGACATCATTTTAACTGCCGCCTCCTTTCACTTTCCTTTTGAGTTAAGGGTTCTTTAACCCTCCAATTTGCATAGGCTCAGAGACATCAACTCCCTTGGGGTTAGCGTGGGTCTTGACCAACACCCGGGTCTCAAACCTAGACCGATCTGTTTTTCTGTTTTGAAGGATGTGATCCAATTGGACCACTAAGTCTATATATTCTGTGCATTCTTGGGGCGGATTTACAACTTGGGCCAAGACATCTTTAAGTTCTCCGCGTAGACCTCGATAAAATAACGTGACTTTTTTATCCTCTGGCCATCCCGTTTCCACAATTAGTCTATTAAAGGTTGCAATATAGGATAGGAGGTCCTGATTGCCCTGTCGCAGGGATAGAAGTTCGTCATCCAGAGTCTGCCCCTGAGAGTGTCGAGCAAATATCCTTTCCATACTTGCTTGTAATCCTTGAAAATCACGGAGAATCGGGTCATCTTGAGTAACCAGTGGAACTGACCAATCGGCAGCGCAGCCGCTGAGTTATGACAATACAAAGGCTACTTTGGTCTGATCATTAGGGAAGACCCCAGGTCTGCATAGGAAGTGCAAACGACACTGATTCATGAATACGGCGAATCGTTTGGGGTCCCCAGCAAAGCGTTCAGGTGGGGCCAGCGGCATGTTTCCAGGTAGATTAATCTGCACAGGGTTACTGGGAACCACAGGAGCGGGGTTCCCTCCGGAACAGGGTAGAGGAGTTTGTCCAGCTTGACCTTGCAAAAGCTGTCTGGCCAGGTCATCAGTTCTTTCCTTTGATATTACTAATTCCCTCTTGAGGGCATTAGTCTCTTGACGAGCGGCATGTACTTCGGCCCGTAATTCCCCCAGTAATTGGGCCAACTGATCAGTCTCAGAAGTTTCCATAGCGCCTGGGTGGGAATTTGTAGGAAGGCTTCACGTTCTGTAACGCTCACCTGACTCCCACGGGGGCGCTGGCCTGGTTCGCGCTGCTGTGACCTCGTCTAAGGTGATGCGCAGGGTTTGGAAGATGGGCCCCAGATCTGGCTTGTCTGACTCGCAGAAGTATCCTTCTGTAGGTGAGAATAGGGGGTTAACTGTCTGCGGGGTAATGCAATCGACCTCCCACTTACCCCTCTCACCCTCCTCAAAACCCTTCTGTGCTTCCCCGTAGCGTCTCACCTTAGGGTCTGGAAGGACAAGCTCTCCATCCTGCTTCTGATGCAGGGGCGCGTTGGTATCCAGTTACGTCACTGGATTTTCGGATGGGTGAGAACCAAACTTGCTTGGCTTCCAGGTAAGTTTTTCTATAAGTGGTTCCCCTTGTGTCCATGCATTAATGTTCTAATGCTAGTGCCTTTTTCCCCATAGGGGCCGGGGTACGGAATGCCGGGGAACAGGCACCGACCCGAGGTGAGCGGTGAAATCCTTGTGGAAATCAGGTAAGTCTTTAATGAGTGTTTTGGTAATGTCTTTTCATTCACTCATTAACGCTGATGTCTTTTTCCCCTTAGGGGCCGGGGTCCGAAAATGCCTGGATGCGGCGCGGGCCCGAAATGAAAAGGGAATGACCCAACAGGTAAGTCTTGACATGGAGTTTAGCTTCCCTTTTCCCTTCTTTCTCTCACCTTTGTTCTTGTCTTTTTCTCCCTAGGCGCGGGGGCGCGACTGCAAATCCGGATGGTCGCTGCTGAAAATGGAGGCGCCCTGTAAAGGTGAGTAGAATGCGGCGCTGCAGCGATCGATGCGATGTGCTTTTAAAAATAAATGTCTTCCTTTTCAGGATTGTCGGCGAAATGTCTCTGGGATGCAGATTTAGCAGGTGAGGCCTTTTCCTTCTTCTGTTCTCTTGTTCCCTTCCTTTGCAGGTGATTCAGGATGCTGGCAGGTGTGGCAGAAGTCAAGATGCAGGAGCAGACACGGTGAGCGTCCAGCTGCTAGATGCAGAACAACGCGAAGCACGTGTGGCTGATCGGGTGTGGTTTAAATAGCCTTGGAAGAAGTTCCTAGAATGTGTCCTTCCTCCAATCAGGTATGTATCCTTCCCCGACCACGCCCAGGTGGTAAATGAGTCCCACAGGTAAAGTAGTTCCTTTCAGGCCTCAAGGAGGCCGGGGTTCTGCAGCATGGTCTGCATCAGGTAAGTGCACCCAAACACTTTCATAATGAGCCTGGCGCCTATGGCGCCAGGACTGACGTTTTCTATGAGCCTGGCGCCATAGGCGCCAGGACGCTGTCCAAAGGGCCCCTATAAGGGGTTGCTGGGACCTTCCCCGGGGACTTGATGTCCGCTTTCGGGGACGCAGGGCATCGTGACAAAAATAAACCTGGTATGCGAGTATTTGGACTTTCATGAAGGATTACATTGTATCGGAGTGGTCGCGCATTTGACAGAACACATTTTGGAAGGTCTCTGAGTGCTGGGCACTATATTAAAAGCAACCGACAAAGATAATAAACCACAGGTCGCACTCAATGAAAACTTTAACCAATACAATCTCATGATTATTGAATTTCGAATTGAATGAAAACCATATACAAATACAATCTCATGATTATTGAATTATGAATCGAATAAAAACGTAATAAATAAGCAGAACTGTTTCATATGGGGATTAAAAATGAATGCAGCTTTAAAACCAAATAAAACCACCACATTTCGAACTCAGAAGTGAATGAAACTTGACACCAAGCAAAATCAATATGTGCTAAATTTAGAATTGAAAAGAACCTTGAATTTAAGTGAAACCCATGTACTGAACCTTAAAGTAGAACTTTAAAAGTGCAAGTTAACCCACTATATGGTGAACTTTAGGGTGGGTGAAACTCTGGAGGTGTACTTTAACAGTGGATCAAAGAGAGGCATATTTGATAACAAAGTGGGAGAACATTGTACATAATACAATTATACTTTGCAGACTGAATGAACTACAACTCAGAAGTTTAACTATTAGTCAAGATATATATATACAAAGACCAATCGTACAAAGGATAGTGGTCTCAATGTGAAAGAAAGGTTTACATTGAGCGCGGCATATTGGTGACTACGGTAGACGTGATGTAAGCGCGATGTTGCAATCTGGTATGTATCTAGTAAAGCTAATGAGAATGGGATGAGTGCTAGTATTAGTGTTATTGAAGTGCTAGTGGGTCATTATTACTTGGTGCCGGTGTGGCTAAGAGATATCATCCTCATGAGAACATGGGAGTTTCTTATTCAGTGACAAGGGAAGTCCGGCCACATGGCAGGGTCAACTTGGGGCCAGATAATAAACCAGTTAATAAACCAGATGCAAGAGGTGCTTAAGGGCAGAGGTGGCAAATTGCTTATGGGTTTCAATTAGGTTATCAGGAAGATGACCGGGATGCGGCCAGAGGTCATGAGGACTGAAATGGCAGGTGCAATAGATTAGCGTGAAATAACAAATACCAGGGATGCCAGTAAGTCTGGGTAGGTAAGTTATTTATTGCTGGTTCAAAGGAAACTTGTATATTTCTCTCCCTCCTCATATTGATGAAGTGTTCTTGCAAAAGCCATGTGCATCAAACCCAGAGTTAGAGGTCCCCGATCAGATGAAACTTGTAATAAATTAAGATTGTTGTAAGTAATTATGTGCTGATGTCATGATCAACTATAGAAAGAGCCCAAAGGGGGTTGCACTTGTACATATGAGCGAATGTAAATGTAGGTTGAAGGGGATGGTGTTTAGGTGAATGTGTCCAATAAGAGCATGGGAACTTAGGATGATTAGATTTCCTTGTATACGGTTAGCCAATCAAATTTGGGGCGATGACTTTGAAACAAAGTATGTGGGAAGTGTGTTAAATGTTGCAGCAATTTATAGAAAGTGTAACTTTTTTTGGTCGAGGAGAATCGGGTTAGTTTAGTCTCTACAGAGCCGCCTAGCCACTCCCGGCCGTTTTTCATACAATAAGTTTGCTTTACTGACAAAACTGCACTATTTCTTGAGAAGTGGCCTTATTATGTGTAGAGAGGTCAGAGGTCAAACTTGACAATGGGAATGCATTTCAGATTTTGTCCATAATACATTTATTTTATTTAAGAGGGATCATATGTCTTCGTGATCACCCCACTGGCCAATTAATTATGTAGATCTCTACTTTCTGCGTATACATTTTGAAAGTGACTATACCACGCACCCTTACTAATACTTACATGAACAGTCATTTTTTAAAAATCTTTATTGTTTAAAGTGTGGTCATCGCTGCACAGAGTGTGAGTAGCCGCATTTGGGTTAGGATCTCTTAACAGTAGTTCAGTACTGCGAGGTCTGTGCATTGGTATGTGCGTCCGTATGAATTAGTCCTTGGTCAGGTGTTGTTGAAAGAGCCATGTTTTAAGAGATTTGAGTAACTGGAGGATTGTGGGGGCATTCCGGGCCGACACTGTAATTGAGTTCAGGAGGGTGGGTGCATGACAAGAGAAGGACTGTTTGCAGGTCTTCTTTGTGGACGAGTTGTGATTCATGCTGGTGGTTTATTTGGTGCGTGAGGAGCAGGTGCCACCAGATATGGGGCTTAGCCACCAGGTACGTTCGGGTTGTTACTCTTCACTGCTTTGTTGATGATGCATGCAGTCTTGAACAGTATCCTGGCTTGGAGTGGAAGCCAATGTAGTTGGTGTAGGATGGGGGTAATTCAGTCACATTTCTGTGTTCCCATAATAGGACGTGCTGCAGTGAGGTGGACTGTTTTTAGAGGAGCCAAGTGAGAAGCTCATAGCCGTGTCAGGAGAGTATTTTCCCCATTTATGCATGAGACCACAAGGGCCTGCCCTACGGTCCGGAAGTCTTCTAGCGGAATGAAGGGTTTGATTTTTCGAAGAGTCGAGATTCTGAGCCAGGCTATTTGGGCCTTCTTGGCTATGTGTTGCTTGAAGAACAGAATCCTGTCAATGGTGAAGCCTAAGGACTTTTCTTAGTCTGAGAGTTGTGGAACAAATCCTTGTAGGCGATTTATCATTGAGTCACTGTTGGACAAGTTGTTTATTAGTGGGCAGGCTGATGAGGACGATTTCAGTCTTGGATGGGTTTAGTTTGATATAGGCATTCGATCTCCAGGACTGGTTGATGGCTATGGAATCATGGAGATGAATGATGTCCTGCGCGCTGTTTACTCTAATGTACAACTGAGTATCATATGCTTATTGGTGGATGGCTATAGCTGGATCTTTGAGGAGAGTGCCCAAAGGCTCCATGGAAATATTAAAACGGATTGGTGAAAGGCTCGAGCCTTGGGGGACTCTGCAGGAGACCTTGAGTCATTTAGAACACAACAGTTTTATCTGCTCAGCCTGTTGTCTGCCTGAGAGGGAGGAGGTAAACCAATTCAGGACAGTACTAGAGAATCCCATCCTGTCAGTAAGGAGGGAGAGAAGGATGTGGTGGTGGTTGACAGTGTCGAATGAAGCCGAGAGGTCAAGGTGTATGAGGAGTCATCAGTCACACTTGTATATGATTTGGAGAGCATCAATCCCCAACTGGATGGTGGCTGTCTGAATGCAGAGCTCTGCGTAACTCTGACTGATAGTCATTCAGGAGTTGGAGTTCGATTCTGGTGAGTAGTTGTGTAGCAACTACTTTTTCCAAGATTTTGCCAGTAAACAATTGGTTTTTAATGGGCCTGTAGTTTGCCAGGTCGTCTGGATCTAGGGTTGTTTTTTTTGGTTTATGAGACCAGTCTTGAGTAATTCTACTATTCATATTCCCTACAATAGCTAATTACCAGAATGTTATACTATTTTACTAGTCACAGCTTCCAACAAAGCAGTCGATTTTCTGGCTGTGTACACCTTCTTCTTGCTAGCAACTACATCTTTGTAGGTGCTCGTAGCAACACAGATACCATAGCTGCAAGTAGTCTCCACAATCTTGAAACTAGTTATTAATTCTTGTTCGGCCTGTTAACATTCCTTATTAAACTATCCTTGCTGAATAACTGCTGAAGCTTTAATAGTGCCCCCATGTTTTGTTATGAAGGGTAAAGGTGGCGTAACATATCGTACAATTGCAGAATTTCTCTATCATTTAGGTCTTACTTAATAAGTATAACTCAATGTAGCCATAGATCATAATCAGATTATGATTGATAACACACACTACCAAAATGATGCGATTCCAACCCCCCAACCTCATTGACTACCGATTAGTTCCAGTGGCATTTTGTCTGACTACACTATTCAAAAACATGGTTGCATACAGGAAGGGATGTCTGCTCTAGAACTGGAATTAAAAATAGAAGAAAAAAACAAAGTCTGGGGTGTGCTTTGGAGATAAAAAATGTGATATGTCACAGTGAATTCTTTTCGGCTATGGTGGATAGAGCATGTGACATTGGGCCTCATTCCGAGTACGGCGCTAACCAATGGCGCTATTAACGCCTTGGTTGACGCCGTACCCGGAACGGCAGCGCCTTGGTGGATGGCGGAATCACCGCCCCATTCCAAGGTTGGCGGGGCGGTAATTCCCCATTCACCAAGGCTCTTCCCCATTCCCAAATGAGCCCCCATAGGGCTCAATGGGAATGGGGAAGATGCAAATAACGGTGACCGTTCATTACGGTCACCGTTATTGGCTTGGAGGCCCCTTTGCGCCCTCGACTTTAACACCTGCTCAAAGCAGGCGTTAAGGGCGAGGGCGCAGAGGGAACTCGGAGTATGGCGGTAAGGGATTACCGCCACCGGTCTCGATACCGGTGGCCACTATCCCTTACCGCCATACTCGGAATGAGGCCCATTCAGTTGATTATGCTCTTGGAACATTAGACTGGTAGCAATGATTCTCTTATTATTTTTTCTCTATTTTGTGGCAGATAAGGTCATTGTCAGACTAATTATTTGAGGCTTTGATTCCAGTTTCATTTTTCCTACATCTCTGTGGAGTAAGAATGTCATATTATTTATTGACAGAGGGTTGATGGAACTTCTTCGCGATCCGTAGGATTTAGTGCTTGTGCAGTGGACCAGGGGAGTTGCTAGGTCTGGAAAAGACCCGGGGCTAAGCTGATGTCGGAACCGTCAGGTCTGGGGGCTAGCTAGTCTTTTGGCTGTAGCTCCTGAGATTCTATCCGGGGCTAGAACCAAAAGATCAGGGGCTATAGCCCACTTAGCCCCCCCCTCTAGCAACGCCCCTGCAGTGGGCTATTCAAGTCTTCTGCACAATCTTGCTTATTGATCCTTTTGCACTGTCATAAAGATGGGTAGGTAAACTCTGGGTCGGTCTGTAAGGGTCTTGGTTTAAGTTTCAGTGCCACTCTGCCTGAGATGAGATGGAGATTATACCAGACAAGGTTGGATATTATGATGTCTATAAAAGATACATCTCTACTAAGGAGAATTTCCAAAATGTGGCCTTTTGCATGGGTTTGGGCGGGCACTAGCTGGTTGAAGCCTAGGTTAGACATGCAGTCACCCTGTGTCGATGCAGCCATGCCATTGGAGTGGTCAAAAAGCAAATTGAGGATTAACTGATGTGAGGTATTTATTTTGCGCACTGGGCAGAATTAATTGCATCTGGGTTCAGGTTTAGAGACAGGTAGACCACCGAAAACACTAGAAAAGGGTGTGGGAGTTAGAACACTAAAAAATATAATCTAAAAAGATAGGTTTTCAAAGCTTTCCGGATTGCACCTGGGCGGGTCATCCTTCGAAGAGACAGAGGTAGCATAGTACATAATCAAGGTACACAGATTGAGAAATATCTCTCTACTCAATGGACGCAGTGGGAGGGAGGGAGCATTGAAGACGGCAGGCTGTATGTTATTGAGAGATCTTGTATGATAACTAGACAGGTGCAAGTTCATTGGTACATTTAAAGAAGGGGAAGGGCTCACTGGGGGAATAAATACACTCTGAGCAGCGAAAGGCGGACTGTGAACAGAGAGGGTGGCCACCCAATGGCTTGAAAGGCTTTAGATGGTGTAATCAATGGGTACAGCAATAGATGGTAGCAGCAATGAGTGAAAGCAACAATCAATGGCAACCATAATTAATGGCAGTAGAAATCAGTGGTAGTAGCAATTAATGGGAGCAACAATCATTGAGAGCAGTAATCCATCTGAACAACAAGCAATGGGCACCATGGACCTAAAATTCAAGAAACAATAATAGAAGCAAATACCAGGGCAGAATTCAATGGAAGCAACAATCACTGGTAGCAGCGATGAATGGTAGCGACCACCAAAGACAGTCTTCACATGCCAATTTTCTGTGAAGTGTACCAAGTATCATTGTTTGCGTGTAAACGTCTTCTATGGCCCCAAATGTCACCTCGTTTGTTACACGTGACCACTAAATGATGAGGCAGTGAGTGACCCAAAAATAATGTAAAGCGTGCACATAATTGATTTGGGGTCTTGGGGTGTACATGAAGAATGCCTTACTTTGAAAGTAACAAACTGTGGGCCTCATTACGACCCTGGCGGAAGACCATGGTGCTAATAGCACCATGGTCCATGCCGGTAAGTTACCGACTCCGCCATGGAGGAAGGGGGAATTACCACCCCATTACAAGGTTGGTGGGGCGGTAATTCCCCCTTCCTCCATGGCCCTTCCCCATTCCCATTTTTGCCCCATAGGCTCAATGGGAATGGGGAAGGCGCTAAGTACGGTGCCGCAAATTGCGGCACCGTGATTAGCACCAAGGTCCCTTTGCGGGTCCCTACTTTAACGGCTGGTCTACACAAGCCGTTAAGGTCGGGTACCGGAAAGGGACCTCGTAATTAGGCGCTAATAGGGTAATGGTGCTGCAGCCTTTTACGCCGGAAAGGGACTTCGTAATTAGGCGCTAATAGGGTAATGGTGCTGCAGCCTTTTACGGCGCCGTTAACCCATTTGCACCAGGGTCGTAATGAGGCCCTGTGATTTCATTAGGAGCAGAGATTGTGTCATGGCCTTTCAACCTTTTCTAATGAAAGCGGCCTCGAGCCTCAGGGGTTTCCCAGCAACTTCCCCCATATTGCCAGGCTGCAGTCCAATAACATGGCAATATATTCCTTCATACATTACTTACATTCTGGGGCTTACAGTGTGAGCTTTGCAGCGCTAACCTTACAAGCTGAATTGGCTGGAGCCTGTCCCTTCCATTGCGGAAAACATAAGTGTTATCATCTCGTTGCCTTTCAACATTGGTTCCTCCACGTCAGCCCCTTGCTTGCAAAGAAGGGTTCACAGCTATTCAGCGGACATTTAGTGTTTAAGCTCCCCGCTGGCTTGCTGTCGCATGATAATTATCAGCTATTAACCTTATCTTTATCTCCATTATAAATATATGCCCCCCGCACTGGTGCCTCAGACTGTTTTCTCTTTCCGCTGTAAGAAAGGGGGGTGGGTGCCTAACCATCATGTTGAGGGGTCCTCCCACATCTTCAGTCGGGCCTGATCAGGAGCAGCCTGTACTTGTTATAGTTGCTAGTTCCTTAATGCAGTCTTTGGTTTATAAGCAGAAGTAGTTTGATGCATTCTAATTGTGGTGAACAAATGGTGACCCCATGTGATGGATAATGCAAAGGCAATAGTTCTTCTGACCTGCCTTTGGAGGGTAATGCATGCTCCCCTGTGATTACAGCCACACGTGTCTCAGGTGTTAAGAGGACAGAGAAACGAATGCATGCAACTAAATGACCCCATTCAGTTACTTCATTAATTCGCACTGCAGAAATGCACTAGGTGTGTTTTTTTCTAAATGACGATAGTATGGCCACCATGTCTGCTAATGATTATTACGGGTCCTGCATATGTGTCGACTGTACCCTACTCTGCTCCGGATACTGATGTTGCATCGGTATTACCCAAATTGTTCGTTTACAATTGTTCGAATGAACAATTGACCGAATTTAAAGGGTCACAATTGACCTTTTCACAATTGACCGTATATATATATATATATATGTATATATATATATATATATCGGTTTGGGAAATATATATATATATATAGGGGTTTTGGGGGGTTTGGCGTTGGGTGGGGGGTTGTGGGGGGTTTCCCCCCACATATATGCTACAATTGACCTTCACAATTCGGTCAATTATGAAAAGGTCAATTGTAATTCGAACAGTTTTAAAACGAACAATTTGTATACAACTGTTGCATCGTC
The DNA here is from genome assembly GCF_040938575.1 of Ambystoma mexicanum. NCBI lineage: Eukaryota > Metazoa > Chordata > Amphibia > Caudata > Ambystomatidae > Ambystoma > Ambystoma mexicanum. The sequence continues at coordinate 86,313,524 of NC_090922.1, forward strand.
ACCCTACTCTTGCCCTTAAGGCTGCCATGTTCACTTGCTCCGAAGATCCTCAAATGGATGTGAAATAGAACAATTCCCATGCAGGACTACCTCATGAGGCCTAAAGGCAGGGAAAACGCTTCTCCGGGAGCCATTGTGGAAAGGCCTGCCATCTCTTTTTCAGGGAACTGACTAATCTCTTGGTTTCCCTGAAGGCTTTAAACTCCTGCCAGTGCCAGATCGGAGTCTTTTTCCCAATGCTGGTCATGTGAGCCCGTTTCCTGGGTAGATTGGCTTGCTTGATGGCCTCCTCAGGGACCAAGGTTTCGTATTCCTGTCTGCTTCTGTCAGTGTGTGGTAGCCCTATGCCACAATGTCTTCCACACTTGCTGCACACACTTCTGTGTGGTGACCCTGTGGACAGGTGCTGCCGTAGATGCACTGTTAGGGGCTTATGACACCTATCAACTTATTAAAGTGGCACACCTGTAGAAATGCTCCTTTTTTTAAGCTCTGGGGCATTATCAGTATTTTTGCAGACAGAGTGGAGGCATGGATCAGGAGCCCCATTTCCTCCTTGCCTTCCAGTTCTCTCTGCAAAAAAGGAATGGTTCTACACCAGCTTGATATTTTCATACTGGCATACAACTATAGTTTTGCAATGGAATCTGCCTGTTTTTAGCACCTGCTAAATGCAGGCGGTTTATATAATTATCTCTTTTACGTGTCTTCAAGAAGCGTAACTTGAGGAATGCATTTACACTTATTTACAGCACAAATGTTAAAACAAACATATTATTGAGCTTATGGTCCTTTGGAACGTGCATATGGTAATGTATGAGATTACACCAGAATAATTCTGAGTCCAAATAACCGGACAAACTCAAGAATATGGCAAGTTATTGTTTTATTAACAACTGTCTAAAACAGGGAGGTTACAACGAACAACGGACTTACGCTCAGTTTCTCAATGATCACACAAGATATGGTTGTCATACTCAATAATGTGTCAATGATGTCATACTACGTGGTGATAGTGAAAAACCTATGAAGGGTCGGGTTGGTTAAGGGAAACACCTAGATACACATTTCCATAGGAGCTAGGATTGTTACTGGCTGTCCGACCTCTTGAAACATGTAATTTCAGAAACATTAGACATATAGTTTCTCATTGATCTATAAGCTATAAGGTCCTTCATTACACACACTATTCAATGGAAAGGAGGTACCGTGGATTTTTTTTGCAGATGACCTGGTTTTCCTGGACTGCACTCCTATAGGCCTCCAACGTCACCTTCTAGCCTTCGAGTCATACCTTAAAAACAACGGTATGAGAATTAATGCAAAGAAATCAAAAATTCTTCCGATGAGGAGTGCCCAAAGGGGCAGTCATGAGAAATGTACTTGGAGAGTCGAAGGTACTCCCTTAGAGATAGTGGATTCAATAGTGTATCTGGGTGTGACGATCAACAGAAATGATAATGAGGTTGCCCACTATGCCTATCTGTGGCAGAGAATGGTTCCCTTGGTCAACCAGGGAAGGGTTCTTCATCGAATATTTGGTAAGTTTACACTTGTGCCCATTATGACCTTCAATAAATTAAAAGTGGCACAAATTTTGACCTATGGAGCTGAGGTGGTTTTTACGTCTATCTTGTGACTGTTGGGAAAAATTGGAAGGCCATTTTCGGCGGAAGATTCTAAACTTACCAAATGATCTTCCAATGTGCAAAATCAGGCGTGAACTAAGGCTTCAGTCTTTGGAGTCAATGGTGGCTTGGAAGACGGTTTCCCTGTATAGGAAATGTGCAATGGTGAGTGTTGAGAAGCTGTTTAAAATTTTGGCAATGAATAATAGGGTGGTAAAAGGTCCACTTGAGCAATGGAGAAAGAAAGTGGAAGACTTCCTGTTGGAAAAATTGGTCTCTGTAACTTTGCTACTGTCTAATCCTATGAAGGTGAACAAGAAACTGATGTATGGGGATTGGATTTACACTCTTGATCAATGTAGTGGCTTAAAGAAAAATGAATCTCTGAACAACGAGGGGGGGAGAGTGAATGAGTTGCCAAAATATATGGCTAAATTCTCTTCGCCCAAATATTGTGATTTGATTCTTATATGTCGCTTAAACATCCTCCATACAAGAGAGATATTATTTAAGAGGAAAATGGTGGGTGTGGAAAATCCATATTGTAGGTTCTGTTCGGATACAGTGAATTTAGAAACTCCTGCACATTTAGTAATGTACTGTGATGCCTTGATTGAAACCCAAACCTTTTTCTTGGATGGCCCCTTATGGACTACAACAATGCTCTCTAAGGGGGAATGGTGGAATTGGATGTTAATTGGTGATAGGACTAGGATTGTCATTGCAGTAATGAAAATGTTGGACAAAGTGCTATCAAGTATCGGGGATATTTTGAGGGAGGGGGACTATTGATCATAGATGAGATGGTTAATATTTAATCCTGATGTTTGCCTATCTGCTGGGACATTAAAAATGAGTGAAATTGAAATATGGAGCTTTTTATCCTTGTCTAAAAATTGAGGTTTATTTATTTTGGTTTGGAACGGTATTGTTAAAGGTTTATTTCAAGTTGATAATTGTTTTTATTACACAGACTAATACTATTGGTCGGCACGCTTGTGCCATGTCTGGAAAACATGGCTAATTTAGCAGCAGGTAATCCCAGACCCAGGTCCATGGAGATAGGAAATGAGGCTAACTCAACATCCAATCAGCCTAGCATCTCTCATCACCCATGCCTGCCTAGCATCTCTCATCACCCATGCCTGCCTAGCATCTCTCATCACCCAGGCCTGCCTAGCATCTTTCATCACCCAGGCCTGCCTAGCATCTCTCATCACCCATGCCTGCCTAGCATCTCTCATCACCCATGCCTGCCTAGCATCTCTCATCACCCAGGTCTGCCTAGCATCTCTCATCACCCATGCCTGCCTAGCATCTCTCATCACCCAGGCCTTCTGCCATGAAATTGTCTTTGTACTTGGTCTTTGGGAATGCACTGAAGTGAGGGCACTCACTATCGTGGCTCTATTTCCATCCTTGGCTCATGTGACAGGAGAACATGTTCCGGTCCATTTTGCAGCTTTTAAATGCTCTAAATGATTTAAAACTTGCCATCCTTTGTGCTCTTGCTTGCACCTTAACGTGAGAAGATTCATCCTCTGCACACTCTTTCTTCTTCAGAGTAGAAAGCTGACCTCTAGGTTCTTGACTTCGGGCCAGGCAGCCTTGCCACGCAGCTGCATGAGCCTGCTATTCTGCTGTGACACAACTTTTTTATTCTCCCTACAGGGTTTCTGGCTTACTTATTTCATGATACCAATGTCCAGTTTCTGTACAATGGTGGCTTCGCCTGCATTGTATTCACTACTCTAGCCTATGCGATGACTTAATCTAACTTGTGTTTCAGCATCTGTACAGTTATTGAACTTTCGTTTTCTGCAGCACCTTGTGCACGTGTATTCTTCTTTTACACTTGAGTTCACTCGATTCTATACTTTGTCATTAGTTTCTTCGGGATCCATACATTCTCTTTAGTCCGTATCTCGAGACGCTGTGCACACTTTCTTATGATGTCATAACTTCATTTACTTAGTTCTTTCTCATATTCCTCAGGGAGTCCCTCCCGTAGGTTGTCATCACTTCGAGGATACATTCGATAGTGCTCTCTAAATGGATATCTCCTTCCAAATACTCATGGCGGTATCGGCACGATGACTGGTGTCAGACATGGCACGATCTCATGTCTCCAATACAGTAGAAGTAGGGGGACGGGATCTCCTGCAGATGTATACAGCTGCTACTCTACATTAATCTGAATCTACCAGGTTTAACAGGATTGTTTTGAACTTAGTGCATATATGCACAATTGCAAAGAGGAGACCCAAGGGAACAAAGTGCAAAAAAAGGTTTGCTATTTTCCCGGGAGGTATACTTTACATATAGTACCTTTGGAAAACCCTGCCAGTTTGTGTGGAAGCCAGGTGTGATCATGGTTATTGTTTCAAGTGAGATTCTTTATGCTTTTTTCTGCATGTATGGACTGATATTCACTTTGGAAACAACCACATTTGTTGTGGTACTATTTTGTTCTTAGACTTGTGGATGCACTGTAGGGTGGCTGGGAGGATAGCTCAGGGGCAATGTACCTGTCTTGTGAACATGACTATGCCATGCAACACGAGTTTGATCCCTGGTTGGACACCTGGCAAAAGGATGAGTCATAAGTGTAATGTAAACATTCAAAAGAACATGGGCACACTGCGTCTGCTTTTCTTGTAGATGCTAACCATCTTGGAGGTGTGTTTGACATTGCTGCTCATTCACATGCTTTTGGTGGCTCTTTTTGTCATTGCTACAATTCAAGCAAACTTAAGAAGCTTTTCTTTCCTCTCTCCACCCCATAGCCATTTTTTGCATATGTGTATACATGTAACAAACATCTATAAAACATGCTTCCTCTGCTTTTTTAAAACCAGCACGTTTACCATGAGCAGGAATCTAGATATGTTCTAGGCCCTTCTTTATAAAGCATTTCTCATGTTCAGAGAAAAGAATAGACTGCGTCAACCATGTAAATGCAAGCATCTTATAAGCAGTGTAACATTTCCAATGGCTCTGTCTGCACCCTAGTTATTTTGTTGTGTAGATGAATGGCTGTTAGATAAGATGATCACAGCAGTGAACTCCTTGCATGTCAGCCTTAGATATAAAACCCTCATTACTGTTCTTTCCATTCAATTTGCCTTTGACTGCCTGAAGAAGTGCTATGTGGCTTTGAATATTCCAGCTCAGCATAGTAGTTTCAGTTTCTTAGGATGTATTCACAGCTTATACATTGATGTTCGGTTTGCCCTACTTTCATATCTGTATATGGTCAGCAACTATTTAGGAATGATGACCATGCACAGGTTTTAGAGCAACACCGTCTAAACATGTCCCGCAGAGTGTAACTTGATTGGAGTGCATTCTTTGAGATGAGAGAGATTATACACAATGTGTTTCAAAGCACTTCAAGACAAGGGAGGGAACAAGGGAAAATACAATGACATTCTTACAGGCCATGAACAGTAAGGATGTGAAATTAACTATCGTACTCGGCCTGACGACATTTCAGATAGTCCAAGAGCTAAGACATAGATAAGGAAGGGAGGGGGAGAGTGGGAAGGAAATGGAAACAGACAGGCGACTACCGTACTATGCCTGAAGACATTTCTGGTAGAGCCAGAGAAAAACAAAAGGTGAGGGAGAGGGGTGCAGAAAGGGTGGGGAGGAACAAAACAGGCGACGATGGTACTAGGCCTGAGGAAATTTCAGATAGTGCTGGAGGAGGGTGGGGGGAACAAGCAAGGGGGGGGAGGAGGCAGACTTCCATTGTCTCATCGTTCCATCGCCGCTATTTCTCTTTTGATATTCCTCACTCGCATCACTTATATCGATCACCTGACCCTGGTTTACCGGCCTCCCCTTTCTTCCTTTTGGGGAGGAGTATTCTCCTTTGTACACATTCATTCTTCCACTTCCTTTCTCTTACACTCAACCAGGCCCCACAAACTGCTTATTTATTTATGTTTATTTTTACATTTATAAAGCGCTCTAAACCCAGGGGCACCAAGGCGCTAGTTATGGTACAGGATACAGTGAGGAAGACATAGATCAATAAAGTTCAGAGACAGTGGTGGGTGGAGAGCTTATTCATCGAGATCTCTAGCTGAAGAGCCAAGTTTTCAGGTGTTTTCAGAAACACCAGTGAGACTGCCCAGATCTCAAAGCTGGCGGTAGTTATGTTTCTTCCCAGGAGACTACAGGATGCTTATCATATGATAACCCTGCTTCCCACAGACACTCTCCTATCTACCGCTCTGACTCGCGGGATGCCTATCACATGACTACCCTGCTTCCCACAGACACTCTCCTATCTACCGCTCTGACTCGCGGGGATGCCTATTACATGACAACCCTGCTTCCCACAGGCACTCTCCTATCTCCCGCTCTGACACGCGGGGATGCCTATCACATGACAACCCTGCTTCCTGCAGGCACTCTCCTATATCCCGCTCTGACTCGCGTGGATGCCTATCACATGATAACCCTGCTTCCCGCAGACAATCTCCTATCTACCGCTCTGACTCGCGGGGATGCCTATCACATGATAACCCTGCTTCCCACAGACACTCTCCTATCTACCGCTCTGACTCGCGGGGATGCCTATCACATGATAACCCTGCTTCCCACAGGCACTCTCCTATCTCCCGCTCTGACTCACGGGGATGTCCATCACATGATAACCCTGCTTCCCACAGACAATCTCCTATCTACCGCTCTGACTCGTGGGGATGCCTATCACATGATAACCCTGCTTCCCACAGGCACTCTCCTATCTACCGCTCTGACTCGCGGGGATGACTATCACATGATAACCATGCTTCCCACAGACACTCTCCTATCTACCGCTCTGACTCGCGTTGATGCCTATCACATGATAACCCTGCTTCCCACAGGCTCTCTCCTATCTCCCGCTCTGACTCACGGGGATGTCTATCACATGATGACCCTGCTTCCCACAGATACTCTCCTATCTACCGCTCTGACTCTCGGGGATGCCTATCACATGATAACCCTGCTTCCCACAGACACTCTCCTATCTACCGCTCTGACTCGCGGGGATGTCTATCACATGACTACCCTGCTTCCCACAGACACTCTCCTATCTCCCGCTCTGACTCGTGGGGATGCCTATCACATGATAACCCTGCTTCCCACAGGCACTATCTCCCGCTCTGAATCGCGGGGATGTCTATCACATGATGACCCTGCTTCCCACAGGCTCTCTCCTATCTCCCGCTCTGACTCACGGGGATGTCTATCACATGATGACCCTGCTTCCCACAGATACTCTCCTATCTACCGCTCTGACTCTCGGGGATGCCTATCACATGATAACCCTGCTTCCCACAGACACTCTCCTATCTACCGCTCTGACTCGCGGGGATGTCTATCACATGACTACCCTGCTTCCCACAGACACTCTCCTATCTCCCGCTCTGACTCGTGGGGATGCCTATCACATGATAACCCTGCTTCCCACAGGCACTATCTCCCGCTCTGAATCGCGGGGATGTCTATCACATGATGACCCTGCTTCCCACAGACACTCTCCTATCTCCCGCTCTGACTCGCGGGGATGCCTATCACATGATAACCCTGCTTCCCACAGGCACTATCTCCCGCTCTGAATCGCGGGGATGCCTATCACATGATAACCCTGCTTCCCACAGGCACTCTCCTATCTCCCGCTCTGATTCTCGCCCTTCAACTCCCACCTGCAATGTTGCTTCCCGGCCTCTGCTTTGCGCCACGGTTGAAAATCATTGCTGACATTTCCTTAATTCCGACCTGACAAAAACATCGCAAAACGTCATGTTCTTTCATGTTCATGTAAAACCCTCATGCTGAGAGATGTGGGAGACTGAAAAAAAACAAATTAAAATACTGCTGAAGGCGGTTCTGTGATTGACAAGCAGACTGGCAGCCACCGTAACCGTTGTCAACGGATTTTGCCAAAATTACAGATAGGGGTTGCGAAGAGAGACGCTCCTATTCATGGGGAAACACACCTGACAGCCCCAAACTCTGTCGGCAGCAGGCCACCAGATGTTGGCATTCTTTATCATGTTTCTCTATGAAATAACCTCAGTTCATGGGTCAACATCATTATCAATGAGGCCGCTGAGGTGTCTGAAAACGTTATTAAAAGGTAGGCTTGAAAGCTGTTCTTATGTGTGACAGAGTCAATCATGGTACAGTGAGCAAAGAAATGAAGCTGTCACATTCCGCTTGTACTCGGTGGCAGCCGATGGCAATGCTGCTGTGCGGGGCGGGCGACATAGGACAGGAGACAAAATGTCGGCCTGGGGCAACAGCAACAAAAATTGCTCTATAAGACCATGGAGACCGTTTCTGAATCCAATTTCCGACTGGGTTTAATTAAAGTTGCTAGGCGTAACTACTTCTATCCCCCATAGGTGAAATCTCTTTTCAAATGGAAATTGTTACGAGATTTAATAGTATGCGTCATCTGCGCCGTCCACTTCTTTTAGTAACGCCTGCCACACTTGATAGAAAAGAGTATGATATAATCTTGTGCATCAAACACTGCTGGCCTTTCATACATGACGGCCTTTCATACGTGATAAAACAGTATAGTGCTGATCAGTGCTGGAAATAAATGGAAAACCTTTCTTTTTTTTATTTTTTTTATTTTAATGTTTATTGGGTTATGTTGCAACCCTTTAAAAAAGAACAAACACAAGCCAAGCCTTAACATTCATCTCGAATCAGTGCCAGCCCTCATCTCACCATCTATTTCCCATAACATGGGCTCGGGTATGGATCTCAGAGCAACCCAATGATCGAATCCACCGAGACATCGTGTAGATGATCTTTTATAATACGAAGGAAAGAAACCAGTGCATATAGGATCGCTCTGTTTGATCCATCAAACAGGGCTCTCCACCAATCATCTCGGGTGAGGAACTGAAAATTCATTGTTATTGGGCTGAAGATGTTAACTCTTTTAGACTCAAACTCGGGGCACATTAGGATTAGATGTTTCAGAGTTTCTTTGAAGGTGGCGCAGAAATGACAAGTAAGGTCCAAGTCCGGGGATTGTGACCAGTAGCAGAGGCGTTCTTTAGTTGTCATAGCATTCAGTCTAAAGTGGAGATAAAAGGCCCGAGCCCACTGGTCCGGAAAACAAGCCAAATACGGAGGTACACATCCATATGCCCTTGCCTCGGCCGGCGCTTCGAGCATGGACCTCGATTTGGCTCGTTTATCACAGGTCTGAATCCAGTCGTTTCTCCAGATCTTTAGTTTTGCAGCATCTGGATTTTCGAGCAGCAGTTGCATCGTGGTATCGTACGTGTTAAGCACATCATGGCATAGCTTGTTCCATTGGAATGCAATTGTGGGGGCCTTAGCAGACTGTAAGTTGTGTAAAATATCGATCTGGGGCAATGTGCTCTTCATGTTTAATTTCCTGAAAACGCTTAGAAGGTTCCAAGCAACTCTCGCTTGCATAGATATGTATCCAAGTTCATATCTAATGCACACTGTGGCGATGCCTTTGGGAAGATGGAGAACCCTAGACCAAAAGATGTTTTCTAAGGAATTCCACACTTCAGACCCACACCCAAAGGCATTTTCGCCAGCGTATATCAGAGCCGGTACCACCTTCTGCTGGAAGAAAGTTAGCGTTGGTCTTAAACTAAATTTTCCAAACTTTTTGTTGATTAAGACTGCTTGGCATGCCAATTGACGGCATTTTTTCTTGGCTGAATCAACCCAGGGTGCGTCATTTATGCTAGCACTTAGCTGCATGCCTAGGTATCTGATGTTAAACACACGCCCAATGGGTTCTTTGTTCACATACCATTTGAATTTCTGCCGAATCATGTTAGATCCTTGGAGTCTTTCAAGGACCATAGCTTCGCATTTCCCTCTATTGATAACCAGCCCGTTCTCTGTTAGATATTTTTCCACGGCATTCAGTTTCCGCTGTAGACCTATAGGAGTTGAGTCTATCAGAATGATGTCGTCTGCATAGACTAAATAGTCCACATGGGAGCCATGGAGTTTTGGCGGGAAAGTGCGGAGACCACAGAATGCATTCTTGATATCGGATATGAACAAGTTAAATAGGATTGCCGCAAGCGGGCATCCTTGCTTGACACCTCGAAAGGTGTCAATTGGTGAAGAAAGATTGCCCTTTTGGTCTAGTCGAACTCTGATGGTCGTGTCCGTGTGGAGTTCATAAATGGCGGCTAACAGACTTGCAGGGCAGTTCCATTTGGTCAGTTTGGACCAGAGCAGTTCTCTATTAATGGTGTCTAATGCCTGGGACAAGTCCACGAAGGCGAGATAAATCTTGGAATTAGATCGTAAGGCTTCCATTTTCAATAGGTTTAGTATTAAGAGGTTAATACCGCAGCCCAAACCTTTGACGAAACCAGTTTGTCTAGGGTCCATCTGGTTGCAATTTGTTAACCATTCCGTCAGTTTTTGTTGAAGGAGAGTAGCATAGACCTTGCCCAATACGTCAAGTAGAGCAATTGTTCTATAATTCTTTGGATTGTGGCGGTCGCCTTTTTTGAAAATGGGTATAATCACTGCCGATTTCCAGGACATGGGAGTCTTGCAGTTATTAACAATCCTTTTGAAAAATAGCTCGCAGAAGGTGGACCATATTTCAGGTTGGAGCTTGAGCGTAAAGTTCGTTAGGCCATCAGGACCAGGGGCTCTTGAGTTGTGCAAGTTCTTAATGACTCTCAATATATCCTCATGGTCGGAGACCCAGTCCCAATGTGACAGTGCAGGAGGCCTCCAAGCAGCAACCTCATTGTTATTGCAGTAGAGGTTTGCATAAAAGGATACCCACTCGGCCTCAGAGACCAAGTTAGCCTGGAGAGCATGTTGAGGAGCAAGATTGTCATTTATCAGTCTCCAGTATTCAGCGGCATTTGAGCTCTTCATTTTTGATAACATTAGCTCTGCATCATTCTGCAACATGATACCTTTGTGGGACTTAAGCCAGTTCTTATAGCGTTGTTTAAATTTTTTGACAATTCCGTTGGCAACACTGGGTGTTTGTTTGCGGGCCGATCTTATCTGCCAGCGTAAGAGGCGTTTCCGTTTTTGCACCTCAAGATCAAATTTGTGCTTCGATGAGAACAGACTGTTGCCCATATGGGTCCTGTTTTCACGGTATTGGGTTAAAAGATAGTCATATTCCGTGAATTCAGAGGTCTGGAAACCCCTCAGGATGTTGCTTGTCTCAGTACAATCTAGATTTAAACGAATCCTACCAGTTCCTGTTCTAATAGGAAAGGCCCAAGGATCTCGAGGGTTTTCAACCGTTTCCATGATTGTCAAGACCACCATGTCATGGTCGCTGTGCTGCATTGTTTGGACAGACAGACTAGTCGTTCTCATATGGATCCTACTGGATACAAAGATGTAGTCCAAGGTTGAATTGAGATCGCCTCAACGCCAAGTAGGAGCAGCAGGAATATCGCCCAACGTTTGACCATTCAGCATCATCAGGTCACGTGTCTTCATTTCCAGACACCATTGGGTTACCGGAAGAAATTCTAAGTTATTTGCAGTCTTCTTGTAACCTGATTCATTCGAATGATCAAAGCAGTCAATATTAAGGTCTCCACAGACTATCAACTCATATGGGGGGCCAGCTTCCATATACTCGTCCAAGGACTTCGTAACTTCATCTATGAAGTTTATAGTTCCACTAACTGCAGGGTTCCAATAAAGATTAAAAATACAGATGTTAGTTGTAGCTCCAGCGGGGGTACTTCCCACCCCGACCGTAGTCACCTGTATATATGGAGAGATGTTAATTGAATTCAGAATCCGAAGACCTGAGTTGATCCTGGCAGCTACAAGGAGACCTGCCATCGGTCTCCCCCTAGTCTGCTTGAGCGCCGGTGTATGGGCAATTTCAAATCCTTCCAAAATGGGTTTTTCACAGAGCCATGTCTCCTGTAGGCAGATAATATCCAAGTCATCGGCCCAGATGGTGTTGAACAGGTGACTGAAGCCTCTTGTGTTCCAGGAGCCCAAGGTGAGGGTTTTTTTGTTGTTATGGTGCTTGGGGGCCTGGCGTTAACAAGACATGGTATTGTTTAGGGTTTCAGCAACCCAAGCCCAGTCATTCCCTTGCATCATAGATGATATGTCAGACACTGGCCGGTCTTCAGATCGGTGTGTTTGGCTGACTCCTTGGATTGTAATCTTGATGTTGTTTTGGCTAGGTAACTCATTCATAGGCTTCCAAGTCTTCTGTACCGGGGAGACGGGTCTTGAATGAAAAGCCGCAGTAACCCGCTCACTTGAGCACGTTGGAGGAATTTTATCATCTTTACCGGCTTCCATCTGGTTCGCGGCTTCATTCAAGGTCTCTGTTGAGGCCCTTGTTGAAGCTAGTGAGATATCAAACCCTAGCGACATTATCACTGGTCCGGCTTGGAGCAAAGTGTCAGCTATGATTTTTGACTGAACATGTAAAATGACTGCATCGTTTTTGGTTTCCTCGAGGAATTCTACAATTTTCAAGTCACCTGATTCAATTGCCCGAAGGCTTGGGACCAGGTGACATAGCCACAGAACATTGTGGCGATTCAGTATCAAATCATCATCCGAATCAATCCGTTCTAAGAGTACCTGATGGTAAGAGGACTCACTCTTCCAATGTTTGCTCTTAGGCTGTTCATTTGTTATTTGCTTTTTCAGTGTGGGATTTCCTTGCGGCACTCTCAAGGCCTTAGAATGCAATGGTTTAGTCTGGGTCAGGTCCTGTAATTTAGAACCTGAAGGATCAGTCTTAAAGGCTTTGGGTAGTTGCCGGTTAGTGCAGGGCATTAAAGAAGCTTGAGTTTCTGGATCTTTCGTTTTAAAAAGGCCCTTATTAAACTGGCTGCAGGTTCACGGCGTTTCTCCTCGAGCGTCATGAAGGATTTAGAGCAACTGTTCATATCATCTATGGAAGTGATGATTGGCCCAGTTACTTCACATATAGATATGATTCTAGATGTTTTCCGGGCCAGCACTTTTGACGGAGAAGAATTACTGTCAGACAAATTTAATCCAGTGTCGGGCCGGTTAATTATTGGGGGACAGACTGCATTCGAGAGCACAGCGGTGTTATCACTCTGCCTGGATACATCAAGGGGGGTAACTGACAACAAATTGTGCTCCGCAGTCCCATCCACTATGTCGGCTACTTCGTCGTCATGTACCGACATGTTTAACAGCTCCTCCGGTATGCTACATAAATCAATTATAGGCTCAGTGGCCGGGTCTAGCTCAGTGGCAATAGCATTTGGCTGAGGTGCACCCACATCTTTTTTCTCTTTTGGAGTTGTTTTGTTGCCAATTACATTCAGAGTTTTTAAATTACGCAAGAATTTCCTGGGATCATTACCTCGGTTCTTTTTTTTTCATTGGCATGTTTTTTGATTTTTTGTATTCGTTGCCTCTGTGATTTCTGGTTTTCAGACCAGTGATGGGCCCTCTTGTTGGGTGTTTAAATATGTCGAAGACTGCAACAGCAGCGTCATTTCCAGGTTTTAGTGTATCGACCGGCACCTCTTTAGCAGGAACAGGACCAAAATTTAGGTTTGAAGAGGCAGCCACTTGAGTATCATGAAGAGCCAAATTCTCTGCAGCTTGAGTTTCCAGGCAGATAGCCTGAAAATTGGTCAACACAAGTGTAGTCAGATCAGTGGCGGCGGAGGCAAGCTCGACCGTTTGCGGGCCTGTAGCACATGGATCGAGTATCAACAAGGATTGTTCTTGACCATCTTCGGGTGTCGCCTTTTCAGTACAAGCTGCCTTGTCTGCACTTCTCTCGCACTCAAGAGCAGTGGCTTCTGCAATCTGGGCGCATGTGGCTATTGGTATCCGAGGAGGTGAACATGCTACATGATTATTTGGAGTTCGAGAGGTCTGTGCATCTCTGTCTTCAGGAACCTCAATATAGCCAGGATTATCGGCTTTTTGTTGAAAAAGGTGTAAAGCCTGTTTAGCCACTTCAGCCAGTAATTTTCTGTCTAAGAGTGCATTTTTGTTACTATCTATTAGAGCAACTAGTGCCAATTCCACCTGTTTGTTGGTATGTAAGGATGTATTCATTAGAGTCGTTTGAGAGTTCTCCAGTTTAGCAATCTTCGCATTTAACCCACTAATTGAAGCTGTTAGATCTTTCATGGTGTCATTTATATGTTCATACATTTTTAGAAAAGGAGCCAAAGCAATTGTGGTTGATGACATAATGAGAGTTTGAAGCACTTGCATGCTTGATGTATGGCATGCATTGCCAATGCTGTCCATTGTATGGCCTTTAGATCGCCTTTTGCCCACTGGAAGGCGTCTAATTTTGGGAAAGGGGCGCTCCATTAGAGATGAGTCCGATGAAGATGAATCTGACTTATCGTCAGATTGAGAACTCACGCTTGAGGGTCCATGCATACGTTGATGAAAGTTATACGATGCACCATTTTGCGATATAGTGGGGTCAGCCCCTTTCGCAAAAGCAGATTTCTTCTGTGAGCATAAAATGCTCAGTGAGAGACTCGAGCGTTCACTTCTACTTTTGTTCAGATTGCCCGTAGCAGATTTCTTCTGTGAGCATGGAATTCTAGGTGAAAGACTCGAGCGTCCGCTTCTACTTTCGATCAGGTTGGTCATAGGAAGGCTCAGCGGGGGGCTTTTAGCCAGCGACGCCGATAGGGGCACACCAGCCACAGAGTTAGTGGGCGCTCTCGTTGGGGCTGTATCACCCGGCGTGAAGTTTTTTATGGCCGAGATATTTGATCTACTTTTATTCAAATGCTTAAGGTCCATCAAGAGCTTGTTAACAACTTCTAAGGAATTTCTGCGGTTAATTGGATCTTTTTCTTGCAGAGTCGGCATCATCTCTCCCTCAGCATTTACAAGGGAATCACGGGGAAAGGGTTGTAAATCCGGGTTTTGAACCGGTTTAATCACTTCATTAAATGTGAACGCTGTGTCAGGAGAACTACCTTTGTGCAGCGTATTTAGTGGCGACGCCGGCGAAGGTAGCAACTTCTCATGTGCACTGTAGAATTGTGTGCGTGGAGAACCATTAGTTGATTCTTTTTGTGTTAAGACACCTACTGCATCACAATCACCAGGGCTCATTTGGAGCACCTGGACACCGGACGTCACACTATTGAGTTGACAAAGAGGCGTTTGCATGACAGCGAGATCATTTAGCATTGGGCTACTGTCATATGATGAAGTACTAGCTGGGGATTTAGAAGGGCCATATGTTAGGGCCGAATTATGCATGTCCATCGGAATAGTTTGTGTTTCATGAGAACTAGCACACTTATCAGGTGGCCCGTCACGTTTACTTGGACACGGGGAGCGGGATGAAAAAGCATGGGGAGGGACCATTTTAGATGGACTGGGCTGGGCAATAACAATGTCAATAGTAGACTGTAAAGCAGTTGCCTCAGCCACTCTCTCAGCCCCCAGCCCCTCTGCCGCTCCTCCCATTAGCCGGAAATGAGAAAGAGAGTCTGGGTCCGCACATGAAGTGGCAGCCACACAAACACTTACTGTTTCTCCATCGTTATCGTTGTGTGTATGTGTCGATGTTAGCTGCATCAGACGCTCACCTTCGTTCTTAAATTGCACACCGTCGGGGTCAGCAGCGACAGCAAGGGTAGGTGTATGAAGTGCCACCGGAGACTCCGCCGAAATCCATGAGTGTTCGGAGTCAAGGCACGCTGGCTCGCGCACACGCTTCCTTTGGGCTCGAGTCTTTATAGCATTGCTTGCAGTCTTCCCTTTCACCAGAGCCGTGTAAGCGTTGGTTCGCATTATAGCTGCGACTGAAGCGGAAGTGAATACAGTGTGCAGGGAGCCAGGGGAGTCCAGAGGAAAGTCCCGGTTTCCACGGACTTCCTCGGACTCCTCAGACTCTGCCAGACTCCGCGGCCGCTCCGCGGGGAGAGGCAGATTTTAAGCAAAAGTCACTCCCACAGCAATAGAAAGCAAAGAGTTACTGGTCACTCCTCAGACTCTGCCAGACTCCACCTTTCTAGGGAACCTTTACTTCTTAGGAGGGGCGCGGCTTTAGGGAAGAAGGGGCGTGGCCCCTGGCCAGGTTATGCACCACAGTTAAATAGAACCCAATCATGGCGATTTGCATAAAAGCAAAGAGCATTATGGGAACGACATAATGTTGACAATTTTAAATGTTAAACATGTCAACATGTCTTATCGTGATTGGTCACAATATTCACCTCAATAAAGAGATATCTGTAAAATGCAGGACATCTATACCAGTTTGAACAGCTGCAAAACTGTATGTGAGGCTTTGGCAGTTTCTGAAGATTAGGCACAAACATCTCTGGGAGCCCCAGGGTCAGGAAGACAGAGCCCTGCTTCAGCAAGACATGTGTTGCTGGAGTGCCCTGCGGTCTCAGAAGCTACCCCTGGATTAAAAAAAAAAAATTTTGATGGGCACTGGAGTAACAGGAGCTTCTGTGGGTTCTCCACCACAACCGGTCTGTGGGGGCCTCAACCCAGTCCTCACCCATCAAAGTGAAAGCTGTGCTGAGGCTTGCAACTAGAAGGAAGTGCCCAGTAGGGTTTGGAGCAGAATGTGACATGTGACGCGTTCAGCTCTAACACCAGGAACCAGGAAGCTTTCCTGTTCGTGGGCAGCGCAGAGGAGCCAAGGGTGGCCTGGAGTGACAGACTGAAGCTGGAAAACAGGTAAGAAGGCTTTTACATTTTTTAACTTGATGAGTATTTTACATGTGTGAAGTTTGTGCCAGATGTATGTATGTGCTATGAGTCAGTGAGTGGTGGGTGAATGAGGAGAAATGTGATATTGCGGGTTTGGATCTTCTAGGTGGGTGTGTGCCTGTGTGGAGAATGCAGTGAGAGTGGATGTAAGAGAAGGTGTATGAGTGAGTGACTGGTGGGTGAATGAGTATGAATGTGATAGTGTTTTTCAATGTTCTGGATGGGTATGTGTCTGTGTCGAAAATGCAGTGTGAGTGTACGCGAGAGAAGGTGTATGGGTCAGTGAGTGCTGGGTGAATCAGTAGGAATGCGATAGTGTGTGTTTGAATGTTCTGGGTGGGTGTGTTCCTGTGTGGAGAATGCAGTGCAAGTGGACGTGAGATGTTTATGGGAGAGTGAATGGTGAGTGAGCAGGGTGGGTAGGTGCCAGTGTAAGTGTATGTGAGAGAAGATATATGGGTGAGTGACTGGTGGGTGAATGGGTATGAATGCGATTGTGTGTGTGAATGTTCTCGGTGGGTGCATGTCTGTGTGGTGAATGCAGTGTGAATGAATGTGAGAGGAGATGTATGCTTGGGTGAAAGGGCATGTGTTTGTGTGTGTGTGGCTATATGTTTGTGGCCGTGTGTCTGTTGCCCTGTGTGTGGCAGTGGCTCTGGCAGACTGGGGATCACTAGAACATTTTTGACACATCCTTTGTTGACTTTGCATGTTTTACGTGTATTTCTGGGAAAAAACAACTTCATGTGTGTCATTACCTGGCTAGACTGGCATTTTGGTACAGCCAGTCTACTCATTGCTTACTGTGGCATGACATGTATTACGGAACATAAGTGATAAAGCAAGCATGATAAGTAGTATTACCTCGCTTGGCTGACGTTTGGTTGTAGCGGTCTGTATATTTCTTACTGTAGCATGACATTTTATTATTGAGCATCTATGATGAAGCAAGGATGATAAAGTGTTCTCATGGGTCTAGACTGGCTTACATTGGATCAAATTTTCACTGAAAGTGTGCTGTGTAATGCACCATTTTAACCCATTATTCAAAATGTTTTCTCAGGAGAGAGGGAAGACTCTCCCAAGCCCCCTAACCCAATTTCGTTAGTTTGAGTCCCCTCGCAATGCTCAGTCGCAATCGAATAGTTGTGGAAAATATTTACACCCTTCAATAAAACAACTCACCAACCAACACTGGTGGCTGGTATATTTCGGGACCAGGCACCACCTATTTCTTTCTAAGGTAGGTGCAACATTTAAGCTTTGATTAAAAAACATATTTTCTTCTTTCACTTGGAGTAGTGCATGCCCCTGCAGCGGCATAATCTTAATGGATATTGCACACACATGGTGGTCCAGGCTGGCATGGGGTGTGGCGTGCCCTATGCTTTGTTAAGGAACTTGAGGGGTGGGTAGGCACCCACATTTTGTGCTACACCACTGACTGGTCTCTGCTCACCTTGAACGCAATCAAGTGCGAAGTGAATGGTTGAGATGGGCTGCAAACTTGACCAGGACAATGCTCTTGTGTAACACTGTTTAAGAAAATAAGCACTGGACACATGGGGCCTCATAAGTCCGACGGTAATCTACTGGTGCTAACGGCGGATTGCCACTGCACTGAAACACTGTTTCTGCTGCCTGAGATCCCAGTGCCAGCAGGACTTTCCAGGCGGCCTGAGATATCAGGCAGCAGAAACTGTTGTTCACCATTCCCATGGAGCCCCATAGGACTCCATGGGAGTGGAGAGACAGAAGTATTGGCACTACTGCTAACAGTGCCAGTGCGTCCATGAGAACTCTGCTTTCCGGTGCCGTTGAGCCTCGCAGGTCAGACCTGCCATGCTCACAGGCCCAGGAAAGCAGAGTTTAGTCTGCCGGTCTGGAAAGAGTGCTGGAACGTTACTACCAGCACCCTTATTTCTGGACCGGCAGACTGGGGTCTCAGAAGTGAGAGAGCCATGGAGTGACCCACCCCTCCTAAACTCCTTCTTAGAAAAGGCTTTGTGGAAGCTACATTCATGGGCCGGTCCTTGGATGCTTATTGAATAATGCACCTTGCACATAGAGCTCTAGAAATCATAGATGCATTGAGCCCCACTCTTGAGGGAAGTGCAGCCCGGCCCCTCCCCACACCCCCACTCTTGAAGGAAGTGCAGCCCGGCCCCTCCCCACACCTCACCCCATTAAAAAAGATTGAAGAAGATGCATGTATCAAAGACTAGGACATTAAGGTGTTTTATTCGGCACTGGGTTGTGGGAGACAACACGTGATTGCTTGTCACATAACTTAAAGATAAATGCACAGAGACAGAGGGCCTCATCTTACACCCGCACAACAGGTTTCTTCTATCGTAGTGGTAGCTGACTCTTGGATACATTTATAAACAGGCAATTTTCATGATACTAAATCCTGGTCAATGATTTAATTTTCAGTCCTTGCTCATGCAGCATATTGCTCCTGGAAAAACAGACAGCCTACGCCTGCCCAGGTCAGTGCTTGTTTGGCTATTCTAAACACATCAATGCCACAGATAACGAGTACTTCTGTGTCCCTTGATCTATAGATGTTTCATACACTAGCTATAGCCGGCATTAGAGATTTTGGTTAACCTGTTACAAGTACTGCATTATATATGTTTTACATATTGGCCCCACGTTGAATCTGGAAAATGAGATTCCCCAAATCTGTGATCGAGGACAAATCACGCCTCGCTCTGAGCCTCGATTATTATATTTGGCTGAAATGTGAGCACCTGGAAACACGGGTGTTAAACGCAACTGAAAGTCGTGTGCGATCACTTCCCGTGATGTCACTTGGGGCGGGGTCAAATGAAATCACTTCCTGTGATGTCATCAGAGGTCAACGGTCATATGACACTTCTGCTACCGCTGACATTTTGGAGAAAAGACTTCCCTGGACTAGCCCCTACTGAGGTCGGGAGAAAACAAACTAATCAATAATTGACACCACTATTTTGGTCGGAGTTAAAATAGGGAATATTTCTTTCAGAGTCAATTTACAGGCAATCTCAGCAATTGCCTGGATCCAAGTGAACCAGCCTCCTAAGTATTCCTTAGCAGTAACAGCTTTGTTTTCACACTTAAAGAATGATGATAAATAGTGTGCTTTCAATGTACGTTGAACTATATGGACAGACATGGCTTTGAATGGACTGCAATGTTTTTTTAACATTCTTTTTTATTAATTACAATAACAAGTACATTACAAAAAGAACAAACAACAATAACCAGGAAAAGAAAAACAGACAGTGGTCCAGTGAAGTCTTTTGGTCTCCGCTACAATTACATATAGCAATCCAATGTTATCACAAGGTATTAACAACAAAAGGGTGTTCCCGTATGTACAGTCGATTTGTGAATGTATTCAGAACTGAATTTTTACTATATGATTTAATCATCTGCTTTGTCATATCATGGTATGTGTACAGGTGTGAAAAATATTCATGTGCATTAAATCAGTCCGCAACAGTTTGAAAAACAAGCTATTTTCATTCATTAGCAAATCAAACTGCAATGAATTTAGTGTGTAATCATTATCAAGTACAACATGAAAAAAACATTTTTAACAAGCTGTAATGTGCAAACATATATGAGCACAATGCTGATTATTATATCGCCAATCTGGTACAGAGGAGCAACAACAAAGAATGAATAACAGACAAAAGACTCAAACATAAAATTTGCAATGAGAAGTGAATTAAGTACCCTAACACATAAATATTGATTTATAGAGTTCTTTTAACACAAATTAATACTCAAGTGCCGAAGCACAAACCAACTTGCTAACTGGCCCTGTATATGCTAGCTCACATCAACTTTCAACAGTGACCAAGAGGCAATAAAATATAGGTTGTATCGAACATTTTGCCAGAAGACTAGTACAGTGAAAGCATCATTCATGTTGGACTGGCGGCTATTCTTTCGCCAACTGCTGTTATTGGAACTAAAATCATTAGTTTATCGTTAGCGTGATGCGCCAACAGCTGTTATAGTAACAAAGAATGGGTGTACAAATTGACACACAAGCGTGAGTGGCACAACTGGCGTTTCGGTGGACGATGAAATAGGCAACCACCTTCATCAGGAAGAACTGTCTCTGTTCAGGCCCTGTTGATTGGTAGATCCAAAAATGGGATGGGTGAAAAGGAACCTCAATGGCACCCGCTGATGTTTTAAACTAATGCTTGTAAGTCTATGGTGCACTATATTGCACCTTTAGTAAGTGTATCGAAGATCCACCAGATGCAGATAGCTTGTTAGAGATATGTCCCTGAAACGCACCAATGTGCGTGGTTTGTTTCAAAGGGGCAGTGTGAACCTAATCTCACCGGTATTAGTTACAGTCCACCATCTGTAATTTTAGAATGAGCTCCGTGCAGAGAGTCTCAACAGAGTGTCCTCACTCCTAATGGAACAGCACCCAAGTTTGAGGTATTAAACTGGTCAATATCAGCAGTAAGCATCCTCCCCATTTGCAGACCTCTGCTTTCTCCCATTAGTAGTTACATAGCCATCACCCTCAAGCAGTCATCATTAACATCTACACAATCTCTTCTCCAGATTCCGACACATCTTCTCGGGACTGGGGGTTAAGATACTGTTTATATGGACCTCAAACGTACCTGGGTCTGGCGCAAGGGTGCAACAGTCTGCTGTACTCCACCTCCATTTCCTTGCAATAAAGAATGTCTTCCCTCCACTGTTCCACTTTAGAACCCTGTGATCTTCCCCACACCATTGCCACTCTTCTCTCAGCTAAAAGCAAGAGCAGCCCCACCCATCTCCGCACTCGTTCCCGAATCAGCTTGGTATATCCTAGCCGGGCAGTCACTGGTGATGGTTCCACCCTTTCCCGTACAATGTCACTCAGTGTGTCGAACACCTGTTCCCAAAACCATGACACTGGACTACAGCTCCATGCTATGTGAGCAAAGTCTGCTGGCGCATCGCCGCATCGAGGACCCTCATCTGAGGTGTCTGTAAAACAATCTATGTAACCTAGCAGAGGTGTGATAAAATCGCAAATATTTAAAATGCATCAATTTATACTGGCTATTGATGGTCATCTTCCTCATTTTCCCATAATAACAGTAAGCCCATATCTCTTCTGAGACAAAACTCCCTAATGGGTTTTCACATTTCTTCTGAGATGGTTCTTCCCATCCCACCCAAGCACCCTGTACTCTACTGTAGAGATTAGACACAACTCTGCTAGTATCCACCCACTCAAGCACCTCGTCTAGTATACGGGCCACCCCTAGCTCCTTGGGCAATGTAGGAAACAGGCTTTTCAGGGGTTTTCTCAGCTGAATATATAAAAACAAATCCAGAGATGTAATAACTCCCTTACTTCTCATCCCTTCCATCATTTTAAAGTGACCAATCTGGGAAGAGATCCCAAAAGCACAAATCCCTGCTCACTAGGTTGCAGCAATCCCAGGACATGAATCATTGGAAGTTTCTGGCAATGGATAACTTCTCCTCTCGCCTTCCTTCCAATGCGAACCTGGGATCTACATTCAACTCCACCATATTTTCTACCTTTGAAGTTCTACCGGGAGCTGCTAATATGATCGCTCTCAAAAGACACAGCGCTGCAAGAGCTCTCTCCACTTCCATGTGTCTCCTATCTGTGTGTTCCCCAAACCAGTACATTACAAATCCTGCTCGAGCCACTTCATAGTACATCTCAAATTCAGACAATGCTGACACAACCCTGTCCAATGGCGCCACCAACCTCTCCCAGGTCACACACACACCTGTTTCCCAGCCCATATAAACCATAGAACTTCTGACTGTATCTTGTGAAAATACAACTTTGGTAACGCAAAAGGCACCTTGATTAATGCATACCGGAATCGTGGCAGCTGGATCGTTTTGACTAGCAATATCCTCCCATTAAGAGTAAGAGGCAACTCCACCCACCTGCCTATCACCAATCGAGCATGCTCTAACACCTACCCAAGTTACGCTTATATAACTCCTCTGAGGACCTTGCAATATCAGTCCCCACACATCGAGTGTAGGTCGCATGCCACTGGAATCCATACTCATCATTGAATCAACTAGTACATTCTGTGATCGGGAAAAGTACCAATTTTGTGACATTAATCCTCAACCCAGATAAGTCTCTAAAAGTTAGCACAACCACCATAATCGGGCCCAGATTCTTCTGCGGTTCCTTTACGTAGACTACCGTATCATCCGTGTAGAGAGAAATAACCATCCGGTGTTTACACAGCTGTACCCCTCTATGGATTTGCCGGTCTGTAAACAATTCAGCCAAAGGTTCTATAGCCAATGCAAACAACAATGGTGACAAAAGGCACCCCTGTCGCATACTCTTTCCAGCTGAATGCTAGTCGTAAATTGGCCATTTACTCGAACTATTGCAACAGGCAGGGTGTACAGCAGTGAGACCATTGAGACAAACCCCTCCCCCAGCCTCATCCTTTGTAATACTGCTACAATTGAATCCTCCTGTCGGACTACCGACAGTAGCCCCAACATTCGTCGCAAACACATAGGAGGTGGATCACCCCGGAATGAATCCCGATTGGTCTGACTTCACACATCTATGCATTAATGGCACCAGTCTAGTTGCCAACAATTTAGCTCAAACTTTGTTATCTAAGCAAGATGGGGCAGTAGGATGAGCAATTGTCTGCCTCCTTCCCGGGGTTCAACAATACCACAACCACCGCCTCACTCATTGACTCTGGCAACCGACCATCTCTCAGACCCTGCTGGAATAGTTTCAACATATGTGAGGCTAGCTTTTATGCAAAATGTTTTTAAAACTCAGCTGTAAAGCCATCAGGCCTTCCCCGATGACAGTGACTTAATTGCTGCCAACATTTCCTGAATTGTTATGGAGTGACCCAGCCCTTCTCTTTCCTCATCTGTACACCAATACAGTTCCACCTGATCTAAGTAACCAAGTATCTCAGAGCACGAGATCCGAGCATGTCAGGAATGTAACCGAGTATAAAATGTACAAAATCCCTGTACAATATCACCATCTCCAACCTTTAACTCCCCTTGCTAATTTTTAAACTGATAAGACGTGCCCCTTTGGTGTATCATTCCTAGCGGCTCTCGCAAGTATCCTGCCAGGATCCTGTCCCTCCCCGTATCGACCAAAGGACGCCTTCCCCAACAATCGTGCAATCGTGTACTGTGTATTTTGCCTTCACTGGTTCCTCAAAGATTGTGGTGGGGTTGACAGTGTGGTATCTGTCTATATGAATGGAGGGATTTGAGAGAATGACCTCATAGCCTGATGCACGCTGGGTGGTGAGAGTCGATTCTGACTTCTCTAGTATAGCAAAGCTGCATGCTCCACATAAAGGGTGTAAGGGCATCCCAAAGCAATGGTGGACGATTTCTGAATTGCAAAAGCAGCTGCATACAGAGCTTGCTTGCATGGAAAATGCCCCTGCATAACTGGGTCCAGGAGACCACTGTAACAGGCCAAAGGGGCGTGTCCCAGTGATGTCTTCTTCATGCAGACAGTTCCTGAAATGATTTGAGCATTTGGTCTGTCCAGTCTAGAGGCCCTCTTAGTTTCTGTGCTTCTTTTAGCCCTTGCAGTGAGAGTTTGGTATATGTCGAATAGTCAAATATCCATGCTCAACAAAAGTTATAAAACCACAACAACTGGTGCATCTGCTTGACCATGACAGCCTGTGGTGTGTTCTGCACTGTTGTAGCTCGTTCTGGGGTTATCTTTCTGCACACTGACAATATTATCTGCGCAAGATACACAACTTCTTGCCGTCAGTACTGTAAAATGATGGGAGTGGAACTATTATCAGTCTCCCTGTTTACATACAAGAGGAACTGGGACCTGGAAATCCCCTGCACCAAGAACGGAAGACCCAGCCATAGTACACATTTCACCATCTTTATTAATACTTCAATGACAGGGATTGCAGCATGATCAATGCAATAATCTCCACACACTCTCACTCTCCAGGCACCTGTCATCCAATTTTGTTAAAGCATGACATCACAAAAGGAGGTTACATCCCAAAACCCTAACAGGGAAAGGGATTGGTTCATGAGGTGAACTATATACACATTCCATAAGGGATTAGCATGGTTATTGCTCAAGCCATGTCTGGTGGCTCCTATTGAGACCAACTCCACCTCTATGAGTTGTGACTACAAGGTTACAGGTTAGTAGACGGTGATTGGCCAGTGCTGCATAGTGTACAACTAACATGGATGGTGATTAGGGATTGGCCAGAAAGGGACTTCTCAGCATTGGAGCTTCGGACAGTTATCAAGCCAAGTGCAACTATTCAAGGTAGTGCTGCACCAGCTGCAGGTTCCACTGATTTTAGGGCTCTCTGTTTTGTCTGGGCATGGCAGCCGGCGCTTCTCGAATCTGTGCACTGGCGCACTATTACCTCGGCAGACTTGGTGTTGCCTTCATTGGGTGAGTTTGAGGAGATTTTCATTACACCAAAGAGTATATCTGGTTGGGTTGGAGGGATTTTAGCAAGTCTCAACTTTTGAGCATTATTCTTAATATTTTGGAAAATGTCAATTTCAAGAGCTAACGTTAGCAAAGGTTTAAAGCCCTTATCTCACAAGTATCCACATGTATAGAGCTTTCGTCTAATATGCCCATTACAAGAGCTAATACTAGCGAAGTGTGTAAAGCCTCTTTCTTCAATGTCTAGAAGTAGCATTCAATTGCCTAAGAATAACCATTTAGCTGAAGTTATGGCATTGAGTGCACGAAGGAAGCAAAAATTGCATGACTTGAACCCAGGTTTATCTGCAGACGTGGATGACATTGGCTGTTTGCAGGCCCCACTATCTGGCACTGGACCTATTGAAGTGACTACTGATATGGACCTCAGTTTGGGATTCCCTAAGAAGGACTCCACTGAAGGCTGTGTTCAAGGGTCTGATATTATTAGGCCACTTCTGACGTCTACTGATGAACCATCGAGTATCCCATCTACCATAGGAAATATGATCAGGGAATCTCCTGTGCAAGCCTCTCCTGAATTCTCAGAGGGTAGAGTTGAACATACTGGGCAATTCGACCCTAGCAGTCCAACACAATGGTTAATTGGACAGCTTCATTTATGTACATATTTTACACACTTCTGCTTCTGGATAGATGTGATGGATACGCTGGCAATGCAATTCCAGACAGTAAAAAAGGACAAATCTTGCAAACAGGACCAGCCTATAGGTAAGAAAGATCAAATATTGCAAACTGTTATTGGCTCTTTGGGGAAAAAATCAACCCTCAGCAGATGGAAAGAGTATCAATACGATGGATAACTCTTGTCAGACAAATGTAGAGTGGGAGGATATTAAACAACTATGGGATAAGAAATAGGTGAAACAAAGGAAAGTACTACATAATACACAGGTTCTGGTTTCTGATATGCCTATCCCTGATGGAAAGCAAGTGCAACAACAGCTGTTAATGTTGCGGAACAAAGAAGACATTGCCCGAGCACCTCCAATACCAATCCGACATAATATTACTAACTCAAAATACTGTCTCCATGGAAATAGGCACATTGGAAAAACCTTTCTGCCTCCAATAGCTGATGACCTCCTGAAGAAGACCGTTATGGATTAAAGACATTTTATTGTCCCTAATGTGGAGCCTTCAGTGGGTCTTGAACCTAGAGATGCCCCGAGGAGCAAAGTGCTGGTATGGCTGCAGCAAAAGACTGGATCAGGTGTCGTAACAATGTCAGAACTCAAATTCATGGGAATGATTAAGATTGACCAGTGGTGTATCCAGAATGGCATGGACTGTATTTTGGTGAGTTGTGGTACAAGTAACCTGCCATCCTTCCTGTGCATATGCAATTACCTGGCAAGAGTTTTATCGGACTTGAAGTTAATTACTGATTTTTCTGTCTTATCTTAATCATTTTAACTTGCTTGTTCTAATCTGTTTCTGTTTATATGTTCTATTTCTTTCCTGGTGGCCTTTGTTTCTTGTTTGTTTGTTATGCGTCCTTATGCCTCCAGGCCAATTGGAGCACTATATAAATAAATAAAGTAAAGTAAAAGTAAAGTAGTGGGAACGACCCCATAGGTGCGGGATGTTCCCAATAAGTTACCATCTCCAATCTCATAGGCCCTGAGACAGAACATTTCGGAGTGCCCCGCCAGTGCCTTTTGGCCTGGGGAAGCTGCTGCTTAATTTGTGGACCGCTGCTGGAGATACCACTGCTGCGTTACCAGATAAACCTCCAGTTTGAATTTTTGTACGCGCTTTTGATCATCATAGGACATTGAAGCCAGTTTATATCAAGCGGATTGACTTTTGACATTTCTTTTCACTTATATCTCCCTCAGAATACTGTGAAATATACTGTGGCACTTAACCACGCCCACCTGAATCTATGCCCGCTACAAAGGAACCGAGTTGCACACCACCTGGAGTGCCCTGTGAGTGCCTGTTGGCCTGTTAGCCGGCTAGCGGGCGGCAGGATATGAGGTAGCATTATTGCTTGTTTGCTTTCTCTGTTGATTGTAAATACAGGGGGGATATATTGTGTTTTGTGAAGTCTTCCCCTCTTTCGATTGGAATGAAGTTAAATCTACAATCAAGAATGAGCAAATCTACCGGTGCTGGGATGTATGATGGCATCTTATTGGCCCCCTTGGTGAACACCATGAGGCCAGCATTGGTGATGCATCTGCCCCCCCTCCAATCACAGACTCTACCATGCTGGAGGTGGGAAGAGAGGGGTCGTCACCGCCTCTTATTACAAACGATTTGTATGTATATTGGCCTACGCCAAGTTGCTTAAAATTGTACGTGAATAACTCTCTACGGCAAGGTCTTGACCTTAGAAATTGATGTAAGCCGCCATTTTATATCAAGCCTCCATTTTAGGTTAGAAACCGCCATTTTGGGGTTTTATACAAAGTCACCCTGTAATCTAAAATGGCCGTCTCGTGTGTCCTTGTTCTTGCCTTAACCTCTCCAACCTCTGTAGGGGAGTTAATGTCCAACCTGCCCTCGGGCTATATGTTAGGGTCATGTAGACCTTGTCCTTTGTTGACCTTGGGAGCAGGGGATTACTGGAATTAGCAAAGTTAAACTACAAGTATATAAGGACAGTAATGCTATCCAAATATAATAAGTGAAACATTTGTTTGGTCTGTATTAAACCAGCATGTAAAGAGTGTAAATGTGAAATTAAAAGAATAATGGAGTATGTTAGTAAATGTATTAAAAAGTAAACCGCATGCCTGAGATATGTAAATTAGGAAAGTGAACCTGGCGCGAACCTAGCCCAGTGTATGATTAACTTGTAAAAGGGCTGGACATCATTTTACGAATTGTATAAATGCGTCGATGTCCAGCTAGGAAATTCTGTCACTGCTCATATTGAACCCTGCTGGTGGTCTCTGTGATGTATTAACGGCCAAATAGCTATTTGTGTACTTTGTTGAATACTGTTCAGTTTTGTAATAAAGATTCTGGGAATCTTTATGAGCCCGTGTCGGTGTATTTTCCTTTGCTCGGTGTAGCAGCCTTAATATTGTATTTTTTCTGATTCCACAGATGGCGCCCGAATAGGGACCCTCAAGATTGACTTCTTCTCGTTGAAGGTTGGCTCGGCTATTGGACCGGGATCGGACGGTGCCAACAGAACCGGCCACTCTAGACGAGAAGTGAATTCCTCGACGAAACTGCACGATCCGATCCCTGGATGGTGAGCTGTAGCCCGAGACGACGTCTTGACGAGGGTCCATATATTTGAGGTGGGTAAATTTGCCGAAAATCACCAGACTCGTGGGTCCTTTGCATTATCCTTAGTAACCCGATCGGGACTCCCAGTCCTTTGGTCAGGTGAATCGTGTCCCGATTCTTAATCTAACCCTGACAAATTTGAATTTGGAGCATTGTACTCGCGAGCACAATTATTTAACCAGGTAACACCAGAACTTTGATATGCCTGGGAAATTGTCTGCCTGCTTTAGGGCATTTTTACGCAGCGACAGAAAATCTTTGAAAGATAGCCGTCCCGCACCACAGGAGGGGTCGCCGCCATGTACTATGTACTGTAAGAAAGGCTTTGGTAGAATAGCATTTAATGACATTTGGCACAGACAAACCAAACATAATTCTAATCTCCAGTGGCCAACCAATGGTAGTTTTGAAATCCCTCGTATAGAATATTTAGAGTCTGTATTAGTAAAGAAAAAGGCTAGGCCTGCAACATTTGACGCGTTGCACAGTTGGAAAACAGAAGCTTTGCAGCAACAAAAGAGTAGAGATAAACACATGCGTAGACATATGACACGTGCCGAAAAGGCACGGTTATATGATCAAAATAAACAATTGGAGTCAGTTAGGAACACGGACAGGGCATTTCAATTAGGCATTCAGAAAATCTACCCTTCAAAAGATTTTCATACGTCAGACGAATTTATTAATAAACCTTTGCATGAACGAAGGCTCGATGCCTCCGCGCCACCTCCATACGTCCCTCCTCCTGGCGCTTTGCCCCTTCCTGTTGTAGTTCCTCCTCCTATAGTTCCTCCGGTCCTCTCTGTTGTTCTTCCTGTTGTTCTTCCAGCCGTCGCCCCTTTGTCTGCCCCCTTGCCTTCACCTGTTGTTATTCAGAATGTGCCTACTCTTCCTTTTCCAAGTGATCCTGCATCGAGAGCAAGACCAAGGGTTGTGACTCGTAATACTGTGTCCCCAGACAAGAGGAGTGAATTGACTGCTTGGGCTAATCATTGTATGGAGAAGGGTGAACAAGCTGATGTTTTTTCCACACTCGAAAATTTAAAAGATATGCCTGTGAAAAATGTTTTTATCGAAGGATTAGGGACTCATTTAAGTATAATGTGGAATAGACTAAATGATGTAGATTTCCCACAAGGGTTACGGGATTTTATTATTTTTTTTTTTTTTAAATGTATTTATTGGTTTTAACAGAATAACAAAAACAAGTATACATCAATTGAATATCAGGCAAATAATCGAAAAGTAACGTAACCCTCCCACCCCCACCCCCCCAACTCAAGACCAAGTAAACATTATTGTCCCATTACGATCGGCCAGATTGATGGCTAGGGAAGTCCGATCCATCCGAGGCATCGTCAGAGTTATTAGGATGCAGAAGTGGCTCAGTCAAGGCCACCCAGCGTTGTAGTTCTCCGCTGGAGTCTAGCCTTTGTTCAAGGATTGCCGTTTCCCACGCGCCAGTCTCTGCCGTTATCCATTTAGTCAGGTCCCCCCACCACAATGCCTCATGCGGGGCCCTAGGGCTCTTCCATCCCATGGCTATGCGCCTCTTCGCAGTTATGTAGATCAAGTCTTTGAGCTTGTTCAGAGGTTTGTTTTTGTGGTTGCGTTTGCATCTGCCCAGGATGCATACAGCGGGGGAGTTCACCTCTAGCTCGATATCTGCGTCCGCCACCCTCCCCTGAACCTGTGTCCAGAAGTGGCGTATCTCCGGGCAGCCCCAGAACATATGCGTCATACCCGCCTTCGGCTCCCTACATTTGGGGCACAGCTGGACCTCGGCTCCCCTGAAATTAGATATAGCCTCTGGAGTTAGGTAGGATCTATTAGTGATGTACAGTTGGATGAGCTGCAAACGGGCATTCCTGGAGACTTTTTTATGGTAGTGGGTTATTTTCTCCCATACGGCATCCGTGAAGTCTAAGCCGAGTTCGATTTCCCATTTTGCTCTACATTTAAGCTCGGTGCTGGTCGTGCCCAGGAGCAGGGTTTCGTACAATCGCGAGGTTTCATGGCCGCCCTCGGCTGTGTTCAATAATGCTTCTATGACCGTATTTTCCGTCATGGGGGTGGTGGCCTCCGGCCATCTGACCCTAATGGCGTGTGTCACTGCCCCGTGGAGCAAAAATTGGCCAGCGGGTAATCCCGTAGTTTCAGTAAGGTCAGGAAAGGGCATGATCTCTTCGTCCCGCATTAGATCTCCCAGGGTGGCCACTCCGTGAGGCTCCCATTGGGTGCGTGATTCGTGAAAGCCCCATGGCTGATGAGCCATAATTGCTGCTATAGGGATTTGAGGTGAGAAAGGATCAGCTGGCCCCACAGTTTTGCACGCTCTGTTCCAGAGCTTTATTCCAAGTCTAATTAAGTATGGAAGGGGCTGCGTGAATCTGCCCTGTGCCCACAATAGGTCCCTCAGGAGGAGGTCGGGTAATGCAGGTTGGAGGAGCCTAGTGTCCGAGGTGGTCTCATCGGCCATCCATCGCATCACATGCCTCAGCTGGCTCGCCAGATAGTACAATTCGAAATTAGGGACCTTAACTCCTCCCTTCTCGTAAGGTCTTTGGAGTGTGTCCAGCGCCACCCTGTGTCTGCCCTCCTGCCAAAGGAACCGTCTGCATAGTTTGTTTATGTTTTTAAAGAAGGAGGGGGGGATATTGTAGGGAACGTTTGTAAAGTTATACAGTAGGCGGGGGAGAGCAACCATTTTAAGTAGACCGGCCCTACCGGCCATCGAAAGCGGAAGCTTACCCCAGAATTCCATGGATTTTTCTAGAGCGTCTTTGGCTCTCACCGTGTTAAGTGTATGTTCCGTGAATGGGTCCCGGTGTATGGTGATTCCCAGGTATTTAAAGGAGGTCGCCTGCCACTCCAGATCCAGGGCGGGGAGGGAAGGGCCATTTTTGTATAGGGCGGCTAGAGGGTAGAGGCAGGACTTCTCTTTGTTAATACGAATACCCGTGTATCTACTGAATCCGTCCAGTGTTTCTAGGATGTAGGGCAGGAGGTGTTCGGGGTTATGTAAGAACAATAGCGTATCGTCCGCATACATAGAGACGAGGTGGGTCTCTCCGTCAATTACAATACCCCCATCTCCGTATTCCTGCCTGAGGTACGTGGCTACGGGTTCGGTGGCGATGATGTATAGCATCGGGGAGAGTGGGCAGCCCTGGCGAGTGCCTCTATGTAACGCCCATTTGTTTGAGAAGGTCCTGTTCGTGCGCACCCTAGCGGTGGGGTTGGTGTAGACAAGCCGGGTCCATCTCAGGAAAACAGGTCCTATCCCCATTTTAGCCATAGTGGCATAAAGCCATTCCCAACGCACTGAATCAAAGGCCTTGGTGGCGTCTAGTGACGCCACCGCGTATTTCTGAGGCCTCTGCTCCGTGCTGTATATAATATGGTGCAACCTACGCAGGTTCTCTGTTATGGAGCGACCGGGCACGTAACCCGTTTGGTCCTGGTGGATCAGGTGTGGAATTACCCTTCGCAGTCTACTAGCTAGCAGGGAGGTTAGGATCTTGCAATCAACATTTAACATGGAAAGGGGTCTATATGAGCCGCAGTGCGAACCGTCTTTCCCGGGTTTCAGGAGAGGGACAATCACCGCCTCCCTCAAGGAGTCGGGGAGGGCACCCCGCTCGTAGGCTTCATTGAACACCTGTGCCAACAATGGGGCCAAGGTCTCCTCATACAATTTATAAAATTCCCCGGGGAGGCCATCAGTGCCTGGGGACTTACCGGTCGGGAGTGATCTAATGATTGCCTTGACCTCATCTGGGGTGATGGGTTCGTCCAAGGCTTCCGTCATATGGGGCTCTAGCCTGGGGAGATCTATGTCGTCCAGGATGTCCTCTATGTCGGAGACGTCCACGGGTGGGGGTTCGGCGTATAAATTGCTGTAAAAATCAGAGAACACCAAATTAATTTCGGTCTGGGTGTGCACTAAGGAGCCATCTGGTTTGAGTACTTGGCAAATGGGGGCTCTGGGGGCTTCTCTCTTGTACAGCCAAGCTAGGAGTTTACCAGGTTTATCACCTAGAGCGTGGGTACGTTCAGTGTGTTTGGCATAGCTCAGCCTACCCAGGGACTCCCAATGTGTGAGACAGGTTTGTTTGAGGTCAATCACCTTCTGTAAATGTTCTGGGGATGGATCTAGTCTGCCTTCGAGCTCCCCCAACTCGCTCTCTGCATGTTCTAAGGAGGAAGTAATCGACCTCAGTGCTCCACCCATGGTTGCAATCATCTCCCCTCTCAGGACCACTTTGTATGCCTCCCAGGCGGTGCCTATGTGTTTCACACTGTTGAGGTTCCTTTCCCAGTAGTCTTCAGTCCTATCAGCGATGTGTTCGCGGAGGGCTATGTCTAGGAGAGCTTCAGCCCTAAGTCTCCAGGTGGGGACCGGGGGTCTAGGCGGGTAGATCTCCCAGGTGGCTACTAGTGGGGAATGATCGGACAGTACTCTGGGCTGGTACTGAGCACCGCCGAACATTGCCTGTTGTTCTAGGCTCACGAAGAGGTAGTCTATCCTGGTGTGGACTGCGTGAGGAGGGGAGTAAAAGGAGAACACACGTGCATCTGGGTGCTGTTCTCTCCACAAATCTTGGAGTTGTAGCTGCTGTATCAACCTTGACAGGATTTTGGCAGGCGGGGAAGGGCGTGTATGCTTATCGTCCGACCTGTCTTTCAGGGGGTCTAAGGTGCAGTTATGGTCGCCCCCCCATATCATGGTTTGGTCCCTGTAAGGGCCGAGGCGTGGATACAGGGAGTGGAAGAAGGTGGTTGCATCATGGTTTGGTGCATAAGTGCTGACTAGACAAACCTCTCTCCCCTCCATGGTACCACATGCAATTGCCATCCTGCCCTCATTGTCTGCTTTGGAGCCGACCAACCGGAAGGGGACAGAGGGGTCCACCCAGATCAGGACACCCCTGGCGTAGGAGGAGTAGGAGGAACCTATCAGGGTGCCACGCCAGGCCTTTGCCAATGCTTTCAGTTTGTCCGATGTAAGGTGTGTTTCTTGTAGCAGGGCTATTTTGGTTTTGCTTCTTTTAATATAGGAGAGTATGCGCCATTGTTTCACGAAGCTGTTCATGCCTCTGACGTTCCACGTCAGGATTTTCAACGTATCGGCCATGTGGGATTTGGGATTCTGGTGGCCATGTCCGACGCCACCGGGAGCCCCACGAGTGGCCGGAGGATCGTGGGGGTCTTGTGGTTTCCAGGAGATTCGTGCATGCGGGTCTCAGCCGGGTTACTTGCGTCCCCGAACCTCTGCTTCGGTGGCTGCCAGCCTATCCAGCGGAGGGTAGGTGCCTCGTCCGTGCCGACTGAAATGGATGTAGATGGTCTTGGTTGTCCCTGATTCGGGCACTTAACAACTGTGCCAACTTCCCCTGTCCCGCCCCCCCGTAACTGTGAACTTCCCCAACATAAACCAGGTCGAGTGAGGAGCTCCTCACTATGACAGACCCGTTTCCGCTCCTTTAGACCGAAGGACGGTCGCATGGTGCCCTATGGGCGGGTAATGAATACCCTTAACAAGAAAGAACTTCCAGGGGTAGGAGAGTGTTCGTCCGGGCGCCTCGTGTTATGAAATCTGGTCAGCTGCGGCGTAAGTGGCCGTTCCATGGTGGGGCCCCCGAAAGGCACCGGGGCCCTGGGAGATGGGGCTCAGCGGGGTTGTCGTTTCTTGACTTCGACATCTGGGATCTGCTCCCTGTCCATCCAGTCTCGGGCCTCTGCCGGGGTATCGAAGAGGTGAGTTCTGTTGTTTCGTATCACCTTCAATCTGGAGGGGTAGAGGAGCATATAGCGTAGGCCAGCAGCCTTCAGTCTTGCTTTGGTGTGTATGAACTGTGCCCTCTTCATTTGCACCTGAAAGGTATAGTCAGGGTAGATGGATATCTTGGCTGAACCCCTGCAGATCTGGCCGCCTGACCGCGAGAAGGTGAGGATGGTTTCCCGGTCTCTGTAGTTAAGTACTTTTGCGATCACGGGTCTGGGTGGGTTGCCAGGAGGGGGTTTCGATGTGAGGGATCGGTGAGCCCTTTCGATTACAAAGCCCTGAGAGAGTTTTTCTGCTCCAATCTCCTGTATCAGGAGATTCTCTACGAAGTTCGTGGGGTCCGATCCCTCGATGCCCTCCGGGAGCCCCAGGAGGCGAATGTTGTTGCGGCGTGCGCGCCCCTCTGCCTCCTCGGCCCTGTCTTCCAGGTTTTTAACTTTTTGTTGAAGTACATCGACATCTTTGAGGAGCACTGTCTTGGCTTCAGTGTTCTCGCGGACCTGGGCCTCCAGCACCTCTGTTCTGCCGGCCAGGGATCGAACGTCCTGGCGCAGGAGATTTAAGTCTATGGCGACAGCGTCTATTTTATGCTCCACGGCAGCCTGGGAAAGTTTGATAGCTTCAAGGATCTGTGTATTACTAGGTTCCGCTGAAGGCCCCAAGGGGTCAGGCAGGTCTGCAGCAAGAGTCTCGCTCATGTTATCTGGCGCTGTGGGCCCCGCCGCCGTGAACGTGTCGATGGTGGTCTGGCGTTGCTTAGCCCTTGCTCCTTTGGTAGACATGTCAACTGAGCCTCAGGGCTTCACTGCTGACGAGGCGGCCGAGGTGAGCCGCTATGGAGTGGCCGAGGAAGCCGTATCGGGTGGGCCGCGATGGCGGATCGCTGCATGCTGTGGGCGGCTCCGTAGGCGCAGGGGGGACGGGTAGTGTGCCGTTTCTTCGGATTACCAGGCCGAGCACGCCTGTGTGTGTCGGTTGCGTTAGTCCCCCCCGCTCACCTCGAAAGGCCTCCGAGGCCCTGGCTCCCGGTTCTGTGGCTGGCAGCGCCCTCGTCCGGGACGTTCCAGGCTGGTCGTCCCGTTGGCACCTTCCGTCGTCCGCGCTCCAAGCTTCGCGGGTGCCCCGCAGGACCCCCTCGTCAGTCCAGCTGGGCGTTCGTGTGTCCTCGGCCCTCAGCTGAGTGTTACGGCGCGAGCGGCTTTAGGGCGCGGGCCGCCGCGTCTTGCAGGGCTCGAGAGCCGCCATCTTGGCCCTGGTCCGCGGGATCGTGTCGCACGGTCTATTGGGCGAGACCGGTCCTCCAGGGTCACAGGAATCGACTCGCAGGTGCAGCAGGATGTCGGCCCTCGGTGAGGCGGTTCGTGGGGTTCGGGGCCCCCGAAAAAAGTAGTTAAAAGCAGCTTATGATGGTCGCATCAAGCGGAGCGCAAGGAGCGAACGTCCTCTTCACATGGCGGTTAGCCACGCCCCTTACGGGATTTTAACGCCTTAGCGTTGTCCAGAGATACTGCGGAGAAGGTATATGAGCATGTTGAGAGGATTTTTGAGTATAGGAAGGAGTTGGAAGAGTTACAGAACGAGGAAGTAGATGGTGATAGTTTAGGTATTATGAATTTACAGAAACAGTTTTCTCCTCGTCAAGAATTAAAAGGTGAGGAAGCACGAATTTGTACATAGGACGCGATAAGATTGATTTCGGATATGTCGATAACTCCAGATGAAGTATATGACACATATAGTCAGTATACGTTATAAATGCAAAATAAAGTGATACAGGTGATGGTAGAGCACCTGCAGAATGAGTGTGTAAGAAGAAAGATTTGTTGTCCCACAGAATTGTTGAGTGTTTCTAAGAGAGCTTTTTCGATTGATACTTCTTCAACTACCTTAGCGCTTGATTTGGCTCTGTTGCTTAGTAAGCGTTCGGAGCTGCCTACTTCTTAGTTGCCTATGAGAGAGGTCCCTCCGACATTTGTCCC
The DNA here is from genome assembly GCF_040938575.1 of Ambystoma mexicanum. Classification (NCBI taxonomy): domain Eukaryota; kingdom Metazoa; phylum Chordata; class Amphibia; order Caudata; family Ambystomatidae; genus Ambystoma; species Ambystoma mexicanum. The sequence goes on from NC_090922.1 coordinate 86,349,431, forward strand.
GAAAGTTGAGATTGCGGCTGATGCTGCACGAGGTGTAGTAGCCGGAGAAATTCCTGCACATTACGTTTCACACTTTGTTCACGTCCCGTTTTCAAGACAGGAAGTGAACACCATAAAGCAATCTATTCCTGATATAAGAAAAAATCTGACCGGATTCTATAAAGAAATAGAGTCAGTCTTACAGTCATCGGTATTCACTTTAAGTGATATTGACCTATTATTTCCCGTACTCCTGCCAGTTGATTTGTGGAAGCAGATTAGGACTATGGATGACATACCTGGGTTGGGAGATACATGGGATAGCATGACTAGGCTGGACAGAGAAAGACCAGCTGGCGAACGACCGCCTCAAGTGATATTAACCTTGCCTGATAGAATTATTGTAAAATTGAAAACTATGGTTCCAGAAAAAAGAATCATTTGGGACAAGCTTACGGCCTGTGTCCAAGGAAAGTTTGAGGGTGCTACCGATTTTTTCAATCGGTTCGAGCAGGTATTCTCGGATTTCAGTGGACAAGATTTGGGAACAGAGTCAGGGAAAAGGTTGTTTGTTGACAAATTTGTACGTGGATTGCTGCCTGACATCCAGTTACATATTATGGGCCTAATTACACGGAAGGCGGTGATCCAGGGTGCTATTAGCACCCTGGACCATGCCGGTAAATTACCGGCACCGCCTTGGCGGAAAGGGGATTTACCGCCCCATTCCAAGGTTGGTGGGGCGGTAAATCCCCCTTCCGCCATTGCCCTTCCCCATTCCCATTTCTGCCCCATAGGGCTCTATGGAAATGGGGAAGGCGCTAATTACGGCACCGCAATTTTGCGGTGCCGTAATTAGCTCCGAGGTCCCTTAGCGGGTTGGTTTTTAACGCCTGCAAAAAGCAGGCGTTAAAGCACCAACCCGCTAAGGGACCTCGTAGTAAGGCTGTAATGGTTAACGGTCACCATTACCATTAACGGTGGCCGTTAACCATTACCGCCTTCCGTGTAATGAGGCCCTATGTCTTCTGAAAGCGCTTGGCAGGCAAAGTCCCAATCAGAAGTATTGCGTATGGCTCAGTACTATCAAAATACTGAAATACTGAAAAAGAGAAACTTGAGAAAATAAAGGGTGACTTGAAAACTAAAGTTTTATTGCAGCAGATTGTTAGAAACCCTAGAGGGGGTAATCAATTTAGAGGCCAGTACATTCCACAGGGAAGTGCGCCCTTGGCTCCGGTAACCATTAACCAGTGTGCCTATTGCCGGCAGGAAGGCCACTGGCGCGCACAATGTCCGACCTTACAGCAAAGGTCATTTGGGAACATGAGTAGACGATCCAGAGGTCGCCCAGGTGCAGGGGGCCCTGGCAGAGGTCAGCTTACACCAGAATCACAGCAACTTCCTTCACAAGATGAGCAAGTTTCAAATGTGGATAATAGAAACATTTTTGATCACCCTTCTGCCGCGTACCTCTCCGAGGAGCTTCCTTTTGATAATATTTTGTTCCGCTAGGATTGCTCGAAGCAGGATTTGGAACCTACGCCTATTCCCGTTCATCAGAAAGGCCCCTACGTTGAGATGGCGGTGGGAAATAGGAAGCATCTATTTTTAGTAGATACGGGAGCACAGAAATGTTCCATTGATCATTCACGGGTTACAAATATTCCCCTGTCAGGGCAATCCAACGTTTCCGTAGGGTTTTCAGGCACACCTGTAGTTTGTCCGGTCTCTTTGCCGGTACCGATAACACTGGGTCCCTTCACGGAACAGTGTCCATTTCTACTTACCACAAACTCTGGGGAGAACTTGCTGGGGCTAAATTTGTTGAAGGCATTACACGCAGTAATTCATTGTTCTCCGGATGGAATTCGGCTAACAATTTCATCTCAGCAATCATTCGCCTCTCAGTTTTCGACTCGACCTTTACTGCCAGAATTTAGTAATGTTCCAGAATGCTTATGGGCAATTGATGATAATGATGTGGGCATTCTCCAAAATGAACCTGTTAAAATTATTTTGAAACATGGAGTAAAATTGCCTCGCATCCCGCAATATAAGATCTCAGTTGAAGGCGAACAGGCTTTGAAATGTATAGTTTCTGATTTTGTACATCGTGGAGTAATTGAGGAGATTACGGGTAGAATATGTAACAGCCCTATTTTGCCAGTATGCAAAAAAGGTGATAATGCGATTCCCTTTCGTTTTATAATTGATTTACGTGCTATTAACAAAATTGTGGCTCCTCAATTTCCTATTGTACCTGATGTCACAATGATACTAACTATGATTCCGTCTTCTGCCACTCATTTTAGCATTGTTGATCTTAAAAACGCGTTTTTCAGTATTCCCATACACATGGGTAGCAGGTATTAGTTTGCGTTTACACTAGGTGGACGCTCGTTTACATTCATTCGTGCACCACAAGGGTACACTGAGAGTCCAAGTATTTATAGCAGGGCATTGAAAGAGCAGCTTGATACCCTCGAGTTGCCTACTACTTGCACGTTACTGCAGTACGTAGCTGACCTCCTCTTGGCTGCTGATTCTGAGAGTGCCTATAAAAAAGGCACCGTGTTGTTGCTTTGTCATCTAGCAAAACATGGCCACAAAGCTTCACTTAAGAAATTCCAATATTGTTGCCAGGAGGTCGCCTATTTAGGCTATCTCCTGTCAAAGGAGGGAAGACGGTTGACACCTGAACGAATAAAGACCATTTCTGGTATGTCTGTCCCAAATACGCAAAAGGAAGTTAGAGCCTTGATAGGTATGGCTTCTTATTGTAGATTGTGGATCCCTAATTTTTCGTTAACGATTAAACCAATGCTGGCTTTGACAAAGAATGGCATTTCTCTGCTATTGCCATGGACCTTGGAACACCAGACAGCATTCAATTTGCTCAAATCCGCGCTTTAATCAGCGCCGGTTTTAGGAACTCCGAATTATGATAAAGCCTTTGTATTGTTTGTGTATGAATGTGATGGATGTGCTTTGGCTGTGTTAACGCAGGAACATGGAGGGAAGAATAGGCCATGCGGCTACTATTCCTCCGCCCTTGATCCTGTAGCATGCGCTTTGCCAAGATGTTTGCGCACTGTTGCTGCTGCTGCTGCATCCGTAAAACAGAGTGAGGGAATGGTCCTGGGTCATGCGTTAACCCTAATGGTACCTCACTCTGTAGATATTCTGTTGAATAGAACTCAAACGCAACACCTCACTTCTGCACAATTGACAAGATATGAACTGATCTTGTTTGCCCCCCACATTCAAATTCAGAGGTGTTGCGTATTAAATCCGGCTGAACTTTTACCTGTCTCACAAAATACTGTTGATGATGACGATACATCACACGATTGCCTTTATATGACAGAACAAGAGACTAAAGGCAGAATCGATTTGAAAGACACGCCTTTGAATAGCCCTCAAGGAGAGCTATTTTGTGATGGCTCTTGTTTTAAACTTCCAGACGGTACATCCATGGCTGCTTATGCTGTTACTACTTTAAGCACGGTTGTGGAAACTAAAAGAATTATGCATAACTCTGCGCAGGCCGCAGAAATTATAGCGTTAACTCGAGCTTGTGAGCTTTCTGAAGGGCGTACAGTGAAAATATATACTGACAGTCAGTATGCCTTTGGGGTGGCCCACAATTTCGGTAGACTTTGGAAAGAACGAGGTTTCTTGACCTCGCACGGAACAAACATCCAGCACAGCACTTTAATAGTGCGATTGCTTTCAGCACTTGAACTCCCTGTTCAGTTAGCTATCATAAAATGTTCAGCACATCAAAAAGTTACAGATGTTGTAGGAAAAGGGAATGCCTTCGTCGATCAGATAGCTAAACAAACTGCCACTGATTTCAGTTCAGAAATGTACGCTGTAAAAGAAATTGTAAATGTTTGCACTTTGGGTGAAAGTATCGATGCTGTAAAAGATATTCAAGCAGATGCTACCATAGAGGAAACTAAGAGATGGATTGAGGGTGTTGGGTAGACAATGTTGAAGGGAAATGGTTACTCCCTGACGCCTACATTACAATGATGGTTATTATGGCTCATGGTCCGACACATGTGTGTGCGCGGAAATTAACAAAAATGCTACACAGTGTATGGGCCAATGATAAGATTTTCAAAACTGCGGAGCGTTTTGTCCAGAATTGCATGCTTTGCTTGCAGCACAATGTAGGAAAAGGTACCTCGACTCCTAGAGGAAGTTTCGCTCCACCCTCTGTCCCGTTTGAGGTTATTCATTTTGATTTTATTGAAATGGAACGGTGTAACAATCTTAAATATGTATTGGTTGTTATTTGTGCCTTTAGTAAGTGGGTTGAGGCCTTCCCGGTTAGATATTTTACGGCCATAACCACGGCAAAGACTCTGTTGAAAGAGTTTTTTCCTAGGTTCGGGCTGCCGAGAGTCATCTGGTCAGATAATGGGCCACACTTTATTGCCACTGTAATCCTACAAATTTGCAAAGGATTACAGATTGACAAGCAGTTCCATTCAGCTAGACATGCCCAGAGTGCCGGATTAGTGGAAAGGCACAACAGCATTATAAAGAACAAACTCATTAAGACGTGTGCTGGCACCAAGCTAAAATGGCCGGACGCCTTACCGATCGTGTTACTGTCGATGAGAACAACCCCTCAAACTAAGACTGGGCTCTCCCCCTTTGAGGTGGTAATGGGGAGACCTGCTAATATTTGGGGTATGCCAAAAAGTCGCTCATTACGGGATACAGAAAATATGCTTCTTTCAGACTACTGTAACCAGTTGACTAAAAATCTGTTTTCAATTTATCACCAGGTGCGAGAGGCATTACCTGTGCACTACGAGGGTCCTGGTCACAGTCTACGACCGGGGAACTGGATCCTCACAAAGGTTTTTGAGAGGTCATCTTGCCTTGCACCTCGGTGGAGGGGTCCCTACCAAGTCCTGCTGGTCACTCATACTGCCGTATGGGTAGCGGATCGTAAACACTGGATCCATGCGACGCACACCAAGCGGATCCCACAGCCCGTGCCTCACGATACAGAAGACACAGAATCCCTTCCCACTGCTGTAACTAGCATGCCTGAAACAGCAACAACCAACAAGGGAGAATCGGAGACCGCTTCTTAACTCCACACTCCCCAACAGTGGAACTTCCGGATCAATCTTTTCTTGATCCCATTTCCGTCCGTTCGCCACTTCCAGGAGGAAGTGACGACACTTTGTTCCCACCAGAAACTGCAAAATATAATTTGCGCCCGAGGAAGTAAATGTACAGCATGGTCTGACTGTGCGATTGAGAAAATCATTTGAGGGCTTGCCTTTTTGGCCCGATTGTACGGAAAGATTCTGTTGGCTAAGGGTTGTGGGAAAGACATTAAGAAGATGCACGACTGGAGTCGCCAGCAAACAAACAATTGGTGTTTTTTCGATTGAAGACTATGATGCCTGCACCCGCTACCGCTCCTACTGAGCTCTTAGATAAAAATGTGACTAGCACTGACAATGATCAAGTATGTAAGGGGACCCCCAAAGTGTATTGTTGCCTTCTCGTGATAATTACTGGATTTGTAATAACTTTTCGGTTTGGGTTATGGTATCTGGAAGAAGCATATCCGTTAGAGGACTTTTTACCCATTGAAAATGTATCTATTATTCCCACTCCTTCTGTGCAATTGCATACTTTGTCGCCTAGAGATTCTTTGCATAGACGGAATTATCAGAATAATACCCTTTTGTTAATAATGAATGCCACTCAAGCAATTTTTAATAAGACCAATTGCTGGATCTGTACACATCTACCGCAACATGGGGATAAAGGGCTAGGTTGGTATATTTACCCTTTGCCTCTGACAACTGCCTGTTACGCTTCTCTTAGAGCACTATTTTTTGGTCGATGGAATGACAGCATCTCAGGGAACTTTGATGGTACAAATTTAAATAGTTTTGAAAAGAATGTTTTGATGCCCCTGGGATACTCGCCTTTTGTAAATAGAAGTAAGCCAAGTGTTGCTTCTGTTAGGCCCTCTGATAGATTGTCTCGTCCTTTTCAGTCTTTAATCTCTTTCAAAATGGCGCCTATAGGCAATAAGGATGCCACACCTCCATCTTATTCTGTTAATCATAGCCCCGATTCAGTATCCTTTTGCATACAGAGGAATGGAACACGGTCAATGGGTAATTTTAGAAAGTGCGCCAACGTTGCGAATTTGACTAGTGAAAACAGACCTCTGTACGTAGGCGAACCTGTCTATTTTGTTTGCGGTAATGTGGCATTTCCATGGTTGCCCAGGGATTGGCAAGGAACCTGTTATTTAGGGATTCTATTACCTGGGGTATTTATTGCCAGTACTACAGAAATTTCAAAGACTCGTCCACAACGAGGTGTAAAAGGGGATACTCCAGCGCAAACTCTAGGAGATATTATGAAATCCTTTGTGCCATTTTTTTGGGCAAATTACGAATTCAGAAGATATTAGGGGACTAGCGAGAGTATTGGAGAGAACCATCAATCGGACCACTGACATACTCTATAATATGACGTTAGAGCAGAGAGCGATAAGATTAGTGGCTCTTCAGAACTGGATGGCATTAGATGTCATCCTGGCAGAGCGAGGAGGAGTATGTAAATTAGTGGGGTCCGCTTGCTGCGTTTACATTCCAGACTCCTCTCCAACGATCTTTAGGGCGATCCAAAATCTACATGTTCTTAGTTCAGAGGTACATGTTCCTGAGGGAAACTGGGAACTTGGTACATGGTTTTGGGATCTCCTACGGTCATGGGGATGGAAGTTGTTCTCGGCCCTGCTGATTATCTTGGGAAGTTTTCTGTTTCTTTGTTGTTGTATACAGTGTCTCCCTGTTATATGCTCAGTATTAGGGGGATGTTGCGCGCAAGCAACAAGTGTATTAGGGAATAAAATACACGCCCCAACGGAGCTCTCCAAAGAGTATGGGCCTCATTACAACCCGGGCGTTAAGGTGTTAATGGTGCCGTAAAAGGCTGGAGCGCCGTTAAACCCTTAACGCCAGATTCACACTTTAACGCCTGCTTTTTGCAGGCGTTAAAGTCCAACCCGCTAAGGGACCTTGGTGCTAATTACGGCACCGTAATTTACGGTGCCGTAATTAGCGCCTTCCCCATTCCCATTGAGGCCTATGGGCCAACAATGGGAATGGGGAAGGGGCCATGGTGAATGGGGATTTACCGCCCCGCCAACCTTGGAATGGGGCGGTAAATCCGCCATCCACCATGGCGGAATCCGGCATGGACCATGGTGCTAATAGCACCATGGTCCAACGCCAGGGTTGTAATGAGGCCCTATGTGTTGAAAGAAACTCTGGTATCAGACCTAATGGCAATAGATATGTCCGACAATGATTCGGGGTGTATGGACGATGACACATGGAGTTACTTGCAAGCAAATCAGAAGTAGTATTAGCACTTGGCATAGGCCAAAAGGAGGGTTTGTCAAACCGGATATTAAATGATGCCTCTTATTACTAACAATTTCTATGTATATTGGCCTACGCCAAGTTGCTTAAAATTGTACGTGAATAACTCTCTACGGCAAGGTCTTGACCTTAGAAATTGATGTAAGTCGCCATCTTGAATCAAGCCTCCATTTTAGGTTAGAAACTGCCATTTTGGGGTTTTATACAAAGTCACCCTGTAATCTAAAATGGCCATCCCGTGTGTCCTTGTTCTTGCCTTAACCTCTCTAACCTCTGTAGGGGAGTTAATGTCCAACCTGCCCTCGGGCTACATGTTAGGGTCATGTAGACCTTGCCTTTGTTGACCTCGGGAGCAGGGGATTACTTGAATTAGCAAAGTTAAACTACAAGTATATAAGGACAGTAATGCTATCCAAATATAATAAGTGAAACATTTGTTTGGTCTGTATTAAACCAGCATGTAAAGAGTGTAAATGTGAAATTAAAAGAATAATGGAGTGTGTTAGTAAATGTATTAAAAAGTAAACCGCATGCCTGAGATATGTAAATTAGGAAAGTGAACCTGGCGAGACCCTAGCCCAGTGCATGATTAACTTGTAAAAGGGCTGGACATCATTTTACAAATTGTATAAATGCGTCGATGTCCAGCTAGGAAATTCTGTCACTGCTCACATTGAACCTTGCTGGTGGTCTCTGTGATGTATTGACGGCCAAATAGCTATTTGTGTACTTTGTTGAATACTGTTCAGTTTTGTAATAAAGAGCCCGTGTCGGTGTATTTTCCTTTGCCCGGTGTAATAGCCGTAATATTGTATTTTTTCTGATTCCACACTATTATGGTCTGGGTCCTCGCCACCCACGTTCAGGAGCATAAGGAGCAGAGCGGTAGTGGACAATACGTTCCCTCTTCAGTTGGTAGCAGGGATAGATTCCTCCTTTTGGGACACACCGCCGATGTTTTTGGTGCTGGAGGACTCCCTGTTCCCTCTTTCACAATACACTGCAGGAGAGATGGAGGATGAGGAGGACCAGGTGAAGTCTGCTCATGTCCCAGCAGATGCTGGTGCATGCTGTGGGAGGGGTGTGGACGGTGGTGGGATACAGCACTCGATTTTGAATGAAGTAATGGAGCACACCAAATGTTCGAAAGCAATTCTAAGTCTCTTGATGAATTTCCAGACTGGGGTGAGGGATATGACTATGTGAATTCTCTCATATGAATATATTGAAGGTTGACGATGGTGCCAATGAGGACAATGCAAGGGGGGACCCGGTTTTAGCCCATGTGGATCTGTTAGATTGTGCCTCACTAGATCTAAATAACATGGCAAAGCTGTCAACCATAAAAAAGACTGTAGCAGTGGGTCGGGGGCGGAAGAAGCATGAGACTGCCCCTAGTGTGAAGGTGACACAATTGCCCATCCGTGCTCCAACAAATATAGGAAAGACCAAAAACAGGAAGTCAAAAGTGTTTTTTGAGAAAATGGCAAATAGGCCTGCCTGTAAATCCTGGAGGAACATGATAAGGGAAGAGGTGGTAGCCTCCCAGGAACTCGAAGAGGGTCTGGAATCAGAGGAGGCAGAAGCGGAATGCTTCATAATTACTGAGACTGTGCCTCAAGACAACAGTGTCCTACCGCCCAACTCTCTAATAGATGCAATGAAACACACAAGAGTAAAAAAAAGAAAGAAAACTAATGGGAAAAAGAATTAGGAGGCGATCCCTCTAGTATTAAGAAGGGTGTGGAATTGGATCACCTCTTCATAAAAAAACAAAAAAATGAAGAAAAAACAGGCGTTTAATAACTCCACTAGGAAAGATCGGAGCAATCATCGGGGAGCTGAAGCGGGATCTGATCAAATATCTGTGACTAAAGAAAGCCGGTCTAACGAATATACAAATTCTAAGGGTGCTGCTGAGGTCGCGGACCCCAATTTAGGTCTAACAGTGGACCTGTGAACAAGGTACCAGATGTTAGTGAGTTAGATGTTCAGGGGAAAGCGGCCTTGGGAGAAAATGAGGAGTTACCCAAGCAGGACTGGGAGACTGTATATAACCCCCAGGAATTGGAAACGCTGGATAGACAAACTCTCAGAAATGTGTTGCAAACTTCCCCGCAGACCCTACAATCTGATAATCCCTATGTGGTTAGTGGTCCCACATTGACAAAAGAAGGGGTGGGGATGAGGTCTCTAAATTTAAATAAAGTACTGATGCAAATCAATGATGTCATCAACACTGTGGATGTAGCACCGCAAGTGCAGGTGAGTTTTGTACCTCCCATGGGAGGAGCTCAACAGGGACTTTCACAGCTCTACTCTGATGGGAGGAGGTAACCCAATATACGGGAGAAGGTGGTAGATCTCTCGCAGGGTGATGGCCCAGACATGGAGCGAAAGGGCAGAGGTTCTGTGGAGGGGGATGGAAGATCCTGTAAATCAATTTACAACAGCAAACTTAACAACGTAGCATGGAGACAGCCCCACTTCCTGGACGACCGTAGTGTTGTTTTACACTACTTGTTTAACTATGGAGGGCCTGATTCGTTAAATCGATGGAGGGTCTTGGCGCTATTTAATGAAATCCCGACTCTAAGATGAAATTTCTCTGGGGACATCAAACTGGTGGATTTCATCCTATAACCTCGTTATGACCATGTCCGTATTGTACTACACACATGTACAGTTTATGATGCACTATTGCAGGAAGTTAATACATTTAATAAACTTGGATACACTATTTTAAACTTTAGCCCGGGCTTTTTGAATTCATAAGGGGAGAGACAAGGCGAAAGAACTGAAAGAGCGATACTTGAAGACCAACCAAGTAGGAGTAGCATGAATTCGATGGTAGATGAGACTCCTGACTCAAAATGGAGGTGGCTGGCCTTAAGCCTACGAGAATCCATTTCTCAACTGCAAGGAATGAAAACTAATCTTTAACCAAACTGAACATTTCTCATTGCTGTCTTGGAATTCCAGAGGGTCTTAGCTCACTATTCCATATGTTTTGGATGGCTTCACTGTCTGCTGTCAGTTGGCTACGAAGTCCTTAAGAGGAAGACCGTCAGGGGGCATAATAATGGCAATTAAAAATGGTATTAACTTAAGAATTACTGAAAGCTTTAATGTGCTGAAATGTTGCTTCGCAGTGATGCTGGAGCGAACTACGGGTTCTCGTTCACATTTCAGTCTCCTGCTGAATTTTTATTGGAATCCTGAATTTAATCTGCAGGAACCTCTTAAGGTCATACACTACCAGGTCCACCGGCTACCAGTCAAAGAAAGGATCATATTCAAAACCCTTGCCCTGACACACAAGTGTCTTCATGGACAGGCACCGCCCTGCATGGCCCAAAGAATCTCAAAAACCCCACCTCCAGGCCTTTCAGAACTCCCTACTCCAACCTAATTGCTGTTCCTAGAACACGCAAAGCCCGGGCTGGCGGCACTAGTTTCCCAACTCTGGCAGCCACCTACTGGAATTCACTCCCCCCTCACATTAGGACTATTGACTCCCAAGTGGCCTTCCGCAAGGCCATCAACACTAGTCTCTTTGAATGATCTGCATTGTGCAACCGCGTTCCTTGCAATGTACCATGCTCTAGGTCTGTATGTAACCCTATACCATGCACTGAACCTTCACTAAGTCTATCTACCTGGGCGGCTTCACTGTAACCCTTAAGTGAGCCTTCCTTAAGCACTCCTATAGCGCCTTGATGCCTGTGGGCTGCAGTGCGTGCTACAAATATAAATAAATACATTTACTGATTGAAGAGCGACATGCCAACTTTCCTGGCATGCAGATTATAGTATGTGGAGATCTTAATGAGGACATTTCAAGGGAAGGGGGCAAAGCTACTATGGCAGGAAAGTATTTAGACGTATTGACAGCTACTTCTACTAATTTTAAAACTATCATAGAGGGGGGCCCTCCTGGGTGCTCCAGGAAATAACTGCAGGGCCAAATGTGGCAGAACTTTTTTCTGGAGTGGGGCCTCTTTTCTGCAAATGATCTGCTGAATGCTGCTTCTGACCCGTCCACTTGGATGAATGGTATCTATTCCTCAACTATTGACTACATTTATATGTCAAAGCCCTTGATCGATATGGCTCAGTCATTTACTTTGAAACATTCTTCTGGAAGCGATTATATGATGCTTGAAGTAATGCTTGCTTGGGATGTGAGACAGGAAAGCTATGGAGTATACGACGTGCCACTGAGCGTTAATAAAGCAAAATCTAGAATCTCCTGGCATAAGGAAAATGTCCAAAAAATAAATGCAGTCTTCTTGTCGGATTTCAACACCCTGAAAATAGAAACCAAATTGCTTGATTACACACATGATCGTTTTGGTGTATATGTGGAATCTTTAATAAAAAAAGGCAATAAAACCTGCGTCTAACCCCGCTAGGAATGTGCAACATACGCACGTATTTGATATTGCGGTAAAAACCAGGAAAAAGAGCAGTTATAGAGAAGTCAAACGTAGCTTAAAATCTGCTCATCCATGGGGTAAGACAATCAAAATGGTTAAGATGGTTTAAAACAAATTGAAGAATTGGATTAAGGAGTCATCGGGCTGCTATGTACCAGGCAGACAGTGAAAGTATGTTGAATGCTCTGAAGGATGCGACATCGAGACAATTCTGGATTAGGGTCAACTCCATGGAATATCGAGACAATTCTGGATTAGGGTCAACTCCATGGAATTTTCCAAAATTGCAGCACAAACAACTGTAATTTCAGAAGAGGTATGGGTCTGGCCATTTTGGGTCTCTATATGCCCCATAGGGGAGGGATTGTGTAGGTTTGGACAATTTAAAAGATCAAACATGGAATATTGACAAGTCCCAGGTTAAGATCAAATCCATTATTGTCAAAGCATCATCTTCTAGAGCGGCTGGGCCGAATGGGGTTTCCAAAGTTATCTTGAAGGGAAACCTGGATTTATGGTCTAAAATACTCTATATCCTCTTCAAAGATATAAATCTGACTAGGTCCTTACCGGTCTCATGGCACATCTCATACGCTGTGCCTTTCAACAAAAAAGGTGATAGGTCTTGCCCTACTAACTAGAGACATATTGCATTACTAGATGCAGACTCTAAAATCTTTGCAGGACTCATATTAAAGCATGTATGCAAATGATGTGAGAGTCAGAATATCTTACCAATGTATCAATTTGGTTTCAGTAAAAAAAAAAGTGGGGACAGCAGGGGAGGTCTAATACTGATGGTTATGCAAGATATGGCTTGGAAGGGAAAAAGTGCATCTATATACGTGGCATCCATGGACCTTTTTTTGCTTAGCTTTTGACCTGATCAACAGAAACATTCTATGGTGCAAACTAGCTAAGGCGGGGATGACCCCAGTGCATCTCTCCATTCCATACTACTTGCATGAGGGCTCCCTGCTTCAAATACGTCTTAACAATGAAGATGCCCTGTCACACACCATTATTCCTTGGACTACATCAGGGATGTATTTTTGCACCTGCCCAATTTAATTTATATGTTGCGGACGCTGGCAAAATCTTACAGAAGTCCGCTTTTGTGTCACCTCTTGTAGAGAGAGTCAAGGTAAATTGGACAGCATACACTGACGCATTTGTTAACTGCCTTTAAAGAATACACGACACTCAACTCCCTCATTATCAATGTAAAAAAAAAACACTGTAATAACCAGGGTTAGTTCGCGGACTAGTGCCATGTGGTATTGCTGGTTTCTTAACCATGAGAAGCTGGCAATTAGGTCCTCAAAGCGCTATTTGGGTTTCCCCATTTTCAGCGATGCCACTATAGACAGTATATAGAGGGAAAAGTTGGCTGTCAAATGGCACAGTTGAAAAAGATTGATCGAAAATATGCACACTTTTCCTTGCTTCCAGTATTACATTTTTATAACTAAGGTTATTTCTCATCTGTGTTATGGTCTGGAACTCTTCCCTATTTGGGCAAGAGCAGAGCTAAACAAGTATGAAGCTCGTATCTCGAGATGCATATTTTATTGCTTGCCAAAATCAGTACCTTTGGTGGCCATACGCTATGAGTTGGGAATACAGTCAATGTAGAGTGTGGTTGAATGGTGAAAGCTCTCCCTTTTTAGGAAATTGCTGATGAGCCCGAATAATACCCTCTATGCCATCTTAGGTATAGGTCTACGGAATGGGTCTCCTCCCTCAGGATATTTGCTCAGATTAAAGGTCGAATATTTGGATATCATGGAAAAACTGGTGGTGTCTTCTGAGCTATGGATATTTAATCTGGGAGAGTTAAAAAAAACTTTTTGAATTTTCTGACTGGAACAGACGAGGCTTTATCACCAGCTAGTGGCACAATCTAAAAAAGGGGTGCCTTTAACCCTATTTAGTGCAATTCCCTGACAGGAACAGACTCTATGACTTAATGCGATTTAGATTTAATGTGTTGAAGACACGGTAAATTAACGATCTGAGGGGAAGAATGAGTCCAGCTTCGTCAGTATGTAGGTTCAGTAAATTAACTGATTGCCTTCAGTTCGATGTGAACAGCCACCTTAGTCTGGCTCAAGAGTATAGGCTCTCTTGTGCATTCAGATCACATGTGTAGGCACCACAAAATGAAATGTATTTCTCTTGCTTGCAATTATGAGGATGTTTAGCTTGTGTTCCCTGCAGGGGCCCTATCTCTTCTGTTAACTTGAAACCTTCCTTCTCTTGGTATCGTTGGCAGGCTGTGCTCAGTGTCCGCGCTAGAAGCCTGGTCTGCATGCTTCAGCAGAATCATACTGTCAGCTCTCCTATGTGTTCTCGAGTTTTATCTGCTTCTCCGATTCACCCCAATGTACCTGTGATTTTTATCTTTATTTGCACGGCCACCTAGGTTAGCTGTGTTAAGCATCATCAAGCAGTTCATATGTGTTCTTATGCATCTTGTGCGTTCTGCGTATCAAAAGGTGTTTGTGTGCCAGTCCTCTAACTATATAAAGCTAAATGTCAGCCTAACCTCATGCAGGAATGCCTATGTGCTTCATGTTTAAAGCATCTACGTCATGGTGTCTGTTGTAGTGTCATCAGTGTTCTCTGAGGTTGCAGTCAGTCGACATATTTGATCAATGGTATGCTTGTCTTGTCTGTGACATCATCAGGATAAGTTCTGAATGGCTGTCTGAGTGAATAGTGTTTCTCCAACCTGCGATGCATCAATGATGGGGAGGAAGGGTCCAGAAGCGATGTACATCTCTCGTTCTGCTGTCACTGGACTGAGAGCGGGATGGGTGCACCAAAAGCCATGTTTAGGTCTCCCTCTTCAATTCCCCCGCTGGTCGACATGTTCACCCCACTCCCTTGACAACCTTCTCTATCCGTACAAGACCTTCAGATCTATACTTTTGTTTGCCATTCCTCCCATGTGACCTGCATGCCTCACTTGTTCATCCAAACTCCAGGTCATATCGCAGCAGTCTCCATCAGGTTTGCACCACACCAATTTTCCCCAATAGTTGCCTGGATCTGAAGGAAATTAGAACCTTTTACCTGGTGGGAAAAAGGAACACTGCTTCAGGTGGGATTGTAATATGTCACGAGTCTGGGTTTCTCTATCTGTTTTCGTCTCTACGGCCAAACATATTTTCATCCCTATTGTCTTTTCAGTAGTCTTCTTGCACTGCACTTTAGCTACTCTGATAACACAAAAGGAGAATAACATTAGCAGTAAGGCTGCTATCAGTATTTTCAGTCCTCTAGCCATCCATGGGGGTATCCAGGAAAAGGTATATGTCAGTGAATATTTGTCTTTTTCTCTTGGGTCTGTTACTTCCTTAATTATAGCATGCAAGTCTGATAATTGCATGATTGCCGCTGTTAGTGTTCCATTTTCTCCATCATGGGAAGGCAGGTACATGCAACAGGCCCTATCTTGGTGGGAACACCTCCCCCATAGCTATGTATCAGTTCTGCAGGGTCAGCAGTATGACAGCTCTCAACTCTTTTTAAATAGCGTTGAACACTTTGGCAGTCAAATTTATCATCTGCAACAATTCCCATCTGGTGATCAGGAGCCATTTGGCATTCACGTTGGCTTGAACTCCTGGAATAACTGAAGCAAAGAACACCTATGTTCTGCTGAACAAACTGTGTTCTGTTGGTATCGCATCTAGTGAATCTTCCATCCTCTTCAACATAGTTTCCTCTTTTTACTATTACAGGCTGCACAGATATTCTCTTTCTCTGGTGTGTGTTCATCTTGGGGAATCCATCTATTTAATTATAGTTTACGTGTTAGGTGCTTATAGAGGAAGCAAATACTGTTTCAAAGCTCCCACATGGCAACAGGTAGAGGACAGGGTATGATAGACAATGTAATTACAACAATGTTAAAATAAATACAGACAAAGTAAGAAGAGACAAAGGGGGGGGAGATGAACCTACTATGCCTCGTGAGTGTGCAGAATGTGCAAGTGCAGAGGAGAGAAGTGTATGGGATAGGTGCTGTGGTGCTCACGGAGAGCAGCAGGTAAAGTGCTATGAAGAAAGCTAAGTGCAACCACCAGTGGTGGAGGATGAGTCGAAGCAAGTGCAGAGGATAGACAGCAGCTGGGATGATAAAAAGTGGGAGATCAGGGCCCCCAAGGATGCATAAGGGCTCTGCACACCAGTCAAGTTACTGTGTGATTAGCAGGTGAGAGAGAGAGTGAAGGAAGAGGTCAGGAGGAAGGTCTTGAGTCTTTCCAGAACTGAAGGAGGTCCTGCTCAAGACAGAGAGAGTTGGGGAGGCTATTCCAAAGAAGGGACCCAGTTGTGGAAAGTGATCAACCACCTGCTCTGTTTAGCAAACCGCTTCACACACAAGGAGTTGGTGCCAAAGGAACGCAGGTGTCTAGACTGGGAATTTCAGGTCAAAAAGAGTTGCAGATATAGTGGTCCCCAGCCCCAGACAGCCTTGTGGATGATGCAGAGGGATTTGAATTTAATCCATCCTGCGATCAGGAGCCAGTGAAAACTTTGTGGGGCAGGAGAGATGCAGTCCCTGGGCTTGAGGCCAAAGATTTTTGCTGCCCTATTCTGGATTTGCAGGAGAGGTCGCAGAGTGGACCAGGGTAGATTAAGGAGGAAGCTATTGCAATAGTCGAGGCCTAGAGAGAAGGTTCCTAGGTGGGAAGTGCCGCAGAGTCTCTGGATAAAGGTCAAGGCCATTGCCTGCAACCCCTCTCCTGAGATTTGGGTCGTCCAACGTGAACGGACACCAGCCCTGTGAAGAAGCTAGGGGGAGTGCCACACAACCATCATCCAGCGTTAATCTTTTAAGGACATTTTCCAGACAGTTGAGTCCTCTAACCAAATCTGGCTGCACTGCTGACTGTTGTCACGCCGCAGTCACAAGAGCTGTCCAAGCCACCTCGACCAGCATTCCAGATCCGCCAACCAGCACAGAGACAGCGATTCTTGGCCCCGAGCTGCCACGCCGGCCAGCCTGCAGGCGTCCATCTAGCCTTGCTTGCCGAACTGCCTGCCGCCTGGTACATGCAGCTGTCTCCCGCCACTATCTCTGTCTCGAGGGCTGCAAAGCTCCGGAACCGCCTTAACGCTGTCGAGCAACAAGAAATTCTTCAGCAGCAGGTACATTGCAGTTCTGCCCCTCAGTCCTTCTCCGAAGGACGCTAGAGACAGTTACGACCCTTTGACCCCTTGGTACTGTAACCGAATAACCTTGAACAGTAAGACTGATTACTTTACAAACTACCCTCCTGTCAGTATCCAGAGTGCATCCCTTTCCTACCGGAAACTGTCTGTCCTCTGTATTCCTTTATAGGGTGGGTTGTATTTTATAGTGTGCTAGAACTGTCTGTTGTTGTAATAATAAAGTAGATATTTTTATACAACCTTGACTGGATGCTCCCTTTTATCATTGGGTAATCATTGTATTTTCGCTGTGTTGCAACTAACCTATGATTCACAACCTTGCGTCCACGTTACCAAAGTTGGTCTTATAATTTACTTGTATTCCAATCTCTTTGAATCCCTATTGGTGTACTAGAGGTGTGTTTTAATTGAAGTGACTGCGACAGATGATGCCAACTGTATTGAGTTTGAGGGATGTGTATCAACTTGCTTAAAGTAATGGATTTCTGTTTATCTCAATTACTATTACTTACAAATATAAGTATTGATTAAGAGAAGAGATACAGTAATATAAAAATGAACATTACATTTTAAACTGGAGTAACTTCCTGTATTATTCATGCTCATAAATTACAGTTTTACCTATTGGCAATGTATAGAGCCATACACAGTTCATATTGTATTGCCAATCAAAATATGTTAATCTATATTTGTAATTGTATTTTATTATAAATGTTTATTCACACATAACACCAATGAACATACTCTAAAAATATGTGTGTGAAATAGAAACGTGTTTAATGTGCATGCACAGTTGTATCAAAGTGAACCCATAGACCTGGGTCCTTTAAGATGAGGTAGCAATACTTGGAGATGGATGGGGATGCAGACTTTACTCAAACATCAATAATAAAACCTAATCAGGAAGTTGGCAAAACTCAATGCGCTTTTCCTTGCAATTGTCTAAAACACAGAGTTACAACGGACATCAATGGATGTCGAAAAGCACGATCTCCATGAATTTCATAAAAAAACATACCTTTTATGTTCAAAATTCTTCATCGTTGACGTCACACTACATGGCAAACTATAAAAACCTACTTGGGGTTGTGATAGGCTTACAGGGAACATCTAAGTATACGTTCCATACTAACTGGTGTTGTGATTGGATCTTGAACATCAGGTGGATAACTAAGCCCTCCTCTAGTGCAAGTCATATTCATCATCACAAAATACATGACGATTCATTGGTTATACAAACTATAGGTCTCTCTATTACGTGAACCTACGTTGGGACATTACGAACACACAGGACACAAAGTCTGACAACTCTCCAATATTCAGATCACTCTTTGGAATCACTAATGCTGGAACATGAATGATTGCAAAGTACTGTTCCCCAGATTCGCATCTGGCTTCTTTCTTCGCATCTTTGAACTTCTTCATCAGTCTTCCCTAGACAGTTGAGCTTCCTGTTTATTTTCCATCTGATTCCAGCTCCCTTCATGCCAGGTTGCTCATATACTATCACATTCTGCTGTGTGCTCTTTCTCTTGTCTTTAAGTCATGAACATAATCATCTTCATCTGGGGATGACCATTCTGTCACCCGTACCAAGGATGCCGTTCGACCCTGGAACTGACCTCTTGTATGGCAGAGTGCAAGGTGAGATAGGCAATCAGCTGCTTGAACATTTATTTCAATAGCTGTGAATATCTTAGACTTTCCCATAGCATGAGCAGGAGTACACATACATAGCAATCCTCCTTAGAAGTTGTTTTTCCACTTTTTTCACGTGCTGATACCACATGTTTCCCTAATGTGCTGTACTGTCTAAATCATCATTTAATTCATAATCATCCTGCCTTGCACTTCTTTTAGGTCTCTGTCTTGCCAGATGAGCTTGTATAAGCAACTCATGAAATACATCAGTATACATTCTTCCTACTGGGGGAATAGGTGCCCTCTCATGAGCTACTGGAGCAGGATAAACCACATTAGGCCTTCTCACAATGTCTAGTTCTGCTAAAGTAACTGTGGGAAGGATTAACAGAACGTCTTCCCTTCTGGAATAATTAAAGTAAACAGTCTTAATAGAAACAGAAAAACAATAATGAATGCTTAACAGGCATATATTATGCACCAATACATTAGGCTCCACCATCAATGTCTCGCCACACATCATTGACTCTGCTCACTTTCTGGAACTGTAATGTGCTCAATAGACCACATGATTGCCTGTAATTACTTTTAAGGAAGGAAGAACTCATTTTATTGAGGCAATATCGTTAGATGCTCCAGTAACTGTCAAATTTGCTCTATGATCTCCACAAGTAATCGGCTGATTGCAGGACGATTTATATGATCTGGCATAAACACATAAGTGTTAGTGTTCCGCCAAACAAGATAAGGGTGTACTTGAAGCAAATAGTAAACGATCAAGACAAGTAGTTTATGGGCATCATCGTTAGATAGGCCCATCTGTGCATCCGCAAAGATGTTCAGGTAATAGTCTGATCTGCTCTATAATTGCTGCCAATTCGTCTAATCGTCGGGCCATTTTTAGGATCTTGGACAAAAGTACATACATCAGTGCTCCACCCAACAAAAGATAGGTAAGCTCTGAGTATAAATATGAAGACAGCTAGAAGTAGTCTGTGTACATCAACATCGGACAGCACCATGGGCACCTCCAAAGAGAAGCTCAGTGAGAAACGAGTCAGGGAACTGCTCCTTCTTCCTGTCGTCAAACAGAAAGTCTAAATCAGCATTTTTCCATTTACATCAGTCCTCCATGGTCCAATGTCGAACAACCCCTGTGGCTCAAGAACAGTATCTTTCTCACTCTTTGCTATAGCAGCTACAAAGAGTTTTTCAGGGGAGCCACAGTCCCAATGTACTCTCTCGTCTATTTACTGGATAATCTTTGCATCCTTCTTTCTCGTCATCGATCGCATGAGCTGAACTTCTTCTCCTTGACTTGCTTCCAAATGGGATGGTATTCTGTCAGCCTCTCCAGCGTTGACTTTAACATCCCCTATGTGTATCCAAGCTCATCTCCCTTGGGCCTTGACTGCTGATGGAGTAATGTGCTCCACAACAAAAGGGCGCTACATCTGGACTCATGCTACTTTCTCACGAAGTTCCTTATTAGAACCTTATCTCCAGCAAATAATTTAGGCATACATAGCCTCTGAAGTCTGGTTGCTGTATGGTCTTCATCTGTGTTCTGAGACCGACACCCCGTCTGCTTGACTTGATCTGAAATGACAGAGATACTAGCGGTCACACATGTTAGGTATTCACGTAACTCACTTCTTAAAAATTCTGCAGTTGTCTGGGCATCACACCTAGTCATCGATGGAGGAGTAAGAGGCGTTCTCATATGCCTCCCTGTAACTAATTTGTAGGGTGTGAGTTGGTGGTCAGAGACGGGCTGATTTCTCAATGCATATAATGCAAGGAGCAAGCAATGCAGCCACCACTTTCTCAGTGTCAATTTCAACTTTTCCATTCTCTCTTTGAGCAGACCGTTGAGTCTCTCACATAATTCATTCACTTGCAGGTGATAAGCAGAAGAAAACTTGTGTTTAATGCTAAGCAATACGCTAATCTGCTCAAATACCTCATTCACAAAATGGGGGCCATTATCTGATCTCAACACCTCACATACTCCCCAATTAAAAAATACGTCTCTGACTAAAAACTTTGCTGTGCAAGTGGCATCAGGATTTGTGCATGGACAAGATTCAATCCATCTCGAAAACGGGCACACTACCACCATCATACACCTATATCCATTATAGACCGGCTGCATATCAACATAATTAATATGAAAATGCAGAAAAGAACCATTTGGTCGAGGAATTACTCCTTGAACTGTTTGCAGTATGTGCCCAGCAGTACACATTTGACATACAATATAATTTACTACATAAAAGCATGTTCTGTATGAACCAGTCCTCTGCAATGGTTGCTGTGAGGCTCTCCCAAGTGAAATGTGCAGGGTAGTGTGGCTGTTCTAATGCCACCCTTAATAAGGCTACTGGCATCACCGGTTTACCAGTGCTGTCTTGTCACCACAGTGCTTCAGAAGGGGATAAAGACACCCCTGCTAGTGCATTCTCCTTTATCCTCGGGATCTCATCATAAAACTCTTCATAGTTTGAGCAATCATTCACTTGCTCATCGCCTGCCAGTGGATCGGCTACAAATGTAGCAGGATTCGCCATTTTACGCCTAACTATTTTGATCAGTGGGTTTGATATAACCAACTCATAAGCAGAAGTTCTTTGAGACGTTAGGGTACCCTTACTTTTCTCCAAAACAGCAAACAAAGCATGCTCAACATATAATGTCATGGAACACCCCATCACCATATGCTTGCAGATTTCTCAATAGCGAATGTGTCTGCTGCCAGCGATTTTTTCACAAGGGAAGTGACCCTTCATAACTGGGTCCAAAATCCCACTGTAATATGCTAAGGGTTTGTACCCCAATGTAGTTCAGGTCTCTGCATGAGTACAGCTATGTGAAGGATTCCAGTCAGGCATCACACATCGGACCAGGACCCTTGGTCTTAGCCTAGGATGTAGCACTCAATGAGAATACTTTTTCTTTATTTCCTACTAATTCAAATTGAGCCGATACCCAACCCGTCTCATATCGCCTTTTACAAATACCCTGGGTCACAATGGACCATGAACCAGGCCGGTGGGCGGTAATACAATATTTATTTATGTTAAAAATCACACCATTTTTATATTGGGCAGCAATCACCAATGGGGTGATAATTACAATGAAAACCACTGAAATGCACTTGGATAACTTTCTTCATGAACATATCCAAAGCACAAATGATTGGGAGCACTTTTTAAATTAGGACAGATAGCACAGAATTAAAATCTGACCTTCCCTCACCAAATAAGAGGTAACATTTTGAAACCCTTTGCAATTGCATAAAATGACACTCAGATTTTGACAAATAATTAATTATATGTGTGGTTAAATAATGAGGTACATATGTTTTATCACAGTAACAGGGATGTAAGATCACTAGCAACTATAAAGCAATGTATCACAAAAGGCATACAGCTCAAAAGCAACTCGAAAGTGAGAACCCAGTGCAGTCAAATCACATGTGGAAAGGTTGCAATTTACCCTTTTTCAGCTTTATATGTCAAAACGTTTTTTTTTAACAAATGGGTGAAGTACACAGAATCGGAATGCAATTTTTAGGCTGGGGAATAGATGCATATCACAGGGACAATATAGAAGTGAAAGAGTGACTATAGCTAAATAATTGGATGAGATTTTCAAGGTGAAAGAAATTTGGTTTTGGTGAAATAAAGCAGTTAAAATGGGAAAATCGGTTTGGAAAGAAAGGACAAGTTTTACTTAAACTAGGTTATCAAGAAGATAGTGCTGCCCATGAAAACAGCTTAGTGGCCGCATTAACCCCCTTCATGCCGCGTGTCTCTTTATGTGGAAATTAATTAAATTATTCAAAATATTGCTAAGGATTTATGCAAGACAGAAATGAATGGAAGAATTGTGCCAACACTAGAAAATAAAGGTCAGGGTGCAGAGAGAGTTCTCACAGTTTTAAACAAGTTACCAAGGCACAGCTAGGATTACTTAGAGAGTAGAACAAAGATAAAGTATCAAGATGGGGTAGACTATGTGTGGCTATGGGATGGGGAAATACTCACAATCCGCACTTGAGTTTGGGATTTGGGGCAGCCAACCGGGTTCTAGACTAAAAGGGCTCTGGTCACAGGATGGCGGCTCTCCTAAGAGCAAGCAGCTGGGCAAGTCTGGTCACTGGATGGCAAGGATACAGCGGACATGCAGATAGTGGGCAAAAAGCCGGTCTGGTTACAGAATACACCCAAAACGTAACAACAGCATTTCAATGGCCTTGCTGGGATAGGGTCAGCTATGCTTTGGCCTGGCCTGGCAGTAGAGCTGGAATCTTGCAAAGGTGGATCTGGAAGGTCTGAATACGCAGGCGCTGTAAATTCAGGAGAGAGTGTGTTGTTCCCGTGAGCTCCCAACCCTTATATAAAAGCAAGTGACATCACCAGGTCTATTGTTGGGCAGAACTAAGCTAGACCTAACCCCAAGAACTGGATAGGTCAGCCCATGGTGGTCGCCTCCTCCAGGAGGGGACTCAGTTTAGGTAGTTGCAGCATTTTTGCAAATTACATAAGCAGACTACGTATTTCACGCAGAGCATGCCAGTCCAACTCTCCAGTTTGTAGGACTTTGTTTTGACTGTCTAATAGTTTTTCATCTTTTCAATCAAATTATTTTACCTAAAATTCTATAACTTTATACATGTGTAAAGATGATCATAAGGCATGTGAATATTACATTTCAAAGTTGCATCCTGTACACTTTCCTCAGAATATCCAATACGCTGACATTTCTGTCCCCAATATGCCAGTGAAGGCTACCACATCTTAAATTAAAGCCACCAAAATTGCATCTAGATTGAGAAACTTTCACATTACTGTGTTATCCAATTTCGGAGATAAAAAGTCTTGACATAATGAAATAGCCATTGTCTTTCAAATAAGGGCATAGCTCACAAGGCTGCTCTGGAGTTGGCTTTGAAGCTCCCGAGTAGAAGTTGAGTGGAGGTGATTTTCTAAAAGTCACACATAAGTGTCCCAGATTGTTTTGTCTCAACCCGGAGTACAGACAAAAGTCTGATGAGCATGTGATATGCTGCCTCCTGGTCCATTCAAAGTTTCAAAGGGCATAATTAACACATTTGCATCCCAGAAATCCCTTGTGGCTTCTCTTGGGGGCAGGGTATTCCTATTGTCAGCCTCCACATGTCCCTTTAGTCATAGTAGAAACCCTGTTTGGGTGAATTTCCCTGTCCAGCCAAAACATGTATTTCTTTATTTTATTTTATTTTATTCCAAATCAGAAGCAAGCCTGTTGAAATAAAACATCCCATATATGTTTCCCAGCAAAACCCCCTTTACATTGCTAGGCCAAGGCAGAGCCTTATTCAACATTACACTTTTAAAACAGGTATTTTTACTTATTTGCAAAAGCACATTTTAACACGTGGTGAAGTCTGCTGGTGTGTCCCTTTAAAAAGGTTTTCTCTTCCATCTGAATTCCCAACATTATTTTGCAGCCCTAGTCAGTTTCTCTTATACATCAGTCTGTTCAGGACACAGGTCTTCTGAAATTGACATATGCCCTTAGAGCTAGGGTTTCTTTTGAAGCACTTATTTTTTACATTTTGTAGCCCAAAAGTCAAGTGTGGTCCCTATTCCAACTTGCCCAATGGTGCTTGGAAAAACAGTGCAGGCATCATTTTGTAGCTACACAATACAGTTTTGATGTGGGGCAAGGTGCTCCAAGAAGCCAGTGCAGCCATTTTGCTGTGAACTGCTGAAATTCTGCCTGGTTATGGATGGGAATTCTTCTAAGTCGGTCAGTGTATCCCATAGCTGTAATGAATGTCCCATTTGTGTGCTGTACAAATTGCCTTTTTTAGTGAATCAAAGCCCTCCTGCATTTCCTCAGTCCATTCAATTTTTTCCTTATTCACCTATGCCTTCTTCAGGGCCTGCAACAAGGGTCTTGTTTATGAACTATAATCCAATACCCATGCTCTAGCATAATTACACAACCCTAAAAATGGTTGCCTTTGCTTTATTGTGTGTGGTTTTGGTGTTTTCAAAATCTTTCATGTATATCTTTCTTTCCTTCATGTGAGATTAACTGTCCTATGTACAACACCTCTTCCCAGCAGGACTGTAATGTATCTTTATCCACTTTATATCCTGTGTCTGCTAAAATAATCATTAGCTGAATTGAGTCTCGTCTGCCCTCTTCTTCTGTTGTGCTACAAACCGAAATATCGTCTACATACTGCAGACTCACAGTATCCCTGAGGCAAACGTGCACTTTTCAGCTTAGTTTGATGGAACATGAAGGACGTGAGATCTTGGGAATCTTTATGCAACGGGATAGAGAAAAACGCATTTTTCAAGTCAATCACCATAAAATATCACGCTTCCGTGGCCATGCTGCATAAAATCGTCACAGGATTCGGAACTAGAGGAAACTCTGCCGCTAAAATCTGGTTTATCGGTCTCATGTTCTGAATTAAACGCCATGACCCACCCTTTGATTTTTCTATCGGATACACTGCGGTATTACATGGTGATTCTGACATCACTAAGATACCTTATTCCACCATAGTCAATATAGTCTTGAACATACCCTCATCTGCCTCTCGAGACATGGGATACTGCATTGCTCGAGGTAAAATTGCTCCTGGCTTCAACTTAATTTTAACTTCTCCCATCCCCTTTAACAGGCCTACATCATAAGGGCCAGTAGTCCACAAAGAAATTGGTTCTTTCTCCATATCTTCATCAGAAAATGCAGGACGCTGCTGCACTATCATCATCTTCTGTGGAACCTCTCATCTTTCTGTCCTGATCCAATACGTAATGCCCATTCTGAACACTACTTCGTCATCTGACGGGTCGCCTTTGAACATATCCTCGTCAGTGACATCAGTCAATCTATATCCTTCTGTAAATAGAAATCACTGTTCTCCATGGCCTGCCTTCATCATCAAATCCTTCGAGCATAGACAATTCCCCTCGCAAAATGGCTGCCTGTAATTCAAAGGTAAAAACCTACCCTCCCTCTTTGTCCAGAGGTATCTGTGGCCTAAACAAAAATTCATCAGGTATTCTCATAGTGTTGCCCACTAAACCGGGTAACCACGTTAATAAAATGCATACCCCATAATGAAAAACTTCACGCTCTAACGGTGTTCATCGCAGAGCTATTTGCCCTGTAAATGCCATGACAATCTCGCCCACATTTAAATAATGTATTCCTGACGTTGAACAAACTATGCTACATCAGTGAAAGAAATCGTCATATTTAACTTTGTCATTAAATCTCGGCCCAGTATTTTAGCTGGTGTCTGCCTTGAATACAACAATGGGACAGACATATCACACTCTCCTATCGGGACTGGCAATTTTGCAGTAAAAGGAACTCTACTTGTAGCTCCAGCGAACCCTTCAGCAGAAAAGGATTTGTCTCCTATGGTAACATCAACCCTTGGTTCCTCTTGAGGATTTGGCATCACCAATGTGGTTACATACTTATTCCCATACCTGTGAAAGGGTTTCACCCTCGATGGTGACACCCCCTAGTTTAGGAGTCAATAGCTGTCCTGTATTTGCGCTCTTTGTATTTGCATGGGTGCGTGCTGTGACTGCCTTTGTGGAGGATTCAACAGTGCCTGGTGTGGTTGCAAAGCCTGTTGTTTTTGTGGTCTTGGGCGAACCCATCCCTACTTTGTGGGCTATATGCTGGTGGGTAAGCTGCCCCCCCTCTTGAGAATTGCCTAGTTTGCACATACCCTTGGCTCCCACATGATCGCGTATGATCATTCCACATGTCCTACCAACAGGAGGGGGTCTTCTAATTTGCCCTCCATGCATACCTAGATTATCATTTTGCATATTCTGAAAACCACCTTGTTTATTCTGAAAGTTTCCCTGATTATTCTGAAAGCTCCCTCTATCCCTCGACATAAATCTGTTTCCTTCATGATCCAACTGTTAGACAAAGTTTGTATGCAGTACCCTCTGCGAACACTACACACAACTATGACTACAGGTGTAAGCAAACCAACCTTTGGTATAAGTCTGTACTACACAGTTTTCGTAGCGTGTTGAGCAGCCAGGCTTATCTCAAGGGGGGAATTGTGAGCTGTAGTGATGTTACACAGAGGTCTACAATCAAAGGTGTTCAAAAAACTCTTATACTCAAGGTTTCTTGGATAAATACTTATTAATTTATTAATCAGTCAGTTATAAAACATTAATTAGAAGGAGGCAATCATATACTATCACACAATTATACTTCAATACTTTTCAAGAGGAGTAAAAGGCAAAGGTTATCAGAAATTAAAAGACTACAATTAGTCTTCGACAGTGCAAATACTTTGCGTTTACCAGAAGAGTCAATACAATTAAATAGGCTAGGCCAAAGCCAATGGGCTAAAGTCTTGGATAGGATAAAGCGGTTCTGGTAAGTAGACGGAAAAGTCTCGGCACAAGTTCTTAGAAGTAATTTGTAAAAAGAATAATCATATGTGGGGTCACAAGCTGATTAGGCCTGCAAGTTGCAGAAGTTTCAAGCACTTTCACCGTGAGAGGTAAGTTCTCTCAGTCTTGTTTTACATTACCTTAAAAAGATGAAAAAGATGCAGCTGATGATCTCTGTTCCTGGCAGTTCCTGCAGATCGCACTGTTCCTGGGCCTCAGTCGTGGGGCCACAGGGAGGACATCGTGGGACTTCTGCACTGCACTAGGACTGGTCACGAGCTCGCAACTGGCAAACTTAAATTTCAGTGGCTTTTTCGCGTTTCAGCTACCGCACTGGTAACAACGCTGGTCCTGGTTGTCAAGGTGGACTGTCCTTGCTTCAGACGTCCCACACTCAGCTGAGCTGGGTCAGGCTGAATTGGTCTGACATTGTGGGAGTCCGGAGGATCTTCCAAACACTTTAGGCTAGCTTACAAGCAACACACACAATCTCCCTAGCTTTACGGTTTCCTGCAGCACTCTGAGGAAATGCAACCAGCTCCAAAATGGGTGTCCAGGTGGCTTACTTGGGAGTTGATTGGTCCTACCAACTCAAAGGAAGAAGTCGTCCTTTGCATGGCTTCTCTGTCGATGCGAACTTGGCGATTCGTACCTGCAGCAGGGCTTCACCGGGCAAACCAACGGTCCAGGAGTTGCAGCAGTCGTCCTCTTCAAGCTCTTCTTCGGTTCCTTCCTCCAGTGGTCGACTCTGCCTTCCAAGCCAAGAGACTCGCCTTTTATTCACTTATCTCCCATTCATTCAAGCCTAGCTGCCAACCACCCAGCAGGGTGGCTGTCCTTGCTGGACAGTCAGCCTGCCAATAAGTACAGAGTGCATTTGGGTCTCCTAGGAGACTCGGGCACCTCCCTCACTTCCTGCCTACCCCAGATACTCTGGAGCCAGAGGCGGCCTTCACTCCTGAAGCCCCGCCAAAGGCAAATGAACAAAGAGACCAAACCTGGTTTGGCGCACAGAGAAAAACTCTAGAAGGACCTTTCCACAAAGAAATGGCAAAAAAAGAAGACCGGAACCTGTTTTAACAAAGGAGGCTTTGGCGTCATCTTGAAAAACATGGCTATCGTGATTTAATGTTACCGGAGCTGTGGACAGTTCGCAATCAGGGAAATTCAAGGTAGTTCATTGTAAAACCACTGCCACCAGCCATTCTGGGAGGAAAGGGTAACAGTTGAATGCTACGTGAGTATCAAGACACAGGGGATACTAAGTAACCCCTCCAGCACTCTATTGTAAGATAGGGGGTGCTGGATCTAGGAATTTAAAAGACTAGCAAAGTCAATTTCACTTTACTTACTCTGGGAAACAGTAGTTTATCCCAGAGAAGGTAGTTAAAACTTGGAAAAGCCTGAAAGGCTTCCCTGTGTCACTGCACTGAGGGTGCTGTGAAACACAATTGAAAAAGATGATGCCTATGGAGTTGGTTAGACTCCATAACCAAGAAAACACAGAGGTAAAACACATGTCAAAATACATGAGAGAGTGGGAAAAAGGGTCACACTCTCTACAAGTAAAAAATCAAGTCCTTAAAATCCAGCAAAGTTGCTGGGGGTCTCTAAGGTGTAGGGAATTAGCATATGTTTGAGAATTCTCCCTAACACCGACTGCCGTTGGTTATTGACCTGCAGCATACCTGCTTGTGATCCTAGCCCTTCTCCGCTAGTCAAAATCACCCCTTCTGTAGCATATTTTGACAGCTTCCTCTGTACTAGTTTGGCTTCCTCAATCTTCCTAGCATCTTTCCTCTTTCGATTTTTCTCTTGCAACAGTCAACAATGGTGCGCAATGGTCAGCTGTATTGCTGGCCATGGCTTTGCTTCCAAACCCACCAGCTTCTTGAGCTTTCTCTGCACCTGTTCTGGCAATCCGGGACATGAAATATGATGGAATGCAGGTATTGATTTCCCCCAGGGATCTCAAATTTCCAAAGAGCACTGTTCCTGAAAATTCTGAATGTAAGTAAGCAGATTTTCATCTTCCTGCATCTTGCGTGTCATTAATGCACCCATTTCTGATGTATCGGGATATTATACTCCAAGCGCTTTCCAGACTGTCGCTTTACAATTATTAAACAGCACTCAATAATGCGCTGTGTTCTGTGCTGTGACATTTGAGTATCCTGCTCTCGTCCAAATGTTGTCAGCCCTTTCTCCAAGGATAGCTGTTAGAAGACCCTTAATGTCCCCTATAGCTAACCTGTTTCCTCCAGTAATTTTTTTTCCAGTTTATAGAGCCATTTACCTGCACCCAACGTTAAACTGGGCAATTTACATCTTAAATTGTCCTTATCCATCTGGGGCCATGGGATATACTGTGGTCTAGCCCCTCCTATTTCTAACAAGGGAAATTGCGAAATCCCAAAATCGCAATTGGCTACAATCATTTAAGTACCCCCAATTCTGACCACCTCGCTTCTTTATCAGTCTGAAAACACCCCCCGGGACCGCATGCACCAGCACCCTCTTCCCCACGGAAGGTTTCCCTGTCTTCGTCTTGACATATCTTGTCCCCAACTAGTATGGCTGTCATCCTTCTCATCCCTGTTTAGAGTCAGGCTGTCCAAAGACAAAGCTCTATGCTCAAGATTAAACAAGTTTCCCTCGATGCCTCATGATTGGGCAATTTCAGATCGATCGTCCTTCCCTTTCTTTCTCTATTCACTTTTTGTCCTCATCTCCTGATAAGCCTTCTGAATTCTATCTCTGATACTTCCTATCTCAGAATTCTCCTCTAGGTTTACTCTAGAGGGGCCTGGCATTGGTTCTTGTAATGGGAGGAACTCCTCTATGTCTTCCCATAATACTACTGGACTCGGTTCCATTAGCTCTTTCTCAACGGGATCAATGTTGCGTGCCCTTTTTCTTCTCTTTCGTTCTCTTTGTTTCTTTGCTTCCTCCCTAACCACTTCTTCTTCCTCTCTTTTCGCTTTTATTCTCTCATTTTCTCTGCGCACCTCTTCATCTCTGCGTCTTTGCATCCTTTCATCTCTTAATTTATGTTCTTCCTCTTCTCTTTTCTTTTCTAGCCTGTCTAGTTCTTGGATAGATCTCTGCCTATTGTCATATTTTCTTTGCTCTTCTGCTCGCTTCCTTTCTTAAGTGTTCTTCCTGATATATTTGTTCCCGTCTTTGTCTACTCTTTCTTTTATACTCGTAATCTTTAAATCATTTCTCTCATTCCCTGTCTGTTTTGGCTTGCTCATCTTGATCTTCCCCTTGCGTACTTCCTCTGTGCTCTTCCCATCAAGTTTGAGCAATATCTGACCGCCGATCCATTCGTTCTGTATGCGTGCTATCTCATCAGCTTTGTCTTTTTCTCCCTTCCATCTCTTAATTTCCTTTTCTATATCTAGGGTCACATTCAGCCGTTCACTTTTCTCTTTGTCCGGTGAGACTTTAGAGATCACATCCTTTTCTGTAGTTCTTTCTGGGCTCTCATCACTGCTATATGCAGGCGACTCATGTATCATATTATAGTATCCTGTCGCTGTTTTAAGCTCCCTTAGTGGATACAATCCTTTATCTTTTGCACTATTGCCATTTACTTCAGGAGTGGTAGGGGGAGCAGAAAGCTCAACACCCCCATCTTTACAATGGTTAAGCATCCAGTTTTCAGGAGGCAGGTCTTCCCATTCCTCCTAATACATCTCCAAAGCTCTAGGATAGCTAACTTTTTTTCCAATTTCTTTCCCGTGTACGCAGTGTGCAAGTATGTGGTCATGTGTTGCAAAAATGCTTACAACAATGATCCCCCTTGTGGCCATGGCATAAACATTTTATTTGCCGTGTCCTTAACCCATTCTGGACTATATTGCTAAATCTTGGGTGTGTGTTTTGGCAGCTGTAATGAGCGGAGTAACATCCTCCATTATGACAAGTCACAATCGACTGTCAATAGTTACTGTTATTTTACACAGAAAATACTTTTCAGAAAAACAATACAACATGAGCGTGCACCAATCGTCACCTCTCCAAACCTCTATGTCTCACTTTACTTCACTCTATCAATTCAGATAATATCATTGATGACTAAATAAATAAATAATCTACTCTCAGTCTTTTACCACAATCTATTATTTTTCACTATTCGCATGTCATTATTTCTTTAATACATCCAATACATACAATGTACAAACAAATTGTCTGGCTCCAACATATATCTAATTTTAGCGCGCCTCGCTGCTTATTCCTACCCCTAAAAATACTCTGATTGGAGTGTAAGTTATCTCCTTAAGCGAACCTTGTTCGCTCGTAGCCTAGGTATATCCACCCAGATTTCTAAATAACATCTTCGAGACGTCCCTTGGAAGTAGGATTATGGGTTTGATCTGTGACACTCCTCATCGTATACATATATACATCTATATGACGCTCCTCGTCATTTACTAAATAACCCACCAACCCCGTTACTTTCTTCCCATGATCACTTATCCCACTTAGTATGAATACATCATTTTTTTACACCTTTCTCAATCTACTCACCATTCGCTTTTCAGCTCTTGACCCTCTGGAATGTCTCCTCCTCAACTGGCCACCGTAGCCCTCAGTCTACTCAGCTGCCTGTAGAAATTGGGAGAAGAATTCCGTGAAAGAGGGATCAGTCCCACCTACCTCGATGTGTCTTGCAAGAATTTATTTCTGGCCTTTATCCACAGGAAGCCTTGCGGTCCTCCAGCTAAATGGCACAGGAGATCTGATATTCTGAGACCCTTAAAAGCCTACTGGGTCGACAGATCTTTAACCATCTTACCTCTGCTTCCACATGGGTGTCCTTTAAGACTTGGTAAAAATACATAGAAATGGATGGGGATACAGAATTTACTCAAACATCCATAATCTAACCGACTCAGGAAGTTGGCAAAACTCAGTGCTGTTTTATTTGCAATTGTCTAAAACAGCGACTTCGCAAACCGCAATCACGATGAATTTCATAAAAAACATAACTTTTATGGTCAAAATGTATCATCATTGACGTCACACTATGTGGCAATCTACAAAAAGCTGAAGAAATCAAACAGTCCTCAGTAATAAGGATGGAATAGAAAATAGTTTTAGGCCTCACATTGTATGGGCTTCCTTACCGTCAAATGTAGTAGCATATGTACAGTGGTGTCAACCCACCGATCAGGTTTTGGACACTGAATTTATAGACCAAGATCCCCCTGATGAATGTCTGATGCAATGTAGTCTTTCTGACAGAAACATCTTGGGGTCAATGGACAGCACAACATATCTTTTGAAGACCTTGTTTTAATTGTGGTATAGTTGTGCTTGTGAACATCATTGTTTAGATCTTTCTGTTTTCCATGTATAATTGTGGGTTATATATGTGTCTTTTTCCTGACCTGTCACTAGGGGAGTTTTAGCTTTAGGAAGCAATTTATGTATGAATTTTGTCTTTTTTGAGAATTTAATATATTGTATTTTTTGATAATAACACTTTTTGTAGTTTTTCAGAAAGTGTATGTCACCTTTATTTGAAGTTGAACAATGTACTTAAATTCTCCTACGCCATTAGCTATTTTCCAACTGCGCCACACTGAAGCCCTTTCCATTCAAAGAGTTCAAGTCTTGCTATAGTGCATCGCGGAACATCCAGGTTCTATACATTCCTATGTATATACATTGGCACATCGCTGCAATCTATTCACTACGTAGCCAGCCTCACGATTATTTCGTCTACTTGCATTACAGCATCTGTACAAGTGCAAAATGACTTTGCAATTTCTCCAGCGTTTCTTTGCAAGAACATCTTCATTTCAATCCCGAAATGTTGATTGTCTTTGACACCTCCTCTTCAGATCTTATAGAATGTCTATGTTCTTTCGTCTTGTGTTTCTTTTCAGGGTGCATCAGTTCTGCTTCCGATGATGTCAGCAATCTTCTTTCTCGTCCATTTTCACACTTCTTCCGGGACTCTGTCCAGAAGACCTTCATTTCTTCGCGAATGCATATAGGGTTTTCTCAATGGATACCTTGTTTCAAGAATTCTTTGCGGTACAGGCATCCTCACTGGTACTGCACATGTCGCAATTTCCAGTTCCCAACATATAGGCAACATGGGGCGGAGATTCTGGTAGGGCTCTTCCTCTAAAAATCTTTATATTTATTAATATATTGTTTGATTTTCTATCAGGGACCACTATAGTGCCATCAGTTTATTACTCCAGCCAATTTGTAGTCCAGCAACAATGGAAAAAGATACATTGGAAATTGCAAACCAAAGGTCAAGCTCTGACCTTCCCCGTATTGCCCTGTCCCTCCACAATTAACCTCGCAGCCACTGCTCTCCCCCTTCAAAACTCCCCGTTTCTCCAATTTGGCTCACCATCTAACTCCCTCCTTTTTTGGATGCTGCCCGAGTACCAGTACCAATATTTGCTTTTTTCCACTTCCACCACTGTATTAGAGCCCAAAAAGATGGCACACACACATTTCTGCTTCCGCTGGTTGGTCCCCTGGCTGGTTATGTGTGCATTATACAAATGCCTCAGAATGTAAAAATGCGTTCAAATATGACTATGCCACAACATAGGGCCCGATTTATGGAATTATTTGCAGGGAAAATAGGGTATGGAATCAAATGCACTGTACTTTTCCTGGACTTGCGTGCAGTTCATGCAGGCTCAGCACGTCTGTGCGTGCTGTCAAGGGCCTTGTGTGAGATCCATGAAGAGTGTGGGCGTGGCTTGCACAGAGGGCTGTGAAGGGGCGGAACACCAAGAGATGTATTCATGGATTCGTTCGTGCAACCTCTCTGCTGGGAAATGGCCACCCAAGTACTTCGTACTATCCGCCGCCCAAAGGCAGGCGTAAGTACACTTGCGCGTAGGATTCGCAGTGCGGAGGTGGGGTTCCATGTCGGATTTTGGGGTGCGTGTACTCACCAGGGTTCCGATCTAGCTTAGGGGCGCGCGTACACAGTTTAGCGGTGTGCAGGAACGGTTTTACGGGGGTTTGTACGCAAATTTCCTGAGTAATTACAGTTATTATTATCATTATTATTTATTATTATTTTTTTATATGCACGTTGTCGGGGTGCTGGATGCAGTTACGGGGGACCCCACGCAGGATCCCTGAGATGCAGACCTGCTTGTGGGGGATCCCACGCACCGTTTGAAGAGTGCGTGTATTTGCGCGCAGGGGAGCAAGCAAAGGTAACTGTTTCTGCTTTGCATGTGGCCGTGTCGGGGGCATTCTGGCCACGACTTGCAATTACGTTAGTTTGCACAGTAAATTCCATTAATATGCGGGGCGCAAATTTGTCATTCTGCGCGCAGGCTGGCACAGTGTCCTTCTCGGCGTGCGGGCCTTACGGGATTTCTGCGCACATTTCCATGATTAATTCGTATCTAGACACTCACACCTCGCGCAAGTGAGGCACTTTTGGAATCCGGTCGGGCACCTTTATAAACGACACTTTCAACGAGGATATTTTTAATGATCACATTCACGGCTTCGAATTAGATTCCCAGACGAAGTCACGAAAAATCTCTGTTCATTAAATAAAGAAGAAAGCGCGAGCAATGGCGAGAGACTCATTAACGGGCTCGACCATGGGACGTGTGACTGCATGAGCGGGACTGGGGATGCTTAATGACAGGCTCCTTCGGTGACCTTTGCGAAATGCAAGAGGGACGGGGAGAAGCTCAGAGGCGGGAGGGGCCGCGGTTTCCCTTCACGCACTGGGAAAATGGGACCCTGTTTTTAGATTCCTGCGCACAGAGATGAAGAGAACTGGGCCGGAACTGGGTCACTGCTGATTATTTCAGAAGCTTTCAGAGTCACTCATTAGAAACAAATGTGAGGGAGAACGCAGAGGGGATGGGCCGCTGGAGATGTCGAGAAAGATGCAGGGATGGTTGTTAAACTGGGGTAAAGTGGTGACAGCTGAGGCAGAAGTGGTCCACTGAGTATGATTGAACAAACATCTTATATTGGACATAGGGGTCCAAAAAACAAAGACAGCGGAGAAAATCTCACGCGCCAAATTGCACTGCGCCACTAGTTCTAAGAACAGCTCAGAAGGCACAGCTGTCATCTCACTGATGATATCCAAGGAGGCAGCAAAATTCGTCAGGGGTAGCTGTTACTGCTTTTGTTCAGACGAGAATTGCCTAGCATTTTCTTGCTGGAGTGTCTGTGTGGCAGGTACTAGACTGAAATGCACATGGGTGGTTCTTCTCTGTGAAGTGTACACCTTCCGGGTGGACACCACCCCCCTAAGAACAAGCTATTTGCCCAGGTTTGTTCTCAGTTGAGGAGCTCCCACATTTTTTGCAACAGTTCTAAATATCTGTGGGGCAGGGCCTAAACATTATTGGAGGTCCACCCAGCTGACAAGAGGCAAGATATGTTAGAGGTGGTCAAGGGGCATATAGGGTGCATGGTGGGAAGTTGCATTATAGGCCCATCAAAACAATTAGCTGAACTGTAAAAGAATATGCATCGGCATGGTCTGCGGACTAAGGGGTCCTTTGGATTGCACCTTATGATGCGGAAGCCAGACACCCTGCAGAAGATATAGATCCTCCCTTTTTTCAAGCACCTATTCAAGTGAGCTCCTTGCAGTTTACAAAGTTAAAATAAGGCAGCTGAGGCTGCACCCTGGAATACGATTGACCTTCAACGCATGCAAAAGGAATACAGACCATACTTTCGAACTGTGGGGAGCAGATCCTTCTCCTACAATGGCCAATCAGGTTACAGGCAGCAGTTCCAGCAGCACCCACTGCTATGTCAACAGTGGCCACGA
This sequence comes from Ambystoma mexicanum, assembly GCF_040938575.1. Taxonomy (NCBI): domain Eukaryota; kingdom Metazoa; phylum Chordata; class Amphibia; order Caudata; family Ambystomatidae; genus Ambystoma; species Ambystoma mexicanum. The sequence goes on from NC_090922.1 coordinate 86,385,375, forward strand.
TATCAACAGAGGAGAGTGAGAGGAGGAAAATGGGTCCCTCCTCAGCAGGGAAGACTAACCCTATAGCAAAGTGGTCGGCTTGTAATCATACCCCTACCTCCATGCTTACAGGTGATGGGGAGGGGATGGTATACGCCCCTTTCCAGCGTGGCAAGAAATCACAGAAGACCATCAGGTGTTTGTTTCCTCGCCCGAAAGCATTCCTCCAAGGAAGTTAGTCATTCTTGTGGATTAGGCAAAGACTGCCTAATCCTCAAAGTTGAAATTCTAGTTAGAAAGTGTCATGCACAAGAACCCACATCTCAGTGGGCAAACTAGTGGATGAAGGAAAGTTTTGGAAAGTATTCTCTTCATCAGATCTTTCTGCACTTGATGCTGAATCACAGGATTTTATTTTATAATTGTTCTTTTATAATTGTTCTTTTATAACGTCCTTAATACCGGGGACCAGTTTCTAAGCACGAGCCTGGGATTTGGACCTGGGTTGCTATGTGTTGTCTTGCTTCCAAGACAAAACCATCGCTCCTGAACTAACCTCCTGTGGCAACAATGTGCTTCATAGGTCTTCGGGATGCATATTTCCACATCCTCACTGCCAGGAGAGAGTCAAAGTTCCTCAGGTTAATGGTGAACAGCTGTAAATAACAAGACAGTGGGCCTCATTACAATTTTTGCAAATTCCCATTTGCAAAATTTTTACAAATTCCCCATTCCCATTTGAGCCCCCTGTGGGGACTCGAATGGGAACGTACCGGCTCCGGGTCCTGCAAAAGGGGAATTATCAGGCCATTCCGACCCCGGAGGGCCCGGTAATTCCCCTTTCGCAGGACCCAGAGCCGGTACGTCCCCATTCCCATTGAGCCCCTATAGGGCTCAATGGGATTGGGGAGGATGGTAGCAGTGGTACCGTTCATAACAGTACTGTTGCTACATCCATGTCTGCTTACGGGTGCCTCTCTGCACGCCTGGTGTTACCAGGCGTGCAGAGTGTCACCCGCGAGCAGAACTCGTAATGTGGCGGTAGAGTGATAACGGCGCCAGCAGCACTACCAGTGCCCTTATCACTCTACCGCCACTGTCGTAATGAGGCCCAGTGTTCTGCAAGCTCCAACAGTTTCCAACACCTCCAAAAATATGCTCTAAGTGCATGGCAGTGGAGGCACCCCATCTCGAGAAGGTCAAGAACATCTTGGTTTAACCTATCTCAATTTTTGGTTAATCGAGGCAAACTGTTGTCAGAAAGCTCTTCATGATTTCAACAGTGCATTTTTTGAACTATTTTGATCTGAACATGAAGGAATCAATCCACCTCTGAGTCGCATTCTTCACCCCAAACTAAGAGACCCATTCAGGAGTTTCCAGAACCAATAGTCACAGAAAACGGACTTCTGGAACAGAAAGAGGGTCATGATACCAGCCACATCAACCCTGAAGTGGTGATGACGAGCCTCGTGAAATGAGTTCTGTTCTAAAAGCAACTGTCTGAAAAAACTACCGATGCATTGATGAAAACAATGGGAGGTTTCATGAGTCCCTGAACACCTCAGGGTCTGTGCTCCAAGAAAAAGGTTACCTGTCGGATTATCTTCCTCAGGGCTGTGGCATACTCCAGGGTTCGTCACTATCTCCTCTGCTGTTCAGTTTATAACTGCAATCTCTGATGGATATCTTGAGGATGCATGAGGTAGGATACCAACCAAATGCTGACAACAACCAGATTTCTTTGAAGTTGGGTCCTTTTAAGGACTCCTTTCTTAATAGTGGGCAGTGCTTGGAAGATGTTGGAAACTAGATGTCTTCAAACTGACTCCAACTTAGTCCCACTAAAACAGAGGTGTTTCTATTTGGATTGAAGCCGCCTTCTCCCTGTTTTTTAGAATCTAGTTTGGATTTTACTCCTAAAATCAAAAATCTAGGGTGTATACGTCAAGGCAATCTAGGATGAGAAAACCAGGTAGGAGTCAATCTCCTATCAGTCTTTTATTCCCTGCGTTTTTCCTTCGGATTGCCCTTCCAAAGAGCATGCCTCGGATATGGGGGCCTTGGTCAATTCTCAAATAGATTATGACAATAGCCTGTTAGCCAGTACTCCATGTAAGCATCTAAATCAGTCACAGAGGACACAAAATCCAGCAGTCAGGATGATTTGTAAATTTCTGAAGCCCTCTCCAGTTACCACCCTGCACCACTCCCTTCATTGGTTGTCAGTTGGTGATTGAATTGAGCCCCATCAAATCTGGCCCAAAAAACGGATGTGATACCAACCACCACGAACATTATGCTCCGTTGACAAAACTTTGCTCGTTGTTCCACCTTCCCGATGTGTCTCTAGGGGAGATAGACAATTTACGGTATATGGCCCCAGAATCTGGAACAGTCTTCGTCGGAAATTCAGGAAGAAGGAGAGATGAATCCAGTTCCAGAAATCATTGAAAACTTTTATTTTTAAATAACAAATTTAGGACTGGCCGTGGCTAGAATGTTTTCATGCCGAAATATTGGAGCTATCTATTCAAACCATCTGCGCCTAGATGCAGTTAATTCTGCGCAGCTTGCAAGTTTACAAATGACTCAATCATTCAATCAAAGAGAGGTAATACTTTACCAATATCCTGGTGTTATGAGCAACACATCTAGCCCTTCACTTTGATATGGTCCACCAAGTGCTCCTAGGTTCAGAAAAACGCTGCAATGCGACAACTGTATTATTTTATGCAGGATGTAATGAAGTTCGGGACTGTCTTGTGGGGAAAGGTGAATGATTTGGAACTGATTATTGGCATGCAATAGGATTCTAAAGCCGGTCCATCTGTCAATACTATAGGACATTCTGACCGATTTCCTTAGCAGATAGTTCATTGCTACTGGACACTTGATCATGGTTCTATGCAGCGAAGTTCCAATGACATCTTCGATCAGCCAAATCTGGATCTCTTTGCATTTGCAGGAAATGCAAAATTCCAAAACAGTTCATCTCTATATCGAGAACTGAAATTCTTTTAAGAAAAACTGATTGAGTTCTTCTCTAAAATACATTTCTCACAATTCCTCGGCTTCTCAAAGTGATCCAGGAACCAAGCCAACCCGATAAAGACGGTGATCTTAATAGCCCAGTGTGGCACTAGTCAGCTCCTTATCTCTCAATTCAACAACATGAGAAGCTGCAATGTAAGCTGGGACTCCTATGCATGATGAGCTGCTGCATTTTCCTCCGCAACCTACAGTCATGGAACATGACAGCATGGCTCCTGTACCTTCCTCTGGACTACATGAATGGTATCAAAGAAGCAAGAAGATGATCTACTAGAATGTTGTACATGTTTAAGTGGAAGTGGTTCTACTTTTGGTGGCTAGAAATAGAGGAGTAAATCCAATGATATGTTAACAAAAACCTGTATTACCATAATTCTTTATTTGGCATCATATGTCCAGCCATTGTAATCTAAAAACCATTACAGTTTACCTAAAACATAATTGTCCTGAATCTTTTTATCATTCCAGTGATCAAAGATTTTCTAGACTCAATGTTCTCCCTTCTATTAGATGCCTCTATGTACCATGGCAATTGAATGTTGTAGAACCAAATTGATGAGTTTGCCATTGGAACCAATGCACACGTCCATGCCTTTTCTCGATATGGACTCCTCGTGGCAGAAACGTCATGTAGAAAGGCTAATAAGATTTCTGTCATCTGCATTCAAGGGCTATTACATAGTTTTCCACAATGATAATGACACACCATTTGTTCCTTTCAAAGATTGTTTCAGATTTCCACATCAAACCATTTTGCTGCCATCTTTTTTTACGAATCTCGCCACTCTCAAAAGGAAACAATGTTTCAGTTATATTTTAGTCAAAACCCTGTCCCTAAGCAGTCTCTTTTGAGAAGGATAGTTTCTTGAATAGTTTGTGACTGGGAGCCATTGGAAATGGGGTCTCAAGCATGGAATTTAACATGAATTCCATTTAACCACCTGTTAGGGAATAAATCACAGGTATAGAGTATGCAGGTTCCTAGGAAAAGCCAAGGAGCAGAGAAAGGGCATTTTAGGCTCTCATGTAGATTGGAAATCATCATTCTCGCTTACCTATCAATGCAGCTCAGCCTGTGGATTGAAACAAGAGAGAGACACAAACCCACAGACCTATTTCATAATTCAACACATATGGTACATTGGTTTTTCTTCTTTAAGCTATCCTGAAGCTCATATGTGTCCCTAGATCGGCCTTAGAAATGTGCTCCTGTAATAAATGCTGTGCAAGAGATACATGACATCTGTAGTCCAACATAACACAACACATTGGGCCTCATTACACGGTAGGCGGTAAGGGTTTACCGGTACCGGTAAGGGCACTGGTACCAGTAAACCCTTACCGTCTTACTACGAGGTCCCTTTGCGGGACCCGACCTTAACGGCTGGTGTAGACCAGCCGTTAAAGTTGGGACCCGCAAAGGGACCTTGGTGTTAATTACGGTACCGCAATTTGCGGTACCATAATTAGCCCCTTCACCATTCCCATTGAGCCCTGTGGGGCAAAAATGGGAATGGGGAAGGGCCATGGAGAAAGGGGGAATTACTGCCCCGCCAACCTTGGAATAGGGTGGTAATTCCCCTTTTCTCCATGGTGGTACCGGTATGGTACCGGCGGCAAGCAACCATGGTGCTAATAGCACCGTGGTTTACCGCATAACGTGTAAGGAGGCCCATTGTATTGCAACAGACTGTACAATTCACATTTGCGTCTAGTGCCTCATTGGAACCTTCTGACACCATTTTCTATTTTACCTGATTGTTCTCATATGTTTCCTGGGACCAATGATGCTTTCATATTCTTTGCACTGTCATGCAACGTCTACCACTTGTGAAGCTGCAACATCTTTCTTGAGTTTACCTGATGGCTTTTGATAGTATGGTAGGACTAGCATCAGACCAGCAAGTGGAAATGCTTTGCAATGTATCTTTGACAAGTCTACCAAATGTGCATGTTATGGAATGTTATGTATTGTGCATGCAATTTGCATGTACCATGTAGCAGGACAGTCAACTGTATACAATTTCCGTTCGACGCGATAGAATCACTTCAACTCACCCTCTGCTCCAGCTTTAGTGCTGCACTCCATGGACTACAGCCGAGTCCTACAGAGATATTCGGGGCAACTGTCACATACACACTGACATAGCAATCCATGCTGCACCTGATCACTCTACAATCTCCGTCTAATATAATGTTACTACACTAGTCATCTCTGCTAAAAATTGGAGGTTTAGCTGTTTTAATAAATGATATTGTCGCATGCAATGTTACACTCTGATTATTTTCATGTATGTTCAGACTACAGACTGCTGAAGGGCCATACATCCCGGAGCTCCCCAAAGCAATAACAATGGTGGTAAGGAGCTATACACATATCAAGTAACATAAAATAACCTCAGCTCATATTTTTAAAAGAGGTCCTCCCTCGAGAGTATTCATGAAAAAAAGGATGAAGGCAGCAGATTTTAAAACAAAAGGGTCTGGATTGGTTGAAAATCGGCCATCTGAGAAGAGCCCAGAAGATGTATTCAGATACCCGATTGTCAGAGTTGCACATCACCGTAGTCACAAAGGGATCAGCTCATTGTTTAGGGGCTGAGAGTGTAAATGAAGCACCTGCTTGCCGTGTGAATACGTTGCTGATATGTATTCTACTATTTTGACTTGAGCTAATTGCCTAACGCTTTTACGAATTTTGTTTACATTACTCAACATTTTCAGTAATTTGTGTGGTGGAGAGGAGGTGCAAAACGCAACTTGCATTCCAGCTGTCTCCCTTCGTCTCATGCAAAAAATGGCCCCAGCACATTTGCATTTGCATCTATTTTCATGCCGGTGCAAATGCTGGGGATCCCTATAGAGCCCCTATAGAGCCCGCTGGATTTATGGACCAGCATAATGCAGGCTGACTCCAAAGGGATCCATTGTACATGCTGCCTGCCATGCTAGCATCACAGGCAGCATGTAAAAAGTTAACACTGCCTACCATGCGCGCACGGCAGACAGCGTTTTATTCTAATTGCAAACGCTGCCTGTCATTAAAGCATGGAAGGCATTCTTTACTCATTCGTACGGCAGGGTGCAAATATGCAGGGCAAAAAGGCAGCGTACATACACGCACACCTACTTTTGCAATGCACATTTGCACTCTGCTACACAAATGATGAAAATTTGGCAGCAGGAACCTGGCTACGTCTGAGTGCAAACGTATGAGTTCCCTGCCATCAAATTATAATATTGTTTAAACTGAGCTGCAATATGTTTTTCTACTAAGATATTGTTTTTGGTGAATCTGTTTTTACTCACTAAGTTTTTATGGAGTTAATTGTGTAAGGTTTGTTGTAAACCATAGCACAATACATTATCAATAAATACATACAAATAATATGTTATAAGCACCAAGCAGTCACATAGTGGCTGGGAGGACATTTCACTATGGTGAGCTCTGACAGGGCCTGCAATTGTGAAATGGAAATAAAAAAAACAACAAAGCATGTTTATCCCTTCCTTCCTAGTTAAAATGAATGCAGAGAAGTGATCCTTCTAAGCATTAAGTAGCTCTCAGAACCTGCTACAGATATGTTCAGGGGATCAGTGGCGTTTTCCCACGCAAAAAAAGAACATCCTCTTTTTGAGACAGGGATGTACTTTTTTGCGTGGGGAAAAAGGGCCCTTCCCTACCCCTGATTTGCACAACTGAAAGGTATCCAGAAAGGGCTTCAGAATGGGGGAATTCTGATCCCTTTTGAGGATCACACAGATCGCTTTTCATGCAAATGAAGGGGATGGACGTGCGCACCCCCACCCCGCGCCCCTCCTCCCCCACTTGCATGAGAACAACTTTTTATGAACTGGACTCTTTGTTCAATAAGTGTTAAGTAGTCATAGATCTTAATGGATGGTACCAACACCAAAGGGTGCACCGTGTAAAGCATAAGCTCCACCAAGCCAGGGTGCACTTTTTAAATCCCACATAACATGGCGCCTGTTGAATGCAGGCTCCCACTTCTTGGAACAGACAGTGGCATGTGCCACTCTGTATTCAGCATAAATAAATATGCATATTTTATTGTAAACATCCTATAGATGTAAATGAACGGATCCAGTATCCTGATGCCTTTAGAGGAGGAAGAAATGTGTCACACAGAGCAGGGAGCCAAAAGAGAGGGAAGAAGAGAGCAAAGGAATAGAGCAGGAGAAATCGATGAAAGACCCTCAGGACTGGAGAAGTGATGAAAGAAAAAAAGATGGTGGAAACCGATGTCAGAGGAGCGAGGCCAAAGGAAGAATCAAACTCCAAAATGGAGAGGAAGATTGGCATTCCCCAAGAGAGATAGAATGGAATGAACGGAAGGAACTCGGAACTGGGGAGTGGGGAGGACACAAGTGAAGAGAAAAGAGTACTCAGGATTGGAGGGGAAGAAATAGGTGGGTGGGCGGCAGTAAAAAAGCTGGAGGGAGAGATGGAGGGAGTTACGCAAAAGAAAGGGGACAAAGAAGGAGGGACAGAGCTCTGGATTCGAGATGGGGAGAAGGCGAAGGAGGGAGCACAGGCTCTGCAGAAATGTCAGAAGTGATTATAACTAAACATGCTTCAGAAACGCAGACCCAGTTACACAAATCCATACTCGGAAAACATATTTTTCCCCCAGATTTCTATTAAGTGGTTTTTTTCATAAAAATATTTTGCTGAGGCTGAATAGGTCTGTCCAATTTACATAGTGATGTATAAAAACACTGCACGTAAAGGGGAAGTTCTCCAAAAAATGTTATGATTTAAAAATATTGGCCATAATAAAAAAGATATATTGACATCATTTAAAAAAAAAGTTCATATGGAAAATCATTTTTAAATTACCCTTCAAGTCCTGCTTTCCAAAGACTTGGAGGCAGACACTTTCTAAGCAGAACCAGTTTCATGTGCATCAGTTAAGGCTGTGCAAGGATGTGCTCTCGCGCAAAAATCAAGCAAAAGCCTCCTACTGGGAGCTTTTGCTTATTACTGCTGGGGAGCAGAGCAGTTATCAACATGCCGGCAGCAGGACGGGGGAAACACAAGGTTGCTGCACAGTGTCAGTTTCCAACAGCACGTACGCAGAATGTGTATACATTTTGTGAATCGTGCACATAAATAGGGTTAGTAGAGAGGTACAACTCTGTTGGGGGAGGGTGTACCTAGGTGATAAGGTAGCTCAGTGCTTTATCTGCTGGCTGCAAAGATTTTTGCGAGTTAGTAACTGACTTGTTCAAATTAATCTCAGAATTTCATTCTTCCAACAAAATGAGTGTGATTGAGCTATGTGATAGTAAACCCCTGTTAGTCGTCCGGAATGGCAGCAACTGCGGTAGAGTTTGCTAAATATACAATCATCAAACATTACAGGCAGGTAGACAGGTAAAAAAAAAAGTTCGTTTTTTTAGTATTTGGACAAACATCTTCCGCAATTGGTCATATAAATGTGCAGATGTGAAAACATGAAAATACTTGTACTACACCTTGTGTAGTTGTTCACATCATCAATTTGGAATTGCAATAGTACAGGTCAAGATGTGTGCGCCTCCATGTCTTCTGTGTGGTGTATATGTTCGGCAGAGGTCTCAACGATCGTTATATCAAGGGACCTTGCACGTTTCCCTAAATAGGGTGAGCTATCCATTAGGCAACCCTTTTCCAAATTTCCGGTCTAACATTGCTACAGTCTGACCATACCTTCCATCAGCCTCAATAAGAGCAGACCTTCTAATGGCCAAGCGACCTGATGATCTATTCTAAGCAGTTTACTCGCCTTTTGTTTAAGCCCTGGCAGCCTGCTTGCTCTTTGATTTGAATCTGCATTTTAAGCACAGGGATTCCCAGGACATTACGCCAATTAAACTTTCAGGACAAGTAAGTGGTTTCTTTGTCTACACAAAAGCACACTCCTAGTAAAGCTATTAGCCGAGTTTCCAAACGTCTCTACAACAGCAACTCCATATTTTGTATTCTAAAATCACACCACTTTCAGCTGGGATGAAACACACGTGTTATGTGACGCATTTAATAACCCACTGGGTATTGGAGAAGAAACGTCAGTGTTTACCATACATTTTCTTCAATGCAAGTATCGCCAGAAACGGCCGGATAAATATAGCGAAGCGGCCTTAGCATTGAATAAAATGCCAGTTAGGAAACCTGTACATTGATCGCGCAAGTGTAGTGCCTTGAAATGTGTTTTGTGTTTGTTACTTAAACTTAGTGCAATGTTAACATTTGATTGATTTCAAAGCGTTACATTTTATCATTTGATGAATACTGTACTTTACAAATCTTGCATTGAAGTATATTTCTTGGGGTTTGGGGCTACTAATCGCTTTAAAAAATACCGATATTCGAGCTACCACCATACCTGCCTGTTTTTGAAAATCAAAATTCCTGAGATTTCTGCCCCGCCCACAGCCACACACTTCGCCCATTTCTACACAGCTCCGCCCACCTGTCAAAAAGGTAAACTCGGTTTTTGTAGCTGTTTGGAAAATGGGAAACAGAGGTCACAAGAGTAAAGTAATATGACTGGAATGTTCATATTGTAAACAGACCTGCTCACCTGCCCTAAAATAAAGGCGTCTTTTGTTGAACAAGAATCAAGTGTCATGCCATTCCTCCCAACGAAATCGCTGCCAACACTACAAATACAAAATAAAATAAACCCATGTTCAGGAGGACAGATGTAACATAACGAAACCGCCTTGTCGAGCGTCGAGTCCTTCCCCCTTTGAACACCAGGCCTTCCGCGGCTGACAGCAGCCCTGCGGGGATGTGGCAAGGTTAAACAGGAGTCCAAGCTTCCACATGAGACGGGCGGGACAGGACTAGCTGAAAGAGGAAGGACTGGGGGCACCATTAGCCACCCCGCCTGCCACCTTTAAAAAGCAGTGAGAGCTGCCATTAGATTGCACACGAACAGCCGACTCTGAAGACAACGCTAACAGCCGTCTGTCCGTGAGAAGAGGCGAGCTGCGCTAGAAGACCCTGATCCCTACACTGCGTTTTTACAATGGAGTGTTGTCTGGGTCGCGCCCACACCTCCACCCGATTGGCTACTGGCGGCAGCCAATCGGGTGGAGAATATGACAGGACCCGGAAATTCCTGAGATTCCACTGTCTTTTCCGGAGAACCCGGAGAAATACTTAAAATTCCAGAGTCTCTTGAAAAATTCCAGAGGTTAGGCAGGTATGGCCACCACTGCACCTGGTCAGCATCTACATTCCACAAGAACATACAACGTTCCTGTGTTTGATACTTAAGTTCCTTTTCAGCAGCATGCATGAAAGCAGCTTTTCCTTACATGTTTGTGTGCTTGCTAATGTCCTTATCCTGTGTGCTAATCCCATGTCGATAGGTTAGGAAACATTGTCCTAAACGAAGAGTCCCATATGTTGCTCCATTAATCGTTGCTTCAAGTTGTTCTCTCTACTTTTGGAACAGGAGCAATGATTACGGCAAGACTTTTCGGGGGTTTACCCAGGTCAAATTGTGCCTCTTCAATCTGTTTTAAATATTTGCTCTAGTTTTTCAGACAAGTCTTTGTAAGTACTTGGACTTGACACCTTCTTCTGTGGCTTTCATGTCCGGTCAGTTTCTCACTGGTCTGTGCTTTGTCAGGAATCGCATTGAACGAGTAACCAAGAAATGTCATTGTATTGGCCTCCTCTTTGTTAAATGCCACAGCCCACTTACATCCCCATGAGAGAAAGCCCCATTCTTCTTTCTGCATTCAGGCATTTGTTTCTTTAACAGTGCTCAAACGGATCTCTAAATCTCTGTCACCACCACCATATACATTGTGTACAAAATAATTACATACAGGTGAGTGTGGCACTGTGCTCCTACAAAGACAGTCTGCTGATGTCTGCTCTCTGGCAGCAATAAGCAAAAGCTTCCAGTAGGGGGCTTTTGCTTGATTGGTGCTGTGGGAGCATAGCATTAACTGATAAACATGGAATGGTCTCTGCCTAGAAAATGGCTGCCTCGAAAATCTTGGAAAGCTGAACTTTAGGGGGACATTTGAAAAATGATTTTCCAGTAGATTTTTTACAAAAAAGAATGCCAATATATCTTTTTTATTATGGCAACCATTTTTATTGCATAACATTTTTTAGAGAACTTCCCCTTTAAGCGCCTAGCTATCAGTCCCCAAAAAGACATTAGTTCGCGGAAACTGAAAGGAATACCCAGCAGGCTGAGATCACCAAAAGGGAGGGAAAAACAAATTCAGTTGACATTATTTGTTTTCGTTTATAGGTTTTCATGCAGGTGCTAAAACCCCCTGCACCAAAATATGGAAAATTGATAACATTAGTAACTCCAGTTACATTTCTGCATCCCAAACCAGTGTTTTTAAACCAGCTCATCAAGCACTACGTAAATCATATTGCATTCATCATTATACATCATAGTGATTAGGAATCAGGTATGTTACTAAACCCCATGTGGGTCAATACAAAAATGCTTCAGCAGAGAAATGGTCTCATTATAAGTTCGTCATTGGGTGAAGAAAGTGGTGGAAATTCCCTTACCAACACCTTTTTTGACATTAATGGAATTACTACAATTTGTCCTGCACAGGCGAATTATAGGTTTGGAGGTAAAGTGAAGGATTTACCTCCAGCAACAATCTGGAGAGGAATACGCCATTTTACTGTGCAATAATCCTCCAGTGGCTATCTGCCAAAAATCCACGTGGAGCTCCATGGACTCACAAAATTGGGAATTACACCATCCTACCATCCCTTGAAATCCTGTACTAAACCCACAGAACCAAGTGGCAGTAATGGAAATCAAGTTTGGCGCTTGGCACATTTACTGCTTCTTTAGGTAACAATTGACTCAACCATAAATTATGTTATTGCTGGTCATAATGATGCTGATGGCTCAATTATATTCGCAAGTAATATCTTAAAATATTGTACTTTGCTATATTAAATACTGCTTACTACTCCTGCCCATATTTATATTCCCATTTTCAAATGTACAACCAAAACAACCGACAAATAAGTTAGCACCAATGCACTTTAAACCCTGGTGTACATTGTTTCTGACTCATGACCGCAGAGGCTACACATTGTTCTTTTGTTTGGGATATTACTGTGATCCACATACATACCAAAGAGGTCTCTTACTCAGTTGAGCAGCAAACAAAAATGGGAGCGCATCTTTATCAAAAACTCTTCAAGTATGTAGCTTTGAAGTTTAAGATTGCATATGCTGCTGTTAAAGCTCTGATTAAAAGGGATGTTGGGCGTTTGACTTTGTGTTGCAAGAAATGGCCACCTGAACATCTCTTTCCTGTCCCTGTGGTCACTATTTGGCACTCCGAAGTATCTTGGACATTTCAAATAAGGATGTAATCGCTGCTGAAGTCTTACCTGATTATAGCAGAGACGGTTGGTGCATATTACTATTATCTTCTCCGTGTTCGCTGCTGGCAGATTGGGGTGTACGCCTGCAGCAGAGCTTGAGTTTCACGTCACCATATCGCATGAGGTGAGTGAACGGCTTGACTCTGGTGTTTACGCTGAGGCCGCTGCCTCCTGAAATCCATTCATGAAGAAGCGCCTTCTTCTAGCTGTAAAATATGGAACGGCTCCTACTTAAGCAATCTGAAGACATATTTTTCCTTCTTTTTTTGAACTATTTTTCCAGATTGGCAGCATTCTCTCATCTTCTGCAACTATACTTAGAGTTTATCGGTGCGTGGGATGTGACTTAAAATTATTATCTCTCATATTCAAAAGGCTTATTTGTAACTTTTTCAGCTTTTCTAGCTTTGGATTGTTTCCTCTCTTTTTGTCACAATGTTGGCCCAACTGGGTGCCCAAAACGATTCCAGTGGCAAAGTTGGCTTTCATCAGCTGCTGCCACCACAACTGCTTTAAAAAGGTCTAAGAGCGACTCTCCTCCTGCATGCCAAGCTTCTACTGATCCTGGCATAGAAGCAATTCTAAGGAAAAGTTCTATGGAAGTGACAAATAGTAAACCTCACCAACTTGATGACAGATGGTCCATGTTTGAGTCCAGGATAGGGAAGGTTGAAAGAAGAACAGATGGGGCAGAACAAGTTTCCCTAGAAGTTGCTCTTTTGGAAAAATATGATAAAGAGCTCCAGAAACATAATCAGGAGCTGGCAAATAGTTCACAGAAACAACCTATGCATTTCTGGTTTGCCAGAGAACTGTGAAGGGTAGAATCCTGCTCTGTTGAAAAACATATTACCAAATCTTCTCAGGCTCTAGCCTTCCACAGTGTTCATTATACAAAGAGCACATCAAATTGGTATGAACGAGGTTTCAAATCAAAAAAGGTCTGTCCCACATTCATTGATTTTCCTATTACTGGAATATACTCAAATGCACATGATCATTAAAAAGGTGAAGGAACTTGCCCAACTTACTAGGAATAGTCATAGAAAATGTATTTCTCAAGATGTTTCTAAGAAAACTGCACCATGTAGAAAGGGTTTTTTTAACATACCACCCAGCATTGAGGCAATGTAATGCTGCTACAGGATTGGACATCCATGTACTTTTAAGGTGACTATCCAAGGTAAAACCTCTGTATTTGATAATGCAGCCAATCTCAAAGTCTTCATCAGATCGTTAAAAATGGAGGACATGGATACTTTAACTTCCAAAGTGGCTGCTTGACTCTATATCTCTGAAGCTAATAATTACTCATACTGGTAGTGCTTATCTAATTATTACAGGCTAGTGGGAAAGCCTGTGTATACAGGCTAATGTGCAAGAAGGAAGACATTTTCAGAGTGCAGATATATTATGTGGTGTATTTTAATGTAATTTATGTTCACAGAAAAATAATTGTAACTGAGCTTGCTTCTTTTAAATGAAGGAGTATTTACCTCAAACAAAATCTCACACAATCCTCTAAAAGTTCAACATAGAACATATGGCCAATTATTGTATCTGCTCATGGATTCCACTTATGGGTTTTGGACTCAAATATATTATGTTGAGGTATGTCAGAGTAATAACATTCATGTGCAGCATGATTCAAAGTAGACATGAGATCATAATATAAAATAAATTGAAGTCAAATAAAGTTTAAAACGTACATATTCATATAATACATACCAAGAAATGTTACAATGAATAACTTCATAATACATAAGTACATTAAACAAAAGTGATTTATTTTGTTAGAGAAATAGTGCTTAATCAAATGAATTTCTGTTATATGTTTTCTAAATGTATATATTTTCTTAGTTTATGCAACTTGAGGCATGCTGTTAAAGTGGTATCCCTGTCTTGGGTCTTTTCTGAAACTGTGTTATCATTGTTGAAATACACATTTTATTTGCCTGGAAGATGAACTTGAAGTCTTATGTGCAAGGCAACAGCTCCCTCTAGCAGTGATAACAGGCGAGGCGGGCAGGACGGTTTCCGACAAACATAAATCTGGCCTTTTATTATATAGTATGAAAATGGGAAGTGGGTTGAGTTAAGCGTATGTTTCTTTTTTAGTGTGCTTCCGACACGACTACATCCTGTGAATATTTCTGCAAATGTGTCATCTGCCTTTTTGACAGTGATTCCAGTGTTATTTTTTCTTTTCCTGCTATTTGTTATAACATACTAGTAGTACTATATTATAATTGTTTAGTTTCACTATATGTATAGGTGTCTGGTTTTGCAGTTCTGCAAATCCCTTTGCCTTCCTTTTGTTTTTTTCCAAGCTATTTCTCAGACACAGTTAAGTCTTTGGATGTCATGTATTCTATTCAGTTTGTCTTTTCTCATTTGTAGTTGTTGCACTTAAACCTTATTTCACATAATGGCATTTAAGTGCATTTCCTGGCAAATGGTGCTAACTTATCTCAAGAAATGAAATCCATCTTTTACTGGTATTCAGGAAACACATCTATCGGTACAGGAGTCGATGAAAATAAAGACGTTTGGTGGGAGACGTTATTCCAAGCCAAGCTGATGGGAAGCTCAATGGGGTTGAAATTCTTATTAATAAAGGCTTGTGTTATAAAATATTACTGAAGGATTCTGATGATAAGGGTAGATGGGCTCTAGTTAAAGTACAAATTGATAAGCAAATTATATTTATTTTGATCATTTATGGCTCAACAGCTCATGATCCCACATTTGGGAAAAATATTAAAATATGTATCTTTCATTCAAACCTACCTAACTTGATTTTCTGTGATGACTTTAATGATATTATTGATCATTTTTGGATCGAAGGTGCACATCTATCATCAAGAACTGTAAAACACACAAAGAATTTTTTAGGTTTATTTCAGAAACTTGCCTAATTGGCTCATGGCTAAATGCCCATTCTACAGAGTTTGATTTTTTTCCTTCGATTATATTCCTCACATATGTTTCTCCCATATTGATTATATTTGTATTTCCAAAGCTCTGTCAGGATTTGTATTCTAAATTAAACAGCATTATTATTTCGGATCATTCTCCAGTGGTTAATACTTTTGATCTTAAAGACATTAAAAAGTGTTCTAATAGATGTGATTGAACAACCTTTTGCTACAATATAAGAACTTTGATTCATCTATTATGTATTGTCAAATGTGCTTTCCGCACCCTCAACCCAACCATGGATGCCGCATCTAAACCACCATCCCACCCTGGTTGACAAGAGATGCCTAATATGATTCCCAGGCCACCTCAATGCAACCAATGGAGGGAAGAGATTTAGGGAGAGGTTGTGGATAGGTATGCAGTTTTTAGGATCACCGAAAAGAGGGTTAGGAAGAGGTTGTGGATCGGTACGGGGAAGTAAGGATACATTCACTTGCACAGACTACTTGGCATCCTAATTCCAGTATGCCAAACATGGACTGATTCCACTCTTGGCACCATAGACTTATGAGCTCACCAAATGGTCCAACCTTTCTGTACCCCAAGGTCCCGCCCCCTATGTTTCTGCTCACTCTCCGTGCACTTTCATTCCACACTTTGCCCCACCAACCGTATTCTCCTCCTCAAATGCATGTCAACATTACATTTAACATCATCATAGCTTTTCCCAAACCCCCAACTCAGTAATTGATTGCCTGTGTCATCAACCTTTCATCTTGTATCCCACCCCAACACGTTGTTTCACAATTGTTTGTTGAACATTCACAATAGTTTCATGCCCAAATTCCTCTCTACATATGACTTGTTCACCCTCCAAATGCCTCTATTGTGCTTAGTCCAATAACGTCTCTGTAAAGGTCCTCCTTTAACTCCAAGGAGGAGAATATCGTAGTCATGTAGTGCCCCCATTAATAAGAGAGCAGTTGAATAATGGGGCACATTTCCTGTAAACCACAAAGGTTACAGTTTATATACATTGTTGCAACATTTAACACACTCCCACATATTTCGTTACAAAGTCATACCTCCAAACCTAATTGGCTAGCCCTGTACACGGAACTCTAATAACCCCAAAGTTCCCATGCTCTCTTTGGATACATTTACTTAACCACCAGCCCTTCAACACACATTTGCATTAGTTCATATTTACAGTACAACCCCTTTTTGGGCTCTTCCCATAGTCACATGATTACATATTCACATACAACATTCTTAATTTATTACAATTTCCATCTGGTCAGGTACCCCTTAACCCTGGGCGAGATGCATATGTCTTTTACAAGAACACTTCCTCAATATGAGGAGGAGAGAAATAAGCAAGTTTATTTGAACCAGTGATACACATCTTATCCACCCAGACTTGCTGGTGTGCCTGATATTTCTTATTTCGTGCTAATCTATTAAGACTACCATTTCAGCTCACCTGGCACCTGGCTTCTGGCCAAATCCTGGTAATTCCCCTGAGAACCTAATTGAAACCCATAAACCATTTGCCATCTCTGCCCTTAAGCACCTCTTGCAGCGGGTTTATTACCTGGCCCCAAGACAACCCTGCCATGCAGTAAGCCACCTTCTCCATCCTTCAACTTCGATGAACCAACTCTCCAGGTCACACAAAGTTCATCTAGACAACCCAGGTTTCTGCAGCCTGCAAAATCATCCCCAGCTATGAGGGACCTGCTGTATCCAACCTTCCCACATATTCATGCATTCACAATGCCTGTTCCCCAACTGTCCCAAACACATTTCTGTGAACCCCCCCCCTGTGCATATATGTCTGTGCACCTGTGTTCAAGACTACTGCATTCCTTCACAGTGGCTTCCCTATCCACAAATCTCTTTTGTGGTGTGTGCCTATAAAGGTCCTCGCCTCCCATCTTTTGCCACTAAATTGCACACCACACAACTACATTGTATTCACACTGTATCTGCAAACTTATCATTATGTTGCTACAAATCTAAATTGTATCAACTATACACAACCCATTCTCATTAACCGTACTAGATCCATACTAGATTGCAACATCACGTCTACCCATGTCACCAATATGGCACGCGCAACGTAAACCCTTCTTTCCCATTGAACCCATTATCAGCCATCCCAACAGTTACTAAGAGGTCTTCTGAATTGCAATGGGAGCTTGATAGTGGGGTTGTATTTGATGAACATACTTGGTCTTGGTTCTTAAGGAAAATTAAGATTATTTCAACCTCAGCAAACATCTCAAGATTTATATTTTAATTACAACAATGACATTATTTACCTCCCAATTAACAAATGATGGTAATTGCTGGTCTTGGATGTCTGACAGTGGCTCATATAAAGTTATGCTTTTGGAAAGCATATATGTCAATTCCTTTTGGGTGCATTTTTGGAGGTATCTTAAAATATTTTCAAGGTTGATGTATACAATGATTTGTACATTATTTATGATATTTCTATAGACATTTGTAGTAGAATGATTATTTCCAATTAGAAACAGTTTCATAAACTGACAATTAAAGGGTGGTGGAATAATATTTGTTTAATTTAAAGATTGGAGAAATGTTTAGCTTGTACACTTATTGGAAAATATGATTTTAAATGGCATCAATTCCACGCAATATGCACAAGATTCTTGACATCTATTGTATTACAAATGTGTAGAAATGATAATATTTAATATCAACTACCCTGTCTATGACTGAACCACATTTAGATGTCTATTTCCCTCCCCTTCCATCTTGTTCTCCTCCTCCCCATGTTGAGGTTTGTTTTGTGTTGTCTCATTCCCCTGTCTCGCTTCTGTTCATTGCAATGTTCATTACTATTTGTCCAGGTGGATTATTCATAAGCACTTATTGTATGGTTTTCTTGTTGTTATTCTCACTAGTGTTTATAGGGCATAGACCGTTATTATTGAAGTTGGTTTTTGAAGCTCCATCAGACATATTATGTAGGGGCAGCTTTATGATCCGCTACGTGAGTATGTCTGTTTGTGATTGCTTACTAGGTACTTACATTTGCTTATGTTTATCACAATCTAGTGCATATCTTATTATGCAATTATGTGTTTGTATCTAAAAAAAAGAATAAATATGAGTAAATAAAAAATAAGAATGGTTGTCAAACTATGGACCCTAGTGGCTTCATTGACTGCTCAAGTTCTCACTATTTCACTAACGCTTTGCAAATATCCATAGTTGCCTCTTCTAACCCCCTTAGGACAGCCCTTTCTGCCAATGCTACATTTCTTCTCCTTTCTGAGGACGGGACTCCTCACTTATTGGCACCTCCTCAAACTGGATCCCAATTTATAAACAGTACCTGTTCACCCATAAATCACATTTTAAAGACCAAGAACTGGCATAGCTATTGCAAGCCACATCTACTGTGATCATATCCTAAAAATACACCCAGCTGCCTGCTAATTCCAAAGCCTCCTTTAAATTTACCAAATTCCTGAATAATCAAAGTATGAGGATAGTCATTTGGTCATTCATATAGCGCTTCAAGTTGGATTCCTCCAGCCTCCATGGACTGTTATGAGCACTAAACTGCAGGAGGACAAAGGACTGATGTGGCCTTGACTGAGATATTTGCTCCATGTTGCAAAGTATTGGCCTGTTCCTAAGGTACGTGATTTATGCGTAAACTACCCAACCGACAGTCGACTATATGCTATAACTGCATATGCCACACAATAGTGAAGCTTGTGCCTCACCAGAGAGGGATCACTAGAGAACTTCAAATTCTGAGATGTGCTGCAGACAACAGCCACAATAACCAACATGAACCTTTGCTAATGTTTAAAGAAGACACACTTCTCTTACAAGCTGTTACTCATGGTTTGGCATACATTGATCAATGTGGTTTAAAGGTCTTTTCTATCTACAAAACATTTCAGATTTCATTATGATTGGAATCGTCCAGTGATCATGTTATCCAGTCATTACAAAGCAAACATGTGTTGGTGTATGCATATTTTATTTCATCTATATTGGGGGCAAAACAGGGCAGCTGGCAAGAAGGCTGCACACTAAAAGAACTCTCTGTACCCACAGAAAAAAACCTGCTGCACAAGCTCTCATATATATATTTTGTCCTAAAACAGTATCTTGATGGCTGCTATATGCGCCAGGACTTCCAGAAGAAAAGTCGGCATTCTCCGAACCAGTAGATTCATTCTGGTGACAGCTGGGCGTGAAGGGAGGAGCAGGTCTGGTTACCTTGGCAACATGCAGGACCATTAGCTGTCCTGAAAGGTTGGGAGAGAGAGGGGAATTTATTCAGGGAGGAACCTCTAACTCTTGTCTCCCTTCCTCTAACTGGTTCCTGGAATTGTGGGCTGGCATAAGGGCAAAGACTCACGTGGGTGGGTGGTTGCCAGGTGACAACACTAACAGGAAAGTTCTCCTTGACATAGCGGGACAACCAGAATAGCTGGGACCAGGGTGCTGACACAATCTGAAGGAACTGATGGCAAGGATTGAAAAGCTGAAGCCTTCTAAGGTGAAAGTAGAGGCAAATGCAGTGGCAGACCATCCTGGAGTAATGATGAGCGCCACTGCCGAGGTGATGGCAGAATCGAAGGGAAGACTTAGAAGGACACGCAGCCTACTGGTACACAAAGAAGTTCAGCCCTAGTGCGGAGCCCAGCGAAGCTGTCAATGAAGGAAAACACGCTGCAGGGCAGAGAGAATGAGAAACACCCACCAGTGAGAGGAGGTTGGACTTGGGGCTGAGCGTGAGAGAGGTTCCAACAAGACAGCAGAGCAGCAGTCACGGTTGCACCCCATTGTGTGGTGCTTGACAGAGAGCATAGGGTGTCAGTATTTCATGAAGAAGGTGTGGCAGAACAGGGTGTGGGGCCAAAGGCAGCTGATGATCTGTAAGTGAGTGGCATTGAAGGAAACACATGCTCGCTTTTGCTGCTGTTCAAACGGCTTCCTTTAGGTACACTGGATACATCGTAATTGCCCACCCCTCCATGGATGTAACAGCCTAGCTCTGACACTCTACTAATTCTGTGGCAGGACTGGGGGAAATGGAAGTCTGACACCTTTTCTGTGTGCACCTGGTCTATTATCGATCTTAAGGATAAGGATCAGGTGTTTGGGGTTAGGGATTATGTGCAGGTGTAATGTACTGTGGGCTCTGGCTGCCTTGGTGCTATTCCATGCTTGGGTTGCTTAGAGTGTAATTTGGGCACCTGGTGGCCATGCATTTGTGAAGATCGGTGCTCCTGATCCCCTCCCATCTACTAATGGACAATCCAAGTGAGTAGTTTGCCTACCTCAAAACAGCAGATCTTGGACTGCTTTTGCTGGCTGGCTATGTCCTGGGAGACTACAATTGAGCTCAGTGTAGTCGTGGCAGCGTGTCTGTTGAGGATAGAGTTCTGCTCAGCATCTTGACGTTCATCTTTTTCCATTCCCGTTTCCCACCCTGTGTGGCTTACGCCGTGGAGCTCTGGTCACACTGCAGTACCATAATTCCGGGAGCTTGGCCTCCATCGGGGTTTCACCATCCCCTGTAAAAATGTAATCTTCCCCATGGGTAATGGTGCTCTAAAACCTCTGCTCTCCACATGGTCCCTTTCCCTAAGCAGCATACATTCCCTCTGCTACATCCTTTGACTATATTCATCTTCAGTACAGCCTGATGCTACATTGACCATTGCACGCTTTTGGGAATCATAGGTTTCGTACTGGATTCCTGCATCCCAATCTCCGAATGAAGGTTTGGCTCTACTCACACGGGCATGCTGAATTTTCCTATCCCACTTGCTCATACACATTCCTGATGGCTTAATCTAATCCACTGGCCAGCGGTAGTCTGCTCTGGTTCACTTTTGCGGCCAGTTCTCACTGGTGTTCCAGCTTGCTGGACTCACTGCAGGCTTAGAAGGGATTGATAGTGACTTAATCCAGGAATCTTGGGCTGTGCAGGATATAGCTGGACAGGGAGTTATGACCCACGCTATACCAGCCCTGAGGGAGCCAAGGTGGCGACATCATGGTGAGTTATGCATTTTGGTCACGTTCCCTCTTGTGAGTAGAGCTATCCATTTTGTTCTCACCACTTCTTGGAAGGGGTGAGAATAGGAAGGAGTGGTGGCCAAAGCATTCTGGTGATTAACCTTTACAACAGCCCACATGCCCAATTTGACAGAAAATGCTTTTCCAACTTAACATTAGAGATGGAGGGTTTAGTGAATTAGGTGGCCATGAATGGGCCACCTCTTGTTTGGGGGGGGAGGGGGCTAATGCCAAATTGGGTAATGAAGCAGGTGCTCAATTGTGTGACCCTGCTGAAGACGATCTGGCAGGTGTGCCGCCTCCCGTGATGAAAGACGCCCGAACTTGCAGGGACTAGATTTTGGAGGCTTCTATTTTTGTGTTCAAGTAAAGTTCTGCAGCGTATCAGTGGGTTTAAAATACATGATGGTGTAGGAAGCGATCACTTTCCTATCCCGCTCGAAATGAGATCTCCGTCTGGGCCATCCTCTGTGAGCTCAGCTGGTTCTCAGGGAATTACTTTTAACACCCTGCATCGCAGGGTCAAATGGCAATCAGTGGACCCTGAGCGCCTGCAGAGTGTGGTTGTTAGAAATAATTGGCAGATTCTGGAAAGATTACTTGGTGGGGGTATGGAACAGGAGTATGTAGGGGTGGATGTTTTGCTACTTCTGTCCAAACTTTCGGCCACATTCAATCTGGGTGAGGGCAGAAGGAGGGTTAGTCCTCACCTTAGAATGTTTAACTCAGAATGCACAAAACTGAAGACCTCTCTGTTAAATATTCTGAAGAATCCTCAAACCTCAAAGTTGAACATTAAGGAGGCATCAGATGGCCAGTGTTATTTTTGAAGTGGCAGAGGTTTCACTGGCTATCAAAATGCAATGTAGAAACAAGGCTCCCGGACATACAGTGTGCCAGTAGATCTCTTTATGGCACAGCTGGATGTGTGGGCTCCTGTTTTGACTCTTGTATTTAATGCTGTTTTTGATGGAGGACTCATTCCAGCCTTCTGGTCTCGGATGCTGATCTGCCCTATATCTCTTGTAGACAGATATCCCTGTTAGACTCAGCTTTTAAGATTCTGGGACGGGCCATTCTAGGGAGACTTGACTTGTGGGTTGAGAATGCAAGGATTCTCTCTCCTATACAACTGGGCTTTAGGCCCGGTTTGGGCACAGCAGAGCAGGCTCTGAATCTTTACCTGATTGTAGCACATTTGCTGTTTGTTAAGGAGGAGCCAATTTCTTGGGCTTTCATGGACCTGAGCACAGCCTTCAATACGGTCAATCGTAATAGGCTGTGGAGCTTGCTCAGATCTGTGAATTGTCCTGGTCCATTGGTGGACGTGATGGAGAGATTAAATCTCTCTACAATGGATGAAGTGAGGAGTGGAGCTGATAGACAATGCACCCCCTCTTTTCAAGTGGAGTGTGGGGTGTGTCAGGGGTGTGTCCTGGCTCCACTCCTCTTCCGTCTTTATACAAATGACCTATATGAACATTTATTGAATTCGGTTTCTGATTCTCCCAAATTTGGTAATAGACGCCTGCCAGTACTTGCTTATGCTGATGTGGTCTTACTTGCCCGCAACCCCATATCATTACATAATTTGGTGTACAGCTATTCTGGATTTATGGCCAATCTAGGGCTCAAGATAACTGTCTGGAAAACGTCTGTTATGGCCTGCTGTGGAAAGAAATGTCCGCCTAAGTCTTTAGCTATTTTTTGCAGAGGAGAGCTAATTCCAAGGGCTATCACTTTGATTATCTTGGGGTCAGTGGTCGAAGTGGGCGGGAGCTGTCGGGAGCGGTGCTCCTATACTTCTTTAAAATAAGTTTTACCGTTCCTATACTTTTATTTTAAAAAGAAACCGTTCCGGAACGGTTTCGTTTTAAAATAAAAGTGTAGGAAGAAGTTGAAACTTGCACTTTCAGTGCACTGCACTGGACGTGCCCTCCCACAGCAAGTGCATGGTTTAGGGGTTTGCATTGTGCATGGGAGGGGTTGTGGCAATGGGGTTTGTGGGGAGCGGTGCAGGCCAGTAGGGAACATAGCTCCACTACTTCTTTTCGTACACTTCGACCACTGCTTGGGGTGAGATTCTCTGCAAATCTGGGATCTAAGGCACATGTTGAGATACAGCTACAAAGGTTTATGCAGGCTGCAGGGGGCATATTCAGAGCACTGGGGTCATTTAAAGCAATACCACCGGAACCTGTACTAAACGTCTACCATGGTAAAGCCGCATTTGTGGCTAGATGTGGCATGAAATGTGGGGTTTTAGCAGGTTGGAGCTCATCCAGGTGACCTAGAATGACTTTTCAAGATTATTCTGGGGCTTCCGCGGTCTGCTCTAAATTGTGCAGTCCATCAAGAGCGAGGCTCTCTTTTCTTGGCCGACCTGGTTGTGGCCCTACCGGTAAATCACTGGCTCAGAATCCGAAGAAACACCAGAGCTACCCTGTCTCAAGAACTAATTAGTTATTGGTGCCCAGAGACCCTTATGAAAAAATTCCCTTGCTTAGGGTGCAAGGACGCTGTATGAAATAAGGAGCAAACAAGCAGAATGGTGATGTCACACAAAGTAATACTGACACACCTAGAAGAGATGGAGAGACAAGATAATGTAGATATTCTATAAGGCATCAAGATAAGCAACATCTTGGGCTCCAGATGGGGAGGCTTATGCTACAGAAACGATGAAGACATCAAGTTATTGTACACATGTGCAGATGCAAAGAAACGCAAGCAGACAAAGCATTCTTAGGCTAGCTATGTAGTGAATAGATTGCGAGAAGCACCAATGTATATATATATAGGAGTAAGTGAAGAATTAATGATTCCACTACGTATTATAGCAGAGCTGGACCAGGGAAGGAAGGCCTTTTCCAGTGGGTCGCAGTTAAGAAAAGCAATTAGTTACAGATGTGAATCTCTGAAGGGCGAGGCTGGACCAGCCCCAAGAAGCCAAGGTTGTGTTAGGCTGGGAGGATCTGACAGTATTTACAATCGTGTGAAAAAATGAAACTCTTGTTCAAAAGACGTGCACGGAAACAAGGGAAACCTCAGAGGTTCATTAAATAATAGTATTTTACATGCACTAGAGCCCAAATATGTAGTTTTCAGTCACGTGGAGGGTTGAAGTTGGACGAACATAAAGACCATACCTATGCAAGGAGACAGAGCGTGCCTCCACTACCTCATATTCTCCAGAGCAAGGAACACTTACAAGGCCAAGTTCAAATCCTTAATTGAAGTGCAGACCACTGAGGTGATGATAGATGATATGCTAATTGGTAGGAAGCAATAGTTATGACCAACCCACCAGCACCTGGAAGTCCAGCCTGCGTGCTGCTAACGTGGGTAGAAAAGTACTGACGGATGTAAGAGTGACAGCCAATTATAGGGGACCACGTAGTTAAGGGCCCTATAGTTTGTGTAACCAATGGGACTTTGTGTATTTAGTGACGTTCATAGTGACCTGTTTTAGGGGATGGCTTAGCTGCCCCTCCTGATACTAGAGACCCTATCACTTTCTTAGACTAGTATGGAACGTATACCTAGATTGTCCCGCTAAGCCTATCACATTTGCCACTAGGTTTTTGTTGTTTGCAACGTAGGATGACGTTGACAACCACGTATGTTGACGTCAGCAGTGACAAGATTTTATTATAAAGATGATGTTTTTCATTAATTTTGTTGAGATCATGCTGTGAGACGTCCGTTGATGTCTGTTGTACTCCATGTTTTAGATATTTGACATTAAAGCAGTCAACTTTGCCAACTTCCTGAGTCGCTTTGATTATTGATGTTTGAGTATCTTCTGCATCCCCATTCATCTCAAAGTATTGCTACCTCGTCTTAAATAAAGGGCTGGGTCGGCTGTCCCGGTTCACACCCTCAGTGTGCAACACTGAGCAGGTTATTTTTTGTTAAGACTTATCCTTATTATGCTGTTTTCACTGTTTAGGTTCTTTTCAATAGGGAGGGGATGTTGGGGTCAGCATGCGTTTGTTGTTGAGGGTGCTGGTGTGTATGGCAGAGGGATACAATTGGGCTAATTGGGTATTTCTACTTTCTTCCGGTTAAACAGGCATCTGAATTTGATGTGTGAAGGAGGGTGGGTCGGCACTTGAATCCCAATGAATTACGCAAGATTTGTACATCTGAACAAAGCAAGTCGAAGCCATGCAGTTCATTTTAGGAAGGGGATAGTCCTACTGAAAAGGCCACATGCCTGACTACATGAGACTACTTTACATGAAAATGGCACTACTGGTAAACAGAGTGTGAGATCTTGCCTGCACTGTTGGTACAATCTATGTAATTTTTTGTCCAATATCAAATGTGCACCAGGGATTTATTGTAATGCCAGCCGATGGGCAGGTAAATAGTGGCCAGAATTACTGGTTCATTTTTCATAGGGGTATTTATAGGAACAGAAACCCAGGACCACCTTGATTTTCCTGCCTTATGGAGAAGGATGCTGATGAGCATTAATGTATGGCGTCATTTCTGTGGAATGCAGTGCACATGTAATTTACTAACTGCATGTTTGCCTGTGACTATACACCACTATTCTACACCTGCTCTGGGCGTACTTGCCTATGATTGTACACAGGGCTTTAAGTGGACCAGGGCTAGGCGGTGCTGAGCCCCGGCAGTCTCCATAAAGTGGCAGTGAGCCAGGGCTCTGCTGGGGTACACATAAGCCCCTCAGTAGCCCCAGCCAGTATTCAAGCAGCATTGTTCGCACAAATGATTTGCAATGCATATTCATCTGTTTGGTGGGGAGGGACTGAAGGAGAAATGATCCCCCTCCCTTTCAGTTCATTCCCACCCAACACATGTTTATCGAGCGCATCATTTTCCAAAAGCTGCCACCTGGGGGGTCTGTAACGCTGAAGGCACAAGACAAAGGGAGATGGGGCGCCCAAAAGCAATGATTGCTGCCTGCCCCAGGCTCACCACTCACCTTGAATGAGGAAAGAGTCTTTTGTCATGAACGGCAGCTGGCAGTGCTGTATCTCGAGCAGTGATTAATTTTCAAAGGTGACCAGCACCATCCCAGCTCTTTAAAGTGAAAACATTTTAAGACAGTTTTAATCGTCATGTGCCTGTAATCTGCGAAAGAGTTACCCGGCTTGCTTTTGGTCCTTAGTAGGAGAGTATCTGTTGTTGACTCATAATGTTCGATGAGCCAATATGACTCGCCCCCCCCCACCACAGTGCTTGAACACTCATTATATTTTTAATATGTGTACAAAGGAAAGCAGTTGGGACAGTTCTAACAGCCTATTTCTCTACCTCCCTCACAGCAGGCTCGGGCAGCAGATGTAATGTATTGGCCCGCATGCCGCAGGAATCATTGTTCTCTATTGCAGCACAGCAAGTGACTGCCTGATTTTCCTTTTAGACTGAAGACGAGAGGCACGTGTAGCTACAGGGAGAGTGACTGGGTTTCACATTGTAGAGAGCAGCTGCTTGCCTCTGCGGGAAATCCTGCCCCCTAAATGTTGGAAATCAGAAAACTGCAATATGTTTAACACCAGCAGTTGTGCCAATTCCACAGTGAGTGTTCGAGAAAAGGTACCCTCTGAGAAAACCTTATCGAATGTATCCCAGAAGAGATGACAATCTGAGGGAGGAACTCCCTGCAGGAATATGAAAAAGAGTGAAAGAGAATGTATTGATGCCACAAGAGACGAGCGTGACGCACTGAGAATACTGACTGAAGAGAATGTATGGATCTTACGAAAACTGATGACGAAGTTAAGTATCGAGTAAACTTTCACATGCAGAAAATAAGATTGCACACATGCAAAGTGCTATAGAAATGCAACCGGTCAATGATTGTACAAACTCTGAAATGCAAGTAAACTAAGTGATCCTAGAAGCTGGCTATATGTAGTGAATAGACTGCAGGCGAACCCGCCATTGTATTGTGTAATGAATTCTAGTAAGCCAGAACCCATAGAGAGGAAAGGTCAAGAATTGTCGCAGCATGAATAAGCTGAGATCGTGGAAGAGCCTGGCAGAAGTAGCCAAGGTCGGTTATCTATTCTTGAAAGCAATAAACATTAGAAGGATGAATCATCCCTTATCGAGGGGCAAAGAGAGAACACCAACAGTGCCAAGTTTTATTCATTTAAGACGTTTAAATGCTGCAGAATGGACCAGGTTAATGGTCTTCTGTCACATGAGCTCAGGCTGGAAATAAAGTTGAGCTTGGAGTCCTAGAACAATGATAGTGAACGCCTGTACCTCCTGGCACCTGGGAATGAGCTTACCTGCTGCTAAGTGAAACAAATGTTCCAGACATGGCACGAGCGTGCCAACCAATTGTAGAGGGCCATATAATGAAGGGCCTTATAGTTTGAGAGCCAATGATATACCATGTACTTAACAGTGTTGAAGATGACATGTTTTAGAGGTAGGGATAAATTGTCCACCTGACAGTAGACAGCCAATCACAATCCAAGCCCTTATAGAAAGTATACTTAGATGTTCCCCTTGAACGTATCACAATCCCTCGTAGGTTTTTCTTATTTTCCATGTAGCATGATGTATTTATTGCATACATGGATGTTTTTATGTGAAATCTATCGAGAACTGAGCGAATGTCCGTTGTTGTCAGTTGTAACCTCCATGTTTTAGATAATTGTTAATATAACAGCAACCTTTGCCATCTTCCTGAGTTGGTTTGATTATTTGGACGCAGAGTTATTCTGCAAACCCCACCCATTGCATTCACGATTCTAAAGAACCATAAGTTCACGTAGTAGAGGTGCAGATGGTTGGAAAAGATCCAAACTAGTTTGCCCCCAGTCTTTTGAACGGTCAAGTATCCTCTGCTATTAGCTGGAAGATCGCTGGCTTTCCTGTGGAGAGCGGCCGATAGAAATAAACTTGCAAGAAGAACCGAGACGGTGGGCAGGTCCCCCTTTGACAAAATCCCTGCCCGGTTTCCACCGGCGCTCTGCGGACAAAAGGCAAAGTGGTCGGATTGGTGGAGGAGTCGATACCGAAGGCCTCAAGTCGATTAATGAACAAATGGTGAGTAGACTAAAGGGAATGGCAAATATAGGAGATGGGATTGCGATCATTTTTAAATAACAGGAAATATTGTGTGAAGAAAAGGTAGTGCCTAGGAGTCCTGACTCAAGGGAGCTTCAGAAGGAGACGTTTCAAATCCCAACTGGGGTAGAGCAGAATCATATAACATGTAAACAGGTTTACGTTAGGTGGCGTCTCAAACCCTGTATAGAGTACAAAGTAAAGGTGAGAGAGAACAAGGTGATTACAGTGTTTATTAATGTGCAATGTCGATTAGTCTGTATGTTGTTTGAGTAAAAATATCAAAGAGCGATGACATTTGTGAAGGAAATGAAAAAATTGTGGTGCAATAGTGATTTAGGATAGCAAAGTGATTGGTACCAATCAAAAGATAGAGATAGCTAATCAAGAAATTAGAGGCTTGAGCTGCAATTGATGGTGCATGCTCATACTTGTTGTTTTAAAGGTGTTGAAAAAGTGGTGTTTTAAACAAAAGTACAAGAGTTATTTCATAAGTCTGGTAAGTATTGACAGTCAATTGAGACTTGTCATTATGGGAGATACTCCTCTGATGCGTTTATTTAAAACATTACCAAAGCACATGCCCAAGCACAAACAGTATACTGCGTAATGGGTGAAAGGCACAGCAGATAAAATGTTCATGCCGTGGCCACAAGGGGGATCGTTGTCAAAAGCAGTATTGCAACACATGACCACATACTTGCATTCTGCGTACACGGGGAAGACATTAAAGAAAAGATTAGTGCTTTTATATCTCTGGAAAATGTACCAGGAAGAAGGGGTAAGCCCTCCTCCTGAGGTGTGGATGCTCAGTCAGCAAAAGGAGGAAGGTGTTGAGCCTTCAGCTCCCCTTACCGTGCCCGAAGTAAAAGGCGCTAGTGCGGAAGAAATAGGGTTGTACCCTTTAAAGGAGTTGAAATCGGTGACGGGGTACATTAATCCGGCATACAAATCCCCAGCTTACAATAGTCATGATAGTCGAAAGGAGAATAAAAGAAAAAAAGAGATTTATAGGATCATACAAGACAAAGAAGAAAGTAGTGAGTGGTCGTAATTGTTGACAGAAATAGACAGGGAAATTAAGAGATGGAAAGGAGAGAAGGATAAGGTTGACGAGATAGCGCTTGTGCAGAACAAATGGATGGGGGACAGATCTTACTTAAAATAGATGGGAAGAGTATCGAGGAAGTTAGGCAAAGAGAAGACAAGAACGAACACGAAAGAAAGGATAAAGAACGAGAGAAGAGATTAGGAAAAGAGGAGCGGAAAAGAAAGAACAGAGAGCGATGAGAACAAATATATCAGTAGGAGCAAGTGAGAAAAGAAGAACATGCAGAAGAACAAAGGAAGTATGACAATAGACAGAGAGTGATAGAAGAAAGAGATAGGAAAGGAAGAAAGAAGAAGAGGAAGCACGAAGACTAAGGGACAAAAGATTACAGAGCTGAAGGGAAGAAGAGGAAAGAAGGGAAGGAATAAGGAGAGGGGAAGAACGAAGGCAAGAGGAAGAAAGAATTAGAAGGGATGCGAGAAAGCGAAGAGAGATAGACGAAGAAGTGGAACGAAAGAGGAGGCAACAGGGTCATGACACAAGTCTCACTCGTAAAGAACCAGCAGGGCCAAGACCAGAAATATAATGGGACAGAATAGAAGATTACCTTCCAATAAAGGAAGAAACATCAGGGGCATCTAGAGTTGCTTTAGTAGAAAGATTTGATGCAGAAAGCATCAGAGAAAGGATCAATAAGGTCTATCAACAGCTGAGAAGACATAGCAAGTATGAAACTCGGGGGAACGATGATCGATACCTAATGTCTCGATCACAAAGAGCGGAGGGAAGCCTATTCAGTATGAATGTTGAAGATTGTCTTTAAGTAGATTGGATCTGCATAAGGGC
Organism: Ambystoma mexicanum; assembly: GCF_040938575.1. Classification (NCBI taxonomy): domain Eukaryota; kingdom Metazoa; phylum Chordata; class Amphibia; order Caudata; family Ambystomatidae; genus Ambystoma; species Ambystoma mexicanum. The sequence continues at coordinate 86,415,770 of NC_090922.1, forward strand.
AAAGGGGATGATTCTCACACTAGTTGGGGACAAGACATATCAGGTGAGGAAAGAGAGTCTACCCTTGAGGTAGGAGGAGTGAGCACAGAGAGTCACCACTGTATGTGAGCAGGTTATGGTTAAGGTTGTTACCCACAAGGAGGCAGACAGGGACGATCGTCCCAGCCAGGATACAACTGTGGGGCAGGGTTTACGCAGTTTCCCTTATTGGAAAAAGGGGGAGCAAGACCGCAGTATATTCCATGGTCACAGATGGATAAGTATAATTTAAGGTGTAAGCTACCGATTTTGACTTCAGGTACTGGGAAATGGATATACACATTAGAAAAAATTACAGGAGGAAATGCATTGGGCATATGGGACATAAACGGTCTCCTGGCAGCTATTCTTAGGGAGAGAGCTGGCAACATTTGGAGAAGAGCTGGGTATTCAAGTATGACAGCACAGAATATAGCGCATGATGGAGCACCGTTTAATAATTGCAGAGCAGATGTTTGGAGAGTGCTCAGGGTACAGTATCCAGACACATCAGATATGGGTGTGATTATGAGACGCAAGATGAATGGAGATGAAGACCCTATTGCTTACATTCAGGATATTCAGGAGAAATGGCAACTTGAAACCTGCAGAAAGACAGTAGCATTATTTTACCACATTTTATGTCAGGGGTTGCCTGAGCCAGTGCAGAGACAGACGAAGAAACAATTGGGGATGGAAGCAAAGCCTTGAGCTGGGATACAGTTGATGATAGTGCACCATTGTTGGTTATTACAAGAGAAAAATAAGAAGAAAGATGAGAATAGGAAAATTGAGGAAGCCAAGTTAGTTCAGAAAAAAAATCAAAATTTGCCATTGAAGGGGCAGTATTGACAAGCAGAGAAGCATTGGGAATGCAGGAAGCAGTGGGTACATCGCAGGTGAGTAATCTGCACCCAATAGACGAAGGTGGATATGGGTTTGTGTTACGAGGCAGATGTATAGGCTCTAGAGGAAGGGGAGGATTTCAAAATAATAAAGGTGGGTTTCAAGGTACACAGAATGAGAGCCAGAGTATTCCAGGAGGTCTTGTCAGACGGGCACCCCCAGTATGTTGGACTTGTGGGATGACAGGGCACATTGCACGCATATGTGGGAGCCAAGGGAATGTAAAGAATTGCCAATTTTCAATAAAGAGGGGGGACAGCTTATCCTCCACCTTATAGTACACAGACTAGAGAAGGGTTTGCCCAGGATAAGACATTGTATCAGACACAAGCACCACGAGTGCAGCAGGCGCAAAGGCAAGAACAAGTGCAAATAAATCCACTGCAAGGGCAGTTGCAACAAGCCCCCATGCAGACACAGCAGTATGCAAATAAAGGACAAGTACTGACACCCAGAATAGGAGATGTCACTGTGGTAGGAGGGAATCCTTTCACAGGGACAGGGATGAGCCTGTGCCCACAATAGGACAGCTCACAGGGTGACTTGATGTGCTCAGTACTACCTGTGACACTAGGCCCCCAACATGAACCAAGGGTCGATGAGACGATAGGAGGCAGATTTTTTTCTTTTTGAGTAGACACTGGAGCTACTCGTTCATGTACACAAGAGGGAAAATATGCAATGTCGGGAATTGCCGTGAATGCTCAAGGGTTCTCTGGATCTACAAGTCGAGTTCCTTTTTACTAATGAATTACCAGTGGCTGTTGGAGAGTGTCACATGTCTGTTCCTTTGTTATATTCCTGACAGACACCGGTTAACATTTTGGGAAGAGATCAAATGACAAAACCTAACATTACGATTTAATTCACTCATCAAGGGATAGGGTGCTCCACTCCAGGAATACACTATATATACATGGGAGAATTTATACTGGCGCTCACAGGTCAAGTGGCTCTGAGAAGCGTTCCAGTAGATCCAGAGATTTGTCTGCATGGAGTGAGCATTCTCTTGACATGGCTACCTGGTTTAGTGGGAAAGATCTTGAGGATACCTGACAAAGAAAGGGGACAGACTATCCCTATAGAATTGGAAGCAGCCGTAGTACGAAAGGAAATGGCAATGCTTGAAGGAGTAGATGATGAGGGTAGACCATGGAGGACAGTAATAGCTCTCGAGGAAGGGTACATATTGACTGACATAACTGATGTTGACATGTTCAGGGAAGACTAAACAGACAATGAAGTAGTAAGTAATGCCTGAAAGAGCTAAGGCGATTATGAAAACGCTGAAACCAAACACGGTGCTTGGGGCCACGCAACTATGTCAGAGCCTGGGTGTTTGATTATAGTACGTATACAAGACGATTTATGAAAGCTTTAAAGAAAGCACAGTTGGAAAAAGGTAAAATAGAACGGACTGAAGAAATGGAGGAAGGGTTTGAGGACCTGAAAAAAGCAGTTTATAAAGCCCCTGTTTTGGGAATTCCCAATTAAGATGAGGAATTTCATTTGTTTTCGCACACAAATTGCACAGTTACGACAACGGTGCTTATACAGAGAACTACATTGGGGTACAAGCCTCTAGCATTTTGCAGTGAGATATTAGACCCAGTTATGAAAGGACACTTTCCTTGCGAACAGTCATTGGCAGCTGCCGGCATTCACGATTGAAAATTCAACAAGTATTGTTATGGGCGGCTCTATGATACTATTTGATGAGCATGCTCAGTTTACCATTTCAGAGAAAGCCAAGGGCACATTGACATCCCAAAGAGCTTCCACATATGAGGTAATGATTTTGCACCCAGCAATTAAAATTGTAGGGTGTAAAATAATGAATCCTGTCACGTTTATAGCTGAACCAATAGAAGAAGGTGATCATGAGCATGGCTGTGCTAATTATGTTAAATGCTATGATGATATGCCCCGCTTGAAGGAGAATGCTTTAACAGGAGGGGACATTCTCTTTATTGATGGTTCTTCTAAGATTGATCTGACTATTGGGGAAAGACATTCAGGTGCAGAAGTAATGATACATAGATTAAATGGAGAATTTGAAGTTGTAGCAAGTGCAAGGCCACTGTCTCACTTTTCAGCGCAAGCAGCAGAATTGGTAGTACTCATTGCCGCACTCGTGAAACATGAAGGATGGGAAGTGACATGTACAGTGACTCCACCTATATGACATCAACCATACACACAGAGTTAGCATGTTGGAAAAGGAGGAGCTACCTCAGCACAGATGGCACTCCAGTACACCACGCATCCTTATTGGATAGGCTTATTAAGGCATTACAACTCCCGGTAGCCATAGCAGTCATTAAATATGCAGCGCGCACTAAGTAAACAGATTTTATCCCTCGCAGGAACAAAGCTGCAGGTGAAGAAGCCAAAAGGTTTGCATATTCCCCAGATATTTCGAGTTTTGGCACTGAGAATGCTAAAGAAAAAGTAGTCATAAACATGTTAGTGCAAGAGGGGTTTAATAAATTACTGATAACCCAAATTATGGAGATTCAACGAAGTGCGCTGCAGGAAGAGCAAGAATTATGGAAGCGAAGGGGGTGTTCTTTATCCCCCACAGAAGCATTATGGCGACAAGATAGAATTGGAAAGCCAGTGATGCCAGTAGCTATATTAACCCTTTAAGTGCCATGGGTATTTCTCCCCAGTGCCAGGGCCTTTTTTGGTGATTTTGGTATGTGGCCATTCAATGGCTTGTAACTTTTTTGTTACATGAGATATCTCGGACAAATTTGGCTCCTTTTTTTCCCACATGTAGGCAGTCGTAACGCCACCCAGGAATCTGTAGGGAGGTCAGAGAAAATAAGGAAAAAGCGCGAAAATGTTGGGTTTTTTTCAAAAAATGCCAATAAAATGATGTACAAAGAAGCCTGTGTTTTTTTCCTTGTAAGAGCTAGGAACAAATGGTTTGCTGTGCTGAGTTCCCCCAATTTCGTGGCTTTCAGGAACAGGTTGAGTGGAAATGGAAAAAAATTATTTTGATGTGGTTATCAACCGTTTTGTGAGAGGTAGGCGATTTTTGCCATTTTTGCCAATTGGACATGCATGGACGGAATGGAAGAAAAGGGCAGGAAAGCCAAATTGGAGGACAGAAAGGCATATATTTCTGAAAAGTAGACAAAATTCCAAGTTTAGGAAGGGGTGATTTGCATAGGTCAGGCAACAACTAGGTAGGGGAAACTGCCATCGAATAGGGGAAAAGCAGGAAAATGACTGAAAAAAAAGGTATGTGTTGGACATGGTTGGCTTGGTACGGCAATGGCTTCTATGAATTTTGAGAAAAGCAATGCTCCGCTACATTCCCCCGATGCTTGCAGTTAGGAGAGCATACAATTTTTGTAGTGTTTTTACAAAACAAGCAATACCACAAGCCAAACACTGAGCCATGGTACATAGGAGTTTTACGCTCACGGCCTGACCAGACGCACTTAGCATGTGTAAATTGGGAAAACCAATGCGGTGAGGAACGGCAGCCATACATTTTTTGAAAGAGCACAGGCAGACCTATTCAAGGGTAGGTGACTTGTGCAGGTTACAAAAGTGTATGGAGGCTAAAGCAGCGACTAAATGTAGGTCACATTTGGGAAAAGAAAGGGTTGTGAGACAAAGGGCACCAGCAAATGGGTCAAAACGTTATGAAAACCACAGAAACATAACACATGGCCTACCGTCCCGCGTTCCCACAGGTGTCCCGATGAAAATGGTACCCCACATGTGTGGGTGCACCTACCTGGCCGCCAAGGGGAAAGCCTAAAACACAAGTAACCCCAAGTCTGTTTTCAGAGCGAAATCTCAGACATTCTGCCGACCGGCACAACGTACAGATATGGGCCTCGGGTGTCCAAGCCACCAAGGAAAACGGGGGAACACCATGCATTTCTGAAAAGAGGACACCCGTGGGAATCCGCAGAGGTATGATTTGCGCATATCGCCCCAGATTTTATTACCCAGACAGCCCCGCAAAGTCTGAAATGTCGGGAAAAAAACGCTTTTTCCGCACATTTCGCTCCACGCACCCATCGAAACACGCCCCAACAAAACATGGCCTACCGTCACATGTTCCCACAGGTGTCCCAATGAAAATGTTACCTCACATGTGTGGGTGCACCTACCTGGCCGCCAAGGGGAAAGCCTAAAACACAAGTAACCCCAGGTCTGTTTCAGAGCGAAATCTCAGACATTCTGCCGACCGGCACAACGTACAGATATGGGCCTCGGGTGTCCAAGCCACCAAGGAAAACGAGGAACCCCATGCATTTCCGAAAAGAGGACACCCGTGGGAATCCGCAGAGGTATGATTTGCGCACATCGCCCCAAAATTTATTACCCAGACAGCCCTGCAAAGTCCGAAATGTGGGGAAAAAAACGCTTTTTCTGCACATTTTGCTCGACGCACCCATCGAAACACGCCCCCAACAACACATGGCCTACCGTCCCGCGTTCCCACAGGTGTCCTGATGAAAACGGTACCCCACATGTGTGGGTGCACCTACCTGGCCGCCAAGGGGAAAGCCTAAAACACAAGTAACCCCAAGTCTGTTTTCAGAGCGAAATCTCAGACATTCTGCCGACCGGCACAACGTACAGATATGGCCCTCGGGTGTCCAAGCCACCGAGGAAAACAGGGAACCCCATGCATTTCCGAAAAGAGGACACCCGTGGGAATCCGCAGAGGTATGATTTGCGCACATCGCCCCAGATTTTATTACCCAGACAGCCCCGCAAAGTCCGAAATGTGGGGAAAAAACTCTTTTTCCCCACATTTCACTCGACGCACCCATCGAAACACGCCCCCAACAACACATGGCCTACCGTCACGCGTTCCCACAGGTGTCCCGATGAAAACGGTACCTCACATGTGTGGGAGCACCTACCTGGCCGCCAAGGGGAAAGCCTAAAACACAAGTAACCCCAAGTCTGTTTTCAGAGGGAAATCTCAGACATTCTGCCGACCGGCACAACGTACAGATATGGGCCTCGGGTGTCCAAGCCACCAAGGAAAATGGGGAACCCCATGCATTTCCGAAAAGAGGACACCCGTGGGAATCCGCAGAGGTATGATTTGCGCACATCGCCCCAGATTTTATTACCCAGACAGCCCCGCAAAGTCCGAAATGTCGGGAAAAAAATGCTTTTTCCGCACATTTCGCTCGACGCACCCATCGAAACACGCCCCAACAACACATGGCCTACCGTCACGCGTTCCCACAGGTGTCCCGATGAAAATGGTACCTCACATGTGTGGGTGCACCTACCTGGCCGCCAAGGGGAAAGCCTAAAACACAAGTAACCCCAAGTCTTTTTTCAGAGCGAAATCTCAGACATTCTGCCGACCGGCACAACGTACAGATATGGCCCTCGGGTGTCCAAGCCACCAAGGAAAACAGGTAACCCCATGCATTTCCGAAAAGAGGACACCCGTGGGAATCCGCAGAGGTATGATTTGCGCACATCGCCCCAGAATTTTTTACCCAGACAGCCCCGCAAAGTCCGAAATGTCGGGAAAAAACACTTTTTCCGCACATTTCGCTCAACGCACCCATCGAAACATGCCCCCAACAACACATGACCTACCGTCACGCGTTCCCACCGGTGTCCCGATGAAAACGGTACCTCACATGTGTGGGTGCACCTACGTGGCGGCCGAGGGGAAAGCCTAAAACACAAGTAACCCCAAGTCTGTTTTCAGAGCGAAATCTCAGACATTCTGCCGACCGGCACAACGTACAGACATGGGCCTCGGGTGTCCAAGCCACCGAGGAAAACAGGGAACCCCATGCATTTCCGAAAAGAGGACACCCGTGGGAATACGCAGAGGTATGATTTGCCCACATCCCCCCAGATTTTATTACCCAGACAGCCCCGCAAAGTCTGAAATGTCGGGAAAAAAACGCCTTTTCCGCACATTTCGCTCGACGCACCCATCGAAACATGCCCCCAACAACACATGGCCTACCGTCACGTGTTCCCACAGGTGTCCCGATGAAAACGGTACCTCACATGTGTGGGTGCACCTACCTGCCCGCCAAGGGGAAAGCCTAAAACACAAGTAACCCCAGGTCTGTTTTCAGAGCGAAATCTCAGACATTCTGCCGACCGGCACAACGTACAGATATGGGCCTCGGGTGTCCAAGCCACCGAGGAAAACAGGGAAACCCATGCATTTCCGAAAAGAGGACACCCGTGGGAATACGCAGAGGTATGATTTGCGCACATCGCCCCAGAATTTTTTACCCAGACAGCCCTGCAAAGTCCGAAATGTCGGGAAAAAAACACTTTTTCCGCACATTTTGCTCGACGCACCCATGGGCACACGCCCCCAACAAAACATGGCCTACCGTCACGCATTTCCACAGGTGTCCCGATGAAAACGGTACCTTACATGTGTGGGTGCACCTACCTGGCCGCCAAGGGGAAAGCCTAAAACACAAGTTACTCCAAGTCTGTTTTCAGAGGGAAATCTCAGACATTTTGCCGACCGGCACAACGTACAGATATGGGCCTCGGGTGTCCAAGCCACCGAGGAAAACAGGGAACCCCATGCATTTCCGAAAAGAATAAACCCGTGGGAATCCGCAGAGGTTAGATTTGCGCACATCGCCCCAGAATTTATTACCCAGACACCCCCGCAAAGTCCGAAATGTGCCCCGGAATTTGCGGGGGTGTCTGGGTAATAAATTCTGGGGCGATGTGCGCCAATCATACCTCTGCGGATTCCCACGGGGGTCCTCTTTTTGGAAATGCATGGGATTCCCCGTTTTCCTTGGTGGCTTGGACACCCGAGGCCCATATCTGTCTGTTGTGCCGGTCGGCAGAATGGCTGAGATTCCCCTCTGCAAACAGACTGGGGGTTGCTTGCGTTTTCGGCTTGCCCCTTGCCGGCCAGGTAGGTGCACCCACGCATGTGAGGCACCGTTTTCATTGGGACACCTGTCGGAACGCGGGACGGTAGGCCATGTGTTGTTGGGGGCGTGTTTCGATGGGTGCGCCGAGCGAAATGTGCGGAAAATGCGTTTTTTTCCCCACATTTCGGACTTTGCGGGGGTGTCTGGGTAATAAATTCTGGGGCGATGTGCGCAAATCATACCTCTGCGGATTCCCACGGGTGTCCTCTTTTCGTAAATGCATGGGGCTCCCCATTTTCCTTGGTGGCTTGGACACCCGAGGCCCATATCTGTATGTTGTGCCATTCGGCAGAATGGCTGAGATTCCCCTCTGCAAACAGACTGGGGGTTGCTTGCATTTTCGGCTTGCTCCTTGCCAGCCAGGTAGGTGCACCCACGCATTTGAGGTAACGTTTTTATCGGGACACCTGTGGGAACGCGGGACGGTCAGCCATGTGTTGTTGGGGGCGTGTTTCGATGGGTGCGCCGAGCGAAATGTGCGGAAAATGCATTTTTTTCCCCACATTTCGGACATTGCGGGGGTGTCTGGATAATAAATTCTGGGGCGATGTGCGCAAATCATACCTCTGCGTATTCCCACGGGTGTCCTCTTTTTGGAAATGCATGGGGCTCCCTGTTTTCCTTGGTGGCTTGGACACCCGAGGCCCATATCTGCATGTTGTGCCGGTCGGCAGAATCTCTGAGATTCCCCTCTGCAAACAGACTGGGGGTTGCTTGCGTTTTCGGCTTGCCCCTTTCCAGCCAGGTAGGTGCACTCACGCATGTGAGGTACCGTTTTCATCGGGACACCTGTGGGAACGCGGGACGGTAGGCCATGTGTTGTTGGGAGCGTGTTTCGATGGATGCGCTGAGCTAAGTGTGCGGAAAATGCGTTTTTTTCCCCACATTTCGGACTTTGCGGGGGTGTCTGGGTAATAAATTCTGGGGCGATGTGCGCAAATCATACCTCTGCGGATTCCCACGGGTGTCCTCTTTTCGGAAATGCATGGGTCTCCCTGTTTTCCTTGGTGGCTTGGACACCCGAGGCCCATATCTGTATGTTGTGCCTGTCGGCAGAATGGCTGAGATTCCCCTCTGCAAACAGACTGGGGGTTGCTTGCGTTTTCGGCTTGCCCCTTGCCAGCCAGGTAGGTGCACCCACACATGCGAGGTACCTTTTTCGTCGGGACACCTGTGGGAACACGAGAAGGTATGACATCTGCTGTTGGCGACGTGTTTCGGTGAGTGGACACAGGGAAATGTCTCTGAAATTGGCCGGAAATGAAGACAATTCTCAGACATTTCGCTCTGGCCACCCACCGAAACACACCGCCAACAACACGTGGCTTACCTTCCCGCGTCCCCACATGTGTCTCGATGAAAACGGTACCTCACATGTGTGGCTGCACCTAACGGATCTGATCCTAGGAAGGGGCATCTGACCCCAGGGAGGGATCCAAGAGGTGGGGCTCCCCCTATCTGCCGCCAGGAAGGGTTGCATGAGGTGGGGCCCTCCATTTGGGGTGGGGGGGGGCTGAGGGCCACCCCCGTTGCAGTACATCATTTGCTGCCAATTTAGGGTGCCCCTCAGCACCCCCTAAAAAGCAGCCTATGATTTTGTATTATTTTTTTTGTTTTGTTTACCCAACTTCGCTTGGTGCAGATGGCCACATTAGTGTGGCAATCTGCCCCCAGGGTGCCCAAACCCTACTGCCCCATCTATTGGGGGTCCTGCCCCACCTTTTGTGGTGGCCCTCTCCCCCCCCACCCCAAATGGGTGGCAGGGACACCTCATGCAGGCCTCCCTGGGCCTCCTACAAACGGCTGCGTGAGGTACACCCCACCTCCATTTGGGGTGGGGGGGAGAGGGCCACCACAAAAGGTGGGGCAGGACCCCCAATAGATGGGGCAGTAGGGTTTGGGCACCCTGGGGGCAGATTGCCATACTAATGTGGCCATCTGCACCAAGCGAAGTTGGGTAAACAAAAAAAATAATACAAATTCATAGGCTGCTCTTTAGGGGGGGCTGAGGTGCACCCTAAATTGGCAGCGAATGATGTACTGCAACGGGGGGTGGCCCTCAGCCCCCCCCACACCAAATGGAGGGCCCCTCAGCCCCCCCTAAAAAGCAGCCTATGAATTTGTATTATTTTTTTTGTTTACCCAACTTCGCTTGGTGCAGATGGCCACATTAGTGTGGCAATCTGCCCCCAGGGTGCCCAAACCCTACGGCCCCATCTATTGGGGGTCCTGCCCCACGTTTTTTGTGGTGGCCCTCTCATAGGTACACCCCACCTCCATTTGGGGTGGGGGGGAGAGGGCCACCACAAAGGTGGGGCAGGACCCCCAATAAATGGGGCAGTAGGGTTTGGGCACCCTGGGGGCAGATTGCCACACTAATGTGGCCATCTGCACCAAGCAAAGTTGGGTAAACAAAATAAATAATACAAATTCATAGGCTGCTTTTTAGGGGGGGCTGAGGGGCACCCTAAATTGGCAGCAAATGATGTACTGCAACGGGGGGTGGCCCTCAGCCCCCCCCCCACCCCAAATGGAGGGCCCCACCTCATGCAACCCTCCCTGGGGGATATCTGCTCCTAGGAAGGGGCATCTGACCCCAGGGAGGGATCCAAGAGGTGGGCCCCCCCTATCTGCCGCCAGGAAGGGTTGCATGAGGTGGGGCCCTCCATTTGGGCTGGAGGGGGGATGAGGGCTACCCCCGTTGCAGTACATCATTCGCTGCCAATTTAGGGTGCCCCTCAGCCCCCCCTAAAAAGCAGCCTATGATTTTGTATTGTTTTTTTTGTTTATCCAACTTCGCTTGGTGCAGATGGCCACATTAGTGTGGCAATCTGCCCCCAGGGTGCCCAAACCCTACTGCCCCATCTATTGGGGTCCTGCCCCACCTTTTGTGGTGGCCCTCTCCCCCCCACCCCAAATGGGTGGCAGGGACACCACATGCAGGCCTCCCTGGGCCTCCTACAAACGGCTGCGTGAGGTACACCCCACCTCCATTTGGGGTGGGGGGGAGAGGGCCACCACAATTGGTATTGTTGGAAAGGGGAGAGTCTCCCCTTTCCAACGATACCTGCCTCGATCTCCGGCTTGAAATACAGCCGGAGATCGAGGCTGACAAAGAAGGGAACTCACCTTCTTTATCCACCGCAGCAGCCGAAAATGGCTGCTGCGGTGGATTTACTTTCAGTTTCACGCCGACGTGCGTTACGCACGCCAACGTGAAACTGAAGGTAATCCAGCCCCCTGGCAGTGAGGGGGCACCTCCCCCTCACAAAGCCCGGTGGTTGGATTACAGTTTTGAGCGACAAAACAAGGTGCCGAAAAGGACGAGCTATCTCGTCCTTGGCACTGCGTGTGCACTGTCAAGGACGAGATACCTCGCTCTTGGCACTTAAAGGGTTAAAGGTTGCATTTGAACAGCTACATTACCCTGCACATGTAACTAGGGAAAGTCTTGCTGCTACGATTGTGGAAGACTGGTTAATTCCGAATTTGTTGGAACACGTTACACTATTTATGGTGAACTGCATTGTGTGTCAAAGCTTTACTGTTGGACATACACTGTGGACGATTAGAGGGGTGATACCTCGACCAAATGGTCCATTTCAGCATTTACATATTGACTATGTCGATATGCTTCAGGTGTGTAATGGATATAATGGATTTATTAGTGGTGGTGTGTCCCTTTTCCAGGTGGATCAAGGCAGGTCTGTGCACACACCTTGATGCCACTTGCGCAGCAAGGTTTTTAGTGCACAAAGTCTTCCTGAGATGGGGTGTGTGTGAAGTGCTGAGATCTGACAATGGGCCCCATTTTGTTAATGAGTTATTTGAACAGATAGGGCTTCGACTGAACATTAAACATACGTTTTCTTATGCTTATCACCTGCAAGCAAGCGGGATATGTGAGAGACTCAACAACCTCCTTAAAGAAAGGATTGCCAAGATTAAAATGACTTTGAAGAAGGGATGGCTATATTTCCTACCTTTAGCCTTGTATGCCCTTCGGAATCAGCCAGGATCAGACCATCACCTCACCCCTCATGAACTAGTGACAGTGCGGCATTTGAGGATGCCCCTCACACCTCCATCTAGGAGTAGAAGTAATGCTCAGAGTGTAGCTAAAACTTTAGGTGATGAAATCCATAATTATTTGACATGTATGACCTCTAGCATCTCTCTCATTTGAGAGCAAGACAAGTGCAATGGGGGTTGGTCTCAGAGCACAGAAGAAGACAATTCAACAACCAACCCAATTCAATTATTATTGGCACCTAAGTTATATGTTGGAGACCTAGTCGTAATCAAGAATTTTACTAGAAGGTGGCATGAATCACCTTTTAATGGTCCCTTTTGCATTGAGAATATACCTCCTTCCGCTGTGAAAGTCCAAGGGAGACAAGTCTGGCTTTACTTAGGGGATGTAAAGGCCTACAAAGGTGCAAACCACCTTCCCACCATTGCTGATCCAGAAGCAAGACAAGATGAAGAATTTCAGCGTGTGCAGACTCGATCGATGACGAAGAAGGGCGATAAAGCAACCAGCGGTTAATACAGATTTATTTTGGACTGAAATTCAAATGGACACTCCTTATGGATATTTTAGCAGTGAGTGAAAAGACTAGGAGCACATATCAGTAGACTGAAAATGAACTTTAGAACCACACATCGAAGTGTCAGTGTCTTGCCTAAATGTCAATTCTTGATTAGAAATTAGAAACGAGATCAGTATCCAGATTCATTTCGTGGAGAATACTTGTTCTAAGCAGTTAATGACATGGTGCTTACAAACAGTGGCGTTCATTGACTCTTGCTTGCTGTCTTTGTGTTTATACTTCAAGCTTACCCTGTTCTTGTGAGAAGAAATATTGATGTTCACACTTTCTTACAGGATCCTAAAAATGGCCCAGTGATAAGGAGGCTCCTTATTGCTATTATCAAGCAAATGTTGCAGTTACAAGTATAAAAGAATTTGGATGAAATTGTATTGAAAATTATTAAAGAGGAAAGTGGCATGGTTCAAGGCAAAGAACAAGTACAACAAATGGTAGGATGGCGCGAGATATGGATGCAAATGTTCATATGCATAAAATATGCTTGCATGATAGTCCTCTTTTTATCTCTCTTCCTCATCTTTCATACTCTCTATAATGTTGGCTGTGGGAGAGGTCCCTATAGCTCTCCCTACTGTGAGAACTACTCTTGATTTGCTTCATGAGTATTACACAACTTTTGGGAGACACAGGAGATATTCAGAGGAAAATAGTGAGGGGATAAATACCAATTTAGATAATGCAGCACATTTGGGGAATATCATGTGGTATAGAAAATCTAAGGAGAGTTACTACGTCTGCTCTCTCACACCCTATGCCATGAATGCAGCGCAAACTTTAATTGCCAGAGAAGTTCCAGAATACCATGCTAGGTCCCTCAGGCGTCTTGCACAATGCATGACCAGAGGACAATTTCAAGGAAGTTGGGCCACTTTGCGGTGGAGATTGAAATGGTTGTTTCCATACCATGATGACTACATCAAGACCACAAAGATGGAAAAGGAACCCGGATGGGAGAGCAAGATGCTTGTGTATCCTCCAACAGGACAGGATGATGTGGTGATTAAATTGATAAATCCTGTGATGTGACAGAAATAAATGGATCACCTGGATGTTGGGAGCAAACTCAAGTCTTAGTCTACGGACGAGTGAAATCCAAGAAGGGATGGGAAGAAGAGCTGATGTCCTGTGCAGCTCATCTACTGAAGCCAGAGTATGTACAAGAGGTACGGAGAGTAAATGATGGCTGTTTGAAGTCATGGGCTAAGCATGTCAAGCTGCTGATATGGGTAGAAGATGAATCAGGTCCCAGGACCGTCATCCCGTTGGCTAATGTGACATTATGCTTACAAAGATATGGAAAGAAGCATGTGGGAGAAAAGGAAAACTGCAAAACTACAGTTGACATTTCCAGAATGGGAGAAGGGACAGCCGTCCTGATGGATCGATATTGGGCTTGTGGGTCTAGAGCCTACATGAAGCTGCCCACGGATTGGGGAGGAACTTGCTCCTTGCTGTTTATTCATGTTCCAGCATTAGTAATTCCTCAGAGAGACTTGAACATTGGAGAATTTCCAAAAGCAGATGCCCATTTGAGAAAGAAAAGATCGCTTGATTTTCTCAATCGGACCAAGAGAGAAAATTACAGCTCAGCCAAATCAATAGAAGCATTTGATGCCATTCCTTAAGAGCACAGGCTGTTCAGCAAGACTGCTTCAATCTTCATGACTATCTTCATGCCTGGGATCCAAATGATTGCCAATACCAAGTGGTTGCAGATCACAAGATGGCAGCTCCTGTAGATCATCAATACCACCATAAAGGGTTTCAATGCAATCAAAGTAAAGCTGAGGGACATACGAAATATGACGCTGCAGAACAGACATGATCACAGCGATGGCATGAGGAATTTGCATCAAAATTGGGCCTTCGTGTTGCACATTCATACCTTCTCATGATGACGAGAATGGGACCTTGACAGAGGCCACAACGTTGTTAACAAACCTGCATAACAAGATGGAAGATGAGACTGAGGACATTACAGATGACAGTTGGTTTGGCTCTATAATCTCATGGATTCTCCAGTAGTTGGCAAACATATTTAAGATCCTTGGAGCGATTTTGATCATGGTGATGTTTGGATTCTGTGTGATCAGGATAATATTTGTACAATGTAAGAAGACAGCAATGAAGGCAGTAGGAATAAAGAACATGATTGATTTTGAATCAGGGTTTGGGCCCAAGGAATTGACAGATAAAGATGTCAGAAAATACATAGAGGCTAGCATTGTAGAACCTGAAGGAACTGAAGGAATGAAGTTCCTGTATCCCAAGAATCACAAGAAGTATGTGGGATGATGGGTCTATTGTAATCCAAATGGACAGTGCAACTACATGACGTAGAGTGTAGACAAAGATTTTAAATCAGCCGGACTGGTCTCTGAAGAAGCACTTCTTAAAAAGAAAATATCAAGATGTGGAACCCATTGAAGAGGGGGTGGATGACTTGACCAGAGGGGGGGAATGTAGAGGAGCAGCTGCATGCTTCTGTAGGAAATCCCACCCCCCTGCCTCCTATATGTTGAAGACTGTGCCATGTTTGACACGAGCAGTTGTGCCAATACCGCAGTGAGTGTTCGAGAAAAGGTATCCTCTGAGAAAACCCTATTGAATGTATCCCCAAAGAGATGACAATCTGAGTGAGGAACTCCCTGAGGAATATGAAATAGAGTGAAAGAGAAGCTAGTGACATCACAAGAGGTGAGCATGACACACTGAGAATACTGACTGAAGAGAATGTGAAGATCTTACGGAACCTGATGATGAAGTTAAGAATCGAGTAAACTTTCATATGCAGAATAGAAGTTTGCATGCATGCAAAGTGCTATAGAAATGCAACCATTCAATGATTGTAGAGATGCTGAAACGCAAGTAGACTAAGTGATCCTAGAAACTGGCTATATGTAATGAATAGACTGCAGGCAAAGCCAACATTGTATAGAAGCTGGACATTGGTGTCATGAATTTTAATAAGATAGAACCCATGGAAAGTAAAGGTCGAGAATTGTGTTGCAGCAAGAATAAGATAAGATCGTGGAAGAGCCTGCAAGGGATGTTTGGCTGTCTGGCCTGGCATCAAAACAGAAGTAGCCAAGGTAGGTTATCTATTCTTGAAAGCAATAAACGTTATCGTTATTTATCGTTATCGAGGGGCAAAGAAAGAACACCAAGAGTGCCAAGTTTTATTCATTTAAGACATTTAAATTCTGAAGAATAGACCAGGACATTGTTCTTCTATCACGTGAGCTGAGGATGGAAATAGAGTGGAGCTTGGAGTCCTAGAACAACGATAGTTAAAGCCTGTACTCCCATGTATTCCCACAGACAAGGATACTTTGCAAGGTCATGTTCAAAAACAATCTGCATGGCAGAAGGCATGGGTGATGAGAAATGTTGGGCTGATTGGGTGGAGAGGTAAAGTCAAGTCCACCTCCTGGCACCTGGGAATGAGATTACGAGCTACTAAGTGAACCGAATGTTCCAGACATGGCACAAGTGTGCCAACCAATTGTAGAGGGCCATATAATGAAGGGCCTTAGTTTGAGAGCCAATAATATACCATGTACTTAACAGTGTTGAAGATTACATGATTTAGAGGTAGGGATAAATTGTCCACCTGACAGTAGACAGCCAATCACAATCCCAGCCCTTATAGAAAATATACTTAGATGTTCCCCTTGAAAGTATCACAATCCCTCGTAGGTCTTTCTTATTTGCCATGTAGTATGACGTCACTGCTGACGTATATTTTGCATACAAGGATGTTTTTATGTGAAATTTGTTGAGAACTGAGCGAACATCCGTTGATGTCAGTTGTAACCTCCCTGTTTTAGATCATTGTTAATATAACAGCAACCTTTGCCATCTTCCTGAGTTGGTTCAATTATTTGGACTACGAGTTATTCTGCAAACCCCATCCATTGCATGCACGATACTAAAGAACCATAAGTTCAAATGGTAGAGGTGTGGATGGTTGGAAAAGATCCAAACTACTTAGTCCCCAGTCCTTTGGAAAATCAAGTATCCTCTGCTATTAGCGGGATGATCGCGGGCTTTCCTGTGGAGAGCGGCCGATAGAAATAAACTTGCAAGAAGAACCGAGACGGTGGGCAGGTCCCCCTTTGACAAAATACCTGCCCGGTTTCCACGGGCGCTCTGCGGATAAAAGGCAAAGTGGTCGGATTGGAGGAGGAGTCGATACCAAAGACCTCAGGTCGATTAATGAACAAACGGTGAGTAGACTGAGAGGAATGGCAAATGAAGAAGATGGTATTGCGATCATTTTTAAATAACGGGAAATATAGTGTGAAGAAAAGGTAGCGCCTAGGAGTCCTGATTCAAGGGAGTTTCAGAAGGAGACGTTTCAAATCCCAACGGGGGCAGAGCAGAAGCATATAACGCGTAAACATGTTTACGTAAAGTGACGTCTCAAACCCTGTATAGAGTACAAAGTAAAGGCAAGAGAGAAAAAGGGGATTACAGTGTTTATTAATAAGTAATCTCGATTAGTCTGTATGTTCTTTGAGTAATTTGTCAAGATCTGAGCGAACGTCCGTTGATGTCCGTTGTAACCCCCCTGGTTTAGATAATTGTTAATAAAACAGCAATCTTTGCCATCTTCTTGAGTTAGTTCAATTATTTGGACTAAGATTTATTCTGCAAACCCCATCCATTGCATGCACAATACTAAAGAACCATAAATTCACATGGTAGAAGTGCGGATGGTTTGAAAAGATCCAAACTAGTTTGTCCCCAATCTTTTGGATGATCAAGTATCTTCTGCTATTATCCGGAAGATCGCAGGCTTTACTGTGGAGAGCGGCCGATAGAAATAAACTTGCAAGAAGAACTGAGACGGTGGGCAGGTCCCCCTTTGACGAAATCCATGCCCGGTTTCCACGGGTGGTCTACGGATGAAAGGCAAAGTGGTCGGTTGGAGGAGGAGTCGATACCAAAGGCCTCGAGTCGATTAATGAACAAATGGTGAATAGACTGAGAGGAATGGCAAATGAAGGAGATTGGATTGCGATAATTTTTAAGTAACTGGAAATATTGTGTGAAGAAAAGGTAGCGCCTAGGAGTCCTGACTCAAGGGAATTTCAGAAGGAGACGTTTCAAATCCCAACGGGGGTAGAGCAGAAGCATATAACGCGTAAACAGGTTTACGTAAGGTGGCATCTCAAACCCTGTATAGGGTACAAAGTAAAGGCGAGAGAGAAAAAGGTGATTACAGTGTTTATTAATGTGTGATGTCGATTAGTCTGTATGTTGTTTGAGTAATTTGTCGAGAACTGAGCGAATGTCTGTTGATGTCCATTGTAACCTCCCTTTTTTAGATAATTGTTAATAAAACAGCAATCTTTGCCATCTTCCTGAGTTGGTTCAATTATTTGGACTAAGAGTTATTCTGCAAACCCCATCTTTTGCATGCACAATACTAAAAAAACACACGTTCAACATTTTTAGATTCCTGGTAGGGTGCATACTGAATGTGAATTGAATTGTCATTTTACAAGTGCAGTCTTCATTTGAATGCAAGACATTAAAAATGATTCAGTGCTGGCTGAGCCATCGGGACCCAGACCAAACCATGCCAGGCTTTACATTGTTTTGCTGCAGTGGGCCATTGCATAAGCTGCCTGCCCCCAACCCTCCTTTAAGCAACACCCTAAATTTAGGCCACACCCCTTGTGTGAGTCACCCTTCAATTTTTCAACCCACGTAAAGCACTGATTGTAACTGGGGGAACATTATACCCATAAAATACGTGTTTAATAGCCGGCTATTTCAGGTAGTGAAATCACAAGGAGTCTCAAGTGCTTGGACCTCTAGTGGCCAGGTGGTTTTCTCCCATATAAAAAGCAGGCAAAAGGTCTGCCCGTATCATACAATGAACAAATATAAAGAAAAGTGGTAGATCAGGCAGACAAATGCATTCAACAGGGTTCCTTCGAAACGGGCCCCAAAGTTGGTAGGTAGTGGTAAGTCTCCCAGTCCCAATGGATTATCCATTAACATTTTAAAGCGATGTCCAGATCTCCCAGCTCCTGTTGTCTAGCCAGATATGACAAGTCCCTGATATCTGTTCAACACCCCAACTCTACTCACGATAGTCTACTTAGAATTTTGCCTAAACACAAGAAGTCATCACAGCAGTGCTCCTCTTACACTTCACTTTCACTCATAAACAGAGACAATAAGATATTGGAAAGATTACTCAGTCACCTCCTACTTCTAATCACATTCTTCATAATAAGCAACCTGGTGAGCTTTGACACTGAGAGGTGAACCCAAAATAGTTTACATCATCTCTTTGCGCTCTTGCAAAATACCAACTCTTAATTAAATAATGGGACCCAAAGTCCCATTGCTGCCTGCAGTCTGGCTGCTAGGCCTTTCCAAGCTGAAATCTAAGGTGAAGAATAGATGTTGAATTATTTATATAGATTCATGTTCATTGTTATGTTGTTTTATTCTGCTTTCTGTCTTCCTCCTTTATTAAGGCTTTTATTAGTCTTTGAATTAAATATCGTTTTTGGTTTTCGTAATAGTTTAATTCTTCCTTTAAGTATTTTCCTACAACTTTTCAAACCTTGCTTTGTCTGTGAGCTTTTCTTTTTTTTTAATATCAATAAAAACGTTTTCCCCCAAATTATTTTCGGCATCATTACAGTTGGCCAGTATCTTGGCGGTAGATCCACCAGGATACCGTTAAACGGTATTACTGATACCGACACTCGGTCCAGTGGAATGTCCACTGGATCATGAGTCCCAGAGAAATGGTGTTAATCCCCATTAGGACTCCATGGGGAATTATGTATTACAGCCTCTTTTTGCCAGTTGGGTGGCAGAACGACCTCCAGCTTTCAGCTGGAGGACATTCCATCCACCTCACCAGCCTGGTAATGTGCTGGTAAATGTTAATACTGACACATTAATACTGCACCAGCAAACTTGTAAGAAGACCCAGCGCCTCATCACGTGTATGGAGGCAGCCATGCCCTTAGTAAGGGCATAGCTGCCTCCATACTGGGTCCCAGTACCGGGTTTCTTCAATGAGGAATAACCGGGTAATTCCGACTTTTGAGGCCCCGGTAATTCCTCCTTGAAGGAACCCATCTCCATTCCCATTTGAGCCCCCCATAGGACTCAATGGGAATGGGGAGGGAGCTAATAATGGGCCCCTTAATAATGTGCCCGTTATTAGCTCCCTGGTCTCCTCGCGGGACCCGCAAAGGACGTCTGGTCTGACCAGACGTCCTTACCTGGTCCCCTTGTGGGTCCTTACCGGGTCCCACAAGGGGACCTCGTAATAGGGCATCCCGTAATGAAGGGTGCCGGTCCCGTACCGGCACCCTTCATTACGGGAGCGCCTATGTTGTAATGAGGCCCTCAGTCTTGATAGAGGTGATGATAGAGGTGATTCATGTTGTACTCTTCCAGTGCTAATGTATCAAAAATGATGCACTCTTGTCACTACACAGCAATTAAGTGCCTGAATGCAGGATTAGGATTTTGTCAACAGTTCTAAAATATAGCTTTTCTATGTATTAATCACCATTACTATGCAAGATATATATCATCTAGTTCAATTTCGTATTGTGTGTTACAGTTTATAAAATGAACATAAAGCTTTCACACACATTGAATTATATCAAAATATAACATTTCTGAAACCATTGCACATTTTTCACGAAAGTAAATTTCATCCATTTGAAAAAAAAATAATCACAAATTTGAAACTCATCACCAGCTTTAAACTCATCAGAACTTCTAAAACACAGGAAAAAATATTTAAAACGTTTATCACAAATATCAAATTCATCACTAATGTTAAGCGAATTATAGTCATAACAATCAGAGTAGCTCAACTTTAATTTGTCTTAAATAACGTCTTAAAACATATATATATCTCCACTGAATTTAATTAAAAACAGACTATTGCAACATATAAGATCACTTAATCACTGTTTCATCATAGTTAAAGAACTAATACATTACAGTGTTACATTCATATCAATTACATAGTTCTAGTCTTGGTATCCAGCTGATCAGCAAAAATGGAATCTAAGAATCTCATTCCAGCAATGCACAAATGAAGTAATGAATCACCGAGCAGAGTATACCACATTCTGTCATTTAGTTCTACCCTTGTGTAACATAGACATTTTCCCAATATATTATCCTGAAGTGCTCTCAGTCCAGGACATACCATTACACGATGATGCAAGGATTCTATTTCCATTCAATTAAATGGGCAGATTCTCTCACTTCTACAAATTTGTTCCCTCGCTCCCCTCTCTTCATAATTGTCAAATAAGTTGAACTTGAGATACAACCAGACTCACCTGCACTTTTTTGATGGATATTTTTTTCAGGGCTATGCTTAGTGAGCCACAGGGCCTTATGTCATAAACAAAGTGACTAAAGAGTCTGTAGTTAGACAGCTCAGCCCTGTTTTCTACCCAGACTAGTTCAAAGAGACGCTTCTTAGCTACAATAGGTCTAAAAACAAGCATTTCGTCTGTAATCCCTTCACGAGTCATAATGTTAGTACATTTGCTGGTTCAAGCTGGGAGAGGTTTGCAATCTCCTAAGAGCAATACCTGACACAGTTTTGAGAACAGGGCCCTGTCAGCAGGCTAAAAGGCTTTTTTATAGTTGCAGACGTCTCCAGTCAATTGTAGCCTGGATCAAAGTCTTACCCAATAAATGTCTTATTGCTGCCACTGAAGTACCCTGCGGCAAGGATAGTACTCTATGCCATACCTTACCTTCAAATTGCAGCCAAAACCCCTCCTCCTTCAACACCGCGGCATCATGTATTACCTTTAGGATAATCTTCTGACAATAGAATTTTAATAAGGATAAGAGAGAAAATCAGCCGAATGTTCTAACTAGTTGTCTCAGTTGTGACACCAATGATAAAACTGCGGTCTTGCTCAACGTCAATTGTTTGTAGAGCTTCTTTTTACTACAAATCATAGTACCCAAATATTTAACATATTGTACTTGGTCAGGTTTCTGATCATTAATAGACCATAGGTGTGGACACTCCCATCCCCTGCACACTATCATGGGCCCGATATCAGCCAAAACATTACTATGTACATTTTTAAGCATATGAAGTAAAGCAATTTCAAAGTTATTTTGGTATTTTTAAATATTCCAACAGCAGCACAAATGAGGTCAAATCAAAACAAAAACAATCCCCACAGCAAGGTCCGTTACATAAACCTACTGTTTTCACTGTCTGGGGACTCCAAGACAATATTTATACTATAGAAGAAAACAGTTCAAATTTACATTTTAATGGGAAGGAAAGGTGTAACACACAAAAGCTATATCATTAAGAAAAATATTTTTATTATAGAAAAAAGACATAATTCTCATTAAAACTTTGTTAAATAATACACAGATTAAGGAACAACCCTAAAACCAGGTTATCAAAAAACAGGATGATTACATACACAACATCAATGTAAAAATAAAAAAACAACCATACCACATTAACTAAAAAAACAACATTTACCATACAAATATCAGTGAAAAATTCATTTGTTGCAATTTATATATAACCCAACATGTTTCTGTCTGTTGACTCTTAGATGTCTGACATTCATCAGGGGTAGCTCTTCTTAAAATTCTACCGTGATCGTCCCCTCCAGTCCTGGTGGGCATGGATCTGAACGTGATACTTAATGCAATCTATAAAAAACATACAACCATATTAAAAAATTGTGTGTGCACCAACATTTCCCAAGATTTACCTACTTTTAATGTCATATGTCAACATTACACAAACACGGAAGCCTGAATTAATAAAGCCACCTGTACCTAGTCCCCATTCGGGAACCCTTAGCACCAAAAATCTGCTGTAAACATATATACCTTGGGATATGTGTATTCCAAGGATCCTATGTCGCCAATAATACAGTCACATCCAGCCGGATATCAGCCGCTTATATAAGTAATACTTTTCAATGGATTTGAGTAAGAACACACTAGAGAAGAAAACATAACGACACACTGGGCCTCATTACGACCCAGGCGGTAAGTTACCGCCTGGGCCGTGACTTTACCACCATGGCGTAAACTACGTTTACGCCATGGTGGTTGGCGGACTTACCGCCCCATTCCGACCTTGGCGGGGCGGTAAGTCCCCAATCCCCATTTACCCTTCCCCATTCCCATTTTCGCCCCATAGGGCATAATGGGAGTGGGGAAGGCGTTAATTACGCCACCGTAAATTACGGTGGCGTAATTAACTCCATGGTCCCTTAGCGCCATGGATTTTTACACCTGCTAAAAGCAGGTGTTAAAAGCGCCATGGCGCTAAGGGACCTCGTACTCAGGCGGTAAGGGTCGGCGCTGTTAACGCTGCCGTTAACCCCTTACCGCCTGGGTCGTAATGAGGCCCACTGTGTCACACTATAATCATACCGGAGTATAAAAAGTCAAAACACCCCCTAAGGAACATGCTTGCACATACCTTGCAAAATGCGGTAACCAAATGTGTTCCCAAAAGAGAATAAACCTTTGAGGAGAATAATCAGTCTTTAACGTGAAACGGCTACTGTGTCAAGTTCTAACTCTTCAAACACAATCTGTGGAGATTAAACACAATAAGAAGTAATCAACCGCTGTGTTCACTAGTGTTCGCTAGGGTATTATTTAAACAAACAATTTTTCTGCAGTTCCAAGGCCACGAAAAAAGGCACATAAATGATCTACAAAGTGCGTCCCCAAATAAAGGCATATACGCCAATAGTGAGTCTCAATATACACATCCTAAACCCGAGCTCAATATGTTATTTAGCCCAACAAAAACGCATCTCCATTTAGCCTAGCATAATAAAATGCTACACACTGCTGAGCCTCCGTATAGTGTTTATCTCAAAAAAAGGGTTAACATGCCGCCTGTCAAATGTTGTTAAACTTCGTGCCGCCTCCAAAGTGCAATATTACTCCGTTTGAAAACAACACATGCACATTATGCTCTACACTAGTGAGCCTCTGACAACTGTTTAACTCAAAGACTCATCTCCATACTGCATCGTAAGAATTCTTAAAATCAGTGCTGCATCCACTGTCCAGTTTCTACTCAGTTTCAAAAAAGAGCCTGCATGCATGTAACCACATTACCTAAGAACTACTGCATGCATCCCCAAAACAAAGCACAAGTTACAACACCTCATAACGGTAAACTTACCCGTAATGGGCCAACAAAAGCCCAAAGTTCTTTTTCAACCCCTGATTGCCGTGGTTCAGGTGCCAGCATACAATCCTCTCAACGCCATTGTTGTAAACACAGAAAAAAACGCCAGGAAAAACTGTCTACAAGTAGCTTTTACCCATAATGCATATGGCAATGTAAAACAACACTAAAAAGGGACTCATCGCTAGGAAGAACTATCTACAAGTATCTTTTACCCATAATGCAAATGGCAAGGTAAAACAACACTAAAAAGGGACTCATGAAGTAGAAAACGAACTGTGAAAAAGGCACTTAACACTTCTACATTTTGAAAATTCATGCCAGCCTACAAACTGACTAAAAAAGAAAATAACTTGGACAAGGAAGAAAACAACCACTAATGGAAAATACTCTGTCAAGGCAATCTCACACAACAAAGGGCATGGAGAAATACCACACTTAGGGCCTCATTACACGGACGGCGGTAAGGGTTTACCGGTACCAGTATTTTACCGGTACCAGTAAACCCTTACCGCCTTACTACGAGGTCCCTTTGCGTGTTGGAGAATTTAATGCCTCAACCAGTTCCCACCAACTCAAGGTGGACCACCACCTTGACTCGGCCCTCTCCACTGCAGGGCAGACCGCCACAAACCATCTCTCTGGGCTTCTCCCAACACGTCCAACAAGCGTATATTCCACCCATCAATAGCCAATGCACATTCTAGGACCCCCTAATGGCCAATCTCAGCCGGGACCCCTCCACCCCCGATTTCGGCCCCACATGGGCATTTCCAGCCAGTGTGCCTTCTAATACCCACAAGAGGCACACCCACAGACACAACGAGGATCTCCCTCCTGACTCTTATTTTAGACCACAGCAGTTTAGACTTGCACACTGCCAGATTTCGATCCCCACCCCAATTGCTCTTAACAGGGCCTCTTGTCCCAACAGGCACTCTTGTTCATTCAGGCACTGGCCACTGTTCAGATAACACCCAATCGCGCACACGCGCGATTGCGTCCACAGGGACACTACACACTCGCACATGCGCGATTGCGTCCATAGGGACATTACACACTTGCACACGCGCGATTGCGTCCAGAGGGACACTACACACTCGCGCATGCGCCGCCAGTCAAACCACGGCTGTTTGGCGCATGCGCGAGTACTTTATCATGGCGGCACTCCATTCCCCACAGAAGCCGCAGGGAAGCAACCCAGCACGAGATAACACTCGTATACAGGTAAGCACTCCTTTTCCCCCCAGCTCACCCAGGGGGGGGGTTTACTGTCTCAAACGCACGGACCAGACGCCCATTCCAACAGGGAACAGCGTTTTTGGGCACAGTCCGTTTGTCGCTCTACAGCTACTTTTCAGCCACTACGGCACGGGAGTCTGCTATGGGTTCTCACTAGGCTCTCCAAAACTGCTTTTTTAACAGCCATCCACTGTTTATCTACAAATCACTAATTTCCCTATGAATTATTTTCAGGGCCCAATAGGAGCCAAGACTGCCCCAAGGACAGCCACTACAAACACGACCAGGACCCCACTTGGGGATCGCAGCATTGTTTAAATGGTAAGAGGACCACCCTCCTCTCCACCATCATTCCTACCATTCACCCCCTCCTGCCGCTCTTGCTAACCTCTCTCTCTTCTCTCCCCTTTTTCCCCCCTTCTTTTTCCAACTGGTATGCTAATCCAACTATGAATGGAATGTACAATCATGCAATGCTTTTAATCTGTCACCACCATCTCACAACACCCACCACAGTAACCCAATGTATTTAAATCATGTTTGTCACAAATTGTAATTTATCAAACATCACTTTGCGCTCTTCAATATTGTTCAGCCTTGAGAAAGACCCTCCGGGTCGAAACACGTGTCGGCTGACCGAGCTAGCGCACAAATGCTAGAACAGTGTTCTAGACACTCACCATTGTATTGAGAAGAACCACTCAAAATACCACTAATAAAAGCGAACCTGTATCGCACTAACTACCATGTTAGAAGGATTATTTACCACGAAATTTGAAGCAAGATAACCAGGAGCAAACCCACTTCTCCTGATTATAGTGTGACACAGTGTGTCGTTATGTTTTCTTCTCTAGTGTGTTCGTACTCAAATCCATTGAAAAGGATTACTAATATAAGCGGCTGATATCCGGCTGGATGTGACTGTATTATTGGCGACATTGGATCCTTGGAATACACAGATCCCAAGGTATATATGTTTACAGCAGATTTCTGGTGCTAAGGGTTTCCGAATGGGGACTAGGTACGGGTGGCTTTATTAATTCAGGCTTCCGTGTTTGTGTAATGTTGACATATGACATTAAAAGTAGGTAAATCTTGGGAAATGTTGGTGCACACACCATTTTTTAATATGATTGTATGTTTTTATAGATTGCATTAAGGATCAAGTTCAGATCCAGGCCCACCAGGACTGAAGGGGACGATCACTGTATAATTTTAAGAAGAGCTACCCTTGATGAATGTCAGAAATCTAAGAGTCAACAGACAGAAACATGTTGGTTTATATATAGATTGCAACAAATTAATTTTTCGCTGATATTTGTATAGTAAATGTTGTTATTTTAGTTAATGTGGTATGGTTGTTTTTTTTATTTTTACATTGATGTTGTGTATGTAATCGTCCTGTTTTTTGATAACCTGGTTTTAGGGTTGTTCCTTAATCTGTGTATTATTTAACACAGTTTTAATGACAATTATGTCTTTTTTCTATAATAAAAATATTTTTCTTAATGATATAGCTTTTGTGTGTTACACCTTTCCTTTCCATTAAAATGTAAATTTGAACTGTTTTCTTCTATACTATTAAATATTCCAACAAACATTCTTCAAGAAAATGAATTTCACAACATTTTTTTATCTTCCCAGTTTCTACTTTAATAGGAAATCCGACGACTTTTGAGATAAATACTCTTCATCAGGGGTACTTTACTTTGAAGATTGCTGCAATTTAACAAAATGAAAACACACAAATGAAAACACTTGAAGATTTTATTCATAAGATACAAGTCTTTACTTTTTTCAAGATCACCTTAAGCTTGCTAAGTCACCTTTTGGATACACAATACAGACACTGAAGTGGTAATATAAGTGGTCTATGGTCAATTTCCGTGTTAATCCAACTGGTATAAACAATGATCTGGAGAAAAAAGTAAAAAGCATTTTGACGTCTATGTTTATTTTCAAATGTAGAGGTCACAGTCTAAGAGGAGACCTGTACTTCTAAAGTAAAAGTAAAAAAACGGGTAAGTGTCTAAACTGTTCCTTACCACTGTACTGATAGTGTCCAAGATTGTGTTATTTTGTGATGCCAAATATATCACATCATTCCTCTAAGGTACAGTTCCAAATCTCTGCAAAGAACAAAAAGGTTTCCTAATTTTTGGATAGATAAATGTTATTGTATCCTTAGTGTATAAAGAATCATCATTATATCCTGGGTGTCTTACCCAATTAAACTCTTGTAAATGTGAAGGAGTCAAATGGAGAATATTTGATCCGGTATATTCTTCTTAAACCACAAGTATGGAGTCTTCTTCTTAAACCACAAGTATGTGTAGCTAAAGGTAAAACATTATGATAAATGATCTTAAATATATTGTTAGAGCGATATAGCATAAAATGCTATAAGCATCCTATCAAAAATAAAAAAAAGACTAAAAAAGAAAAGAAAAAACTCACCTGTATCTTATGCTGATATCAACAAATGGTGAGTATTAGTGATTCTGAATAGACTGAGTTTGTTCTATGATCCCTACCTAGAAGAAAGAGATTGTTCTAACGTGGTCAGTCAGGATCCTAACATTAAAAGGTAGCCAGCTAATTTGGCTGACAAACTTTCCAGAAAGTAATCACAATGTAATTTACCCAAGAGGGAATAATCTTGCAGCCTCACGCTGCTCACTCGATTTTTGCCGCAGCAAGCACATTTGCATAACCCAAAAATGTCCACCGTTGTAAATAGAACGTGCGTGAGATGAGATTACGTCATTGCGCATGTTGTCGTGATTCGCTGATGAAGTTTACTGTGTCCTTGGGGCTCTTCAGGAGTTGGGCTGTAGCCCTTAAATCTGGCAGTAACGGTATTATGGCTGCATTTAAAGGCTGGCCCTATCACGAGTTGGGTGCTAAATGGGCTGTTTTACCTCCAGCCTTTTACTGGTGGTGAAAATCCCATTTAGCGCCCGGTATTACTGCAGGCTGTATGAGCGCAGTATTAGCGCCGAAAGTGCACCATTGGATCCAATTGACCCAATGGGGAATTGGGATTTACCTTTAACACCCAACCCGTTATCCGGCCGTAATACCGCAGAACCAGTTGGTGCTAGGGCTATTACAGTCATGTGGTATTACAGCCGGGATACTGCCCAACTCGTGATGAGGCCCATATCTAAATGCCAATTGTCGTTGATCATCTCTAGGTAATAGTATTTTACTTTAAAAGTCCCCTATTGAAAGATTTGAGATAATATAAAGAATCATTTTAGAAATATGCACATCAAATGTACAAACATGTAGCTCAATAGTGAGTGTCTGAAAAAAAGAGAGCACCAAATACCGTGGTGCTATCTGTTGTGCTGTTGCGCTGTGCTCCCACAATGAATATAATGCTAAGAGTGTTGTAATATGCGTTAAAGGTAAATGGGTCCTATATATGTGCGGGTCCTTATAAAGCCCTGTAGTATATGTACGAGTGTGCAATCATATATTTTCTAATCGAGATGTGACTAAGGAATGTGAAATATGGAGTGCCTGATGGGCCAGTAACAAGACTGGGATGTCATTAAGTGCAAATGATACTAATATCTACTCAATATCCGTTTTAGTACTCCAATGAAGAAAATAAGGAAACAACACAGTCATGTATAACTATCATGATGTTCAGGCAGTTTAAATCATGCCAGTAACAAGACTGGGATGTAATTTAGTGAAAATGAGAACAATGTCTGACAAATATCCACTTGAGTGCTCTAAAAATGGAAAGCATGGTAACCATCCAGTCATGTGTGACATTCATGATATGCAGGCAATATTAGCTGTACACACATTTTAATTGCATTCTAGTGGTTTTTCCTTGGATGATTAATAAAAAAAACCATTAGGTAATTTATGAAGCTTAGAGTGGTTCATATTATAAGAGATACAATTCCAGTTGAAATCTACATCCAATCTGTCTACTTTGGGCCTCATCACGAGTTGGGCGCTAACCCCGGCGGTATTACTGTCGGGGCTATTAGTCCTACTGCCAAACCCCCCTGGTGCTATTAGCGCCAGATCATGGGTTTGGTGGAACTGTAAGTCTCCATTCCCCATTGGGCCCATTCAGGAATTTCCCATTCCCCATTGTGCCCAATGGAGAATTGAGAGTCCTCGTACAGATATTGAATAGACATTAGTCTAATTTGCACTAAATGACCTCCCAGTCTTTTTAGTGACCCCGCGGGCACTCCATATTTCACATTCCTTAGTCACATCTTGATTAGAAAATATATGATTGAATTCTCGTACATATACTATAGGGATACACACATGTATGGGACCCATTTACCTTTATGTTAAACAGTGAGTTAGAGACTATATTGACAGTTTTTAGATACTGCATAGGTACAGACTTCACCCTTCAGTATATATAACATCAATTGAATAGTTCATCCAAAATAAATCACACTTACTGTAGTGCCTACACATGTTTAAAAATGTCAGGCACTTAGGATTAGTGCAATGTATTTACAACACTGAGCAAAGGTGAAATAGGTGTGGTGTAAACATAAATGCAGTTGCTTCACAACATAATATGCTTATTGTTCTGTACAATCGGAACTCAAAGCTCTAGTGGAAATTATTTGTGTTTCCAGTCTTTTCACTCTGTGTGTTCAGTCACAAGTTATGGTCTCAACATGTTCCTGTTCAATTAACACTGTAGATGAATGGTGTGATATGTTTGACATCACTAAACAGGACAATCCTGGACACTATCAGTACAGTGGTAAGGAACAGTTTACACACTTACCTGTTTTTTACTTTTACTTTACAAGTCACTTGACTGTGACCTGTATATTCGAAAATAAAAAGACGTCAAAGGCGTTTTACATTTTTCCCCAGATCATTGTTTATATCAGTTGGAATAACCCGGATATTGACCATAGATCACATATACTACCAAAAGACTTCTGGATTTTTTATACAAAAGGTGGTTTATGAAGCTTAAGGTGATCTTGACAAATTTAAAAGACTTCCATCTTAAGAATAGCATCTTCAAGTGTTTTCATTTTTGTGTTTTTTTTGTTGTTAAATTGTAGCAATCTTCACAGTAAAGTACCTGTCGTGATGCCTACCCCGGGGCATCGGGACCAAGGCCCTCAGCTCCGGGAGCAGGCATCCAGACATTTGTTTAAACCTCAGCAGCCCCGCCTAGGGGCTGTCTGGGTTCAGTCCTGGTGCCTTAGGCGCCAGGCTCATCATAGAAATCAGTCCTGGCGCCATAGGCGCCAGGCTCATAGACTTTACTTACCTGATGCAGACCATCCTGCAAAAGAGTCCAAGCCTACATGAGGCCTGGATGGGACTATTTTGTTACAGGGACAATTTTTTACTCGGGCGTGGCTCTAGGGAACTTCTTACCTGGAACTACTTTGGAGGCTATTTAAACCACACCCGAACAGCAGCACATGCTTAGCGTTATTCTGCATCCAGCAGCGTGACGCTCACCGTGCCTGCAGCCAGCATCCAGTCTTCTGCCACGCCCGCGTGCCTGCAACCAGCATCTAGTTTTCTGCCACGCCCGCCTCGAATCCGGAGCTCCTAGAATAAAGAAGAAGAAAAGGACAAAGTTAGAAAACAAACTTATTTCAAATTCCTCACCTAATTCCGGAACATTTCATCTCCGGACCTGGAAAGTACATCAGTCCTGCACGCGCCGCTTTGCCAGCTCCAGCACGGCGCCATATTCACCAGTTCTCACAGCATCTTTCGATCCGGCACTGTCTCCATCATTTCTTCACCGTAATCCGGCACCTAGGGGACACAAGAAAAAACAAGGTGAGCCAAGGGAATCAACAAATACAACCTCTTACCACCATAGACTTACCTGATTTACCACCGGAGGTATTATTCCATAACTCTCCACATTTTCATATGCCGCATCTGTAAAGAGGGAGAAAAACAACTCGTTAACGCATGCAATAGTTACCGGACAGAGTTGGGTAACACAGACTCTTACCTGAATGCCAGCAGCAGCTACGAGACCTTCTTCTCACAAACTCAGTTGCAACTTAAGGAAGGAAGGGGACAAGAGTGAACATCGGGCACATTGAACTCTTTGAACTTGATACTTACCAATCCCGCCAGGGACATCAGAGTCAATATTACCGGAACTCTCCCAACACCTTCAAACCAGTGAAGTAACTGGTATCTACGCGCCCCTGCAAGACACTCAGGATGGAGAGCTCATCTTTTACGAACATAAGGTGAGGTTACTAAGGGGATATCGGAGGTGATTAGTGGGGGAGAGCGAGAACACTTGGGAGGCCATCACTTAAACCCACAGGTGGTTAATCCCTGTCTCCACTGCAATAAAATACTTCTTCGGGTCAAGCAGATAAGACTAGGCGGGCCAGTCCAGACAGTCATCTCTGCACTACGCATCACGTTGAAGGAGACTGCAGCTGTCCGGGTCCGATCGACCCCCCTGTGGGGTCCAGGTGAGCGTAACAGTACCCCTTCTGAAGAGTATTTTATCTCGAAACCCGTTGATTTTCCTATTAAAGTAGAAACTGTGAAGATACAAGAAGGTTGTGAAATTCATTTTCTTGAAGAATGCTTGCTGGAATATTTCACATACCAAGATAACTTTGAAATTGCTTCACTTCATATGTTTGAAAAAGTACATAGTAATGTTTTGGCTGATATCTGGCCCTTCATAGTGTGCAGGGGATGTGAATTCCCACAGAGCCCACTAGAGAAATACCATAAGTCTAACATCTCAGTATACGTGTGGGTTGTTATTTGTCTATGTTCATTAATAGACCACAGACTTTTTTTGTTTCCTTCCTCCTTAGTGCATTTAAGATTACAATGTTTGACTTCCCATTCTTGAGTTCCAGCTTCAGACTTCTAAAATACTCATTTGCTGCCACCAGTGTTCTCTGCAATCCCACTTCCGTGTAATCAAATAGCACTAGGTCATCTGCGTATAATAGATATGGAATCAATACATTTTTCCAATTTAGGAGGATAGGTATTTGTTTTTCTAGGCAGCTCCTCATATCAGCTATAGATACATTAAAAAGGAATGGGGTGAAAACGCATCCTTGGCGTAGGCCCTTCTGACTACTAATCCAGCCAGAGGTGCTCCCACTCTGATCCAACATAATTTTCAATCTTTTTTCTGACTGCAAGACTTTCCACATATCGATCAGTGCAGGCAGACAGCCTTGTGTCCTTAACTTCATCCAAAGAAGGGCATGATTAACGTTATCATATGCTTTTGTTACATGCAAAAAGGCTGCAAACATTTGTCTCTTTGCGGCCTATGCCAGAACAGTCAGGAGGGATATATTTAGGCTTTCCTGTTTTCAGTGAATTCCGATAAACACTGGAAAAACACCCCCGGAAGAAAAAGTGCTTCCTAGGTTTTAACTGACAAATCACGGTTTCCCCTATTCCAGTGGTGCTTTAGTATGGACAGGGATGGAAGGAAGTTTGGGGGTGAAGGTGTGGCAGGAGAGGGGGCATGGCAGACAATAGGAAAGGTGCCCTACTCTCCCCCATGTATGCTTATTTGCTTTCTCCCATTGCTTCCTCACCTGTCCCCTGAGCTTACTAAAAAACTCTGCAAATTCAATGTAACATAGTTTTCTTTGTAAAAAAAGATATTTCTATTCATATGGGGTCACAGCTTTTTTGAGGAATTGTCGACTAATCTGAGCCATTTCTGTGGTTGCCAATTCACGTCTTAAAATTGGCTAAAATTCCTCAAAATAGCTCTTGACTACTGATAAATATTTGTATTTACAAAAAATGGTTTAACATGGATTTTTCAGTGTCTCTGTTTGTGGCTTCATATCTTCTGTGTATGTGTATCTGTCTGTAGGAGCAATGAAAAGTGTCATCTGCCTGTCAGCTTTAAAAGGAAAACCATGTGAGGCTTCCTTATACAAGGCTCGCTTGAGGACACAGTGTCACTGTCACCTCCCAACCCCCTGTTTCTCTCTAGAGCACTGGCACCCAGCAGTCGATCAGAAGCTGCAGACCACTTAATTGCCACTTAGCACTCTCTTTCTTCAAGGAGAGTTCTTCAATTATGAGTGATTTATAAATGATGGCTCATTTAGGGGACCATTGTTTTGAACAAGACACTCATAACCTTTCCATGTGAAGAAATGCAAATGGGCATTTCATTCTGAAAGCACACAGAAAGCACAAGTTAGTTGCCTAAATCTACCCAGTCCTCCAGGCCACAGAACAATTCTAAACTAACTAACTACATTATTTTCAGATGTTGATATTTAACACCAAAATGTGCTTATTTTTGGTAGAATGTAATATTTTCATCACACCATAGATGAACCCTGCATTTTTCAAAAAGGTAACCTTTTCACACATTGCATTTTGAAATAAGCTTTTCAAAACTTGAAGGCCATTTTTTGCCTTTTGCTGAATTGCATTCTGGTAGGTATTTGTAGTCTCCCAGTCAAGATGGGGGGCTATAATGCCACCATTGTACATTTTTTGCCTACCATCATTCTATTAGGATTTAAATATTTGTGTGAGTACCTTACTATGGTGTGTGTACTTTTCAAGTTATCCTTATAAAGCAGAGTATTGTTGAAAGCCAGACATGGGGGTGAGGAGGGGAAATGATGAGAGGGCAAGTGAGTCATGAATATTTGCGCAGGATGTGGCAAGAGAGGTTGCAATCCAAGAGACTGATGCAGTTATTTCCCCCTGATAGTGGCTGCTTTTTTCGGGCACAAGTAAATGATACATGTGGGTGGACAGAGTAATTGTTTTCCAGAGGGTGGACGCCACCCCTTGTTTTTTTTAAGTTTGGCAAGCTCGCTCAAGTATTTGGCTACCAGGATTTTACCCAGGTTCTCATGTTTCCAGTGCAGACGCTTACCCACAAGAAAACAAGCAATTGTCTCGTATTTGATTTTGTTTTCCAGGGAATATTTCACAACATATTGCTGGGTTTGTAAGGTGAGCACCGTTTATACTTTGCCAGCATATTTATTAGAACATTTCCTCTGTGAGGTTATTTTTCAGGTCTTCATGACTTTTTTTAAAAGTCCAATGCTCTTTTGTTTTGCACGCTTTCTTCTAGGGGAAGGTCAATTGAACTACATTTGTATATTACACTTTCAGATATGTCCACTTACAGTACGTATATTCATGGATGCCACCTTTTGATTTTCACTATGGGACAAAGGTTCCCACACAGATTGATGTGAGAGAGCCATGCTCATCCCCAGTCAAAAGACATTTTGCAACACATGTTGCAGCAGGAATAGGAAAAAAAAGCCATATGATTTACAGGAAGGTATAAACATATAACATCTCAGCAACAATCACCTAACCTACTGAGTTGCCTTTTCAACATTCT
Organism: Ambystoma mexicanum; assembly: GCF_040938575.1. Classification (NCBI taxonomy): domain Eukaryota; kingdom Metazoa; phylum Chordata; class Amphibia; order Caudata; family Ambystomatidae; genus Ambystoma; species Ambystoma mexicanum. The sequence goes on from NC_090922.1 coordinate 86,450,072, forward strand.
GCTATAGGATCCCCTGATATTCCCACACCCAACAAACTGTTTTGGCCTGCTCACCCCCTCCAGTCAAGCCTCAGGGGGTACATTAATGAGACTCCCTTCTCATGTTGTAGTGAGCAGTACTTGATAAACAGTTATTATCTGTTTGGAGTTTATTTATTTCGACAGCCAAAATAATCATCATCTCCACCAAAGTGAGTGCTCCCAAGGAAATCCTGATATCACACTATGCCTTATCTGCTCAAATGAGTACTCTCTGCGATGTGGAAAGGAGTTTTCACAAATCAAAGTCTTCATGGGAAGCAAAGAAAAGTCAATGATAGACAAAGAGTCCATGCTAGGCTCATAGACTTTACTTACCTGATGCAGACCATGCTGCAAAAGAGTCCAAGCCTACATGAGGCCTGGATGGGACTATTTTTTACTCGGGCGTGGCTCTAGGGAACTTCTTACCTGGAACTACTTTGGAGGCTATTTAAACCACACCCGAACAGCAGCACATGCTTAGCGTTATTTTGCATCCAGCAGCGTGACGCTCACCGTGCCTGCAGCCAGCATCCAGTCTTCTGCCACGCCCTGCGTGCCTGCAGCCAGCATCCAGTCTTCTGCCACGCCCGCCTCGAATCCGGAGCTCCTAGAATAAAAAGAAGAAAAGGACAAAGTTAGAAAACAAACTTATTTCAAATTCCTCACCTAATTCCGGAACCATTTCATCTCCTGACCTGGAAAGTACATCAGTCCTGCACGCGTCTCTTCGCCAGCTCCAGCACGGCGCCATACTCACCAGTTCTCACAGCATCTTTCAATCCGGCACTGTCTCCATCATTTCTTCGCCGTATTCCGGCACCTAGGGGCACAAGTAAAAACAAGGTGAGCCAAGGGAATCAACAAATACAACCTCTTATCACCATAGACTTACCTGATTTACCACCGGTGGTATTATTCCATAACTCTCCACATTTTCATATGCTGCATCTGTAAAGAGGAAAAAAAACAACACTTTAACGCATGCAATAGTTACCGGACAGTGTTGGGTAACACAGACTCTTACCTGAATGCCAGCAGCAGCTACGAGACCTTCTTCTCACAAACTCAGTTGCAACTTAAGGAAGGAAGGGGACAAGAGTGAACATCGGGCACATTGAACTCTTTGAACTTGATACTTAATAATCCTGCCAGGGACTTCAGAGTCAATATTACCGGAACTCTCCCAACGCCTTCAAACCAGTGAAGTAACTGGTATCTACACGCCCCAGCAAGACACGCAGGATGGAGAGCTCATCTTTTACGAACATAAGGTGAGGTTACTAAGGGGATATCGGAGGTGATTAGTGAGGGAGAGTGAGAACAGTTGGGAGGCCATCAGTAAAACCCACAGGTGGTTAATGCCTGTCTCCACTGCAGGAAAATACTTCTTCGGGTCCAGCAGACAAGACTAGGCGGGCCAGTCCAGACAATCATCTCTGCACTAAGCATCACGTTGAAGGAGACCGCAGCTGTCCGGGTCTGATCGACACCCCTGTGGGGTCCAGGTGAGCATAACAGTACCCCTTCTGAAGAGTATTTTATCTCGAAACCTGTTGAGTTTCCTATTAAAGTAGAAACTGTGAAGATACAAGAAGGTTGTGAAATTCATTTTCTTGAAGAATGCTTACTGGAATATTTCACATACCAAGATAACTTTGAAATTGCTTCACTTCATATGTTTGAAAAAGTACATAGTAATGTTTTGGCTGATATCTGGCCCTTCATAGTGTGCAGGGGACGTGAATTCCCACACAGCCCACTAGAGAAATACCATAAGTCTAACATCTCAGTATACGTGTGCGTTGTTATTTGTCTCTGTTCATTAATAGACCACGGACATTTTTTGTTTCCTTCCTCCTTAGTGCATTTAAGATTACAATGTTTGACTTCCCATTCTTGAGTTCCAGCTTCAGACTTCTAAAATACTCATTTGCTGCCACCAGTGTTCTCTGCAATCCCACTTCCGTGTAATCAAATAGCACTAGGTCATCTGCGTATAATAGATATGGAATCGATACATTTTTCCAATTTAGGAGGATAGGTATTTGTTTTTCTAGGCAGCTCCTCATATCAGCTATAGATACATTAAAAAGGAATGGGGCGAAAACACATCCTTGGCGTAGGCCCTTCTGACTACTAATCCAGCCAGAGGTGCTCCCACTCTGATCCAACATAATTTTCAATCTGGTTTCTGACTGCAAGGCTTTCCACATATCGATCAGTGCAGGCAGACAGCCTTGTGTCCTTAACTTCATCCAAAGAAGGGCACGATTAACGTTATCAAATGCTTTTGTTACATGCAAAAAGGCTGCAAACATTTGTCTCTTTGCGGCCTATGCCAGACCAGTCAGGAGGGATATATTTAGGCTTTCCTGTTTTCAGTGAATTCCGATAAACACTGGAAAAACACCCCCGGAAGAAAAAGTGCTTCCTAGGTTTTAACTGACAAATCATGGTTTCCCCTATTCCAGTGGTGCTTTAGTATGGACAGGGATGGAAGGAAGTTTGGGGGTGAAGGTGTGGCAGTAGAGGGGGCATGGCAGACAATAGGAAAGGTGCCCTACTCTCCCCATGTATGCTTATTTGCTTTCTCCCATTGCTTCCTCACCTGTCCCCTGACCTTAATCAAAAACTCTGCAAATTCAATGTAACATAGTTTTCTTTGTAAAAAAAAGATATTTGTATTCATATGTGGTCAGAGCTTTTTGAGGAATTGTCGACTAATCTGAGCCATTTCTGTGGCTGCCGATTCACGTCTTAAAATTGGCTAAAATTCCTCAAAATAGCTCTTGACTACTGATAAATATTTGTATTTACAAAAAATGGTTTAACATGGATTTTTCAGTGTCTCTGTTTGTGGCTTCAGATCTTCTGTGTATGTGTATCTGTCTGTAGGAGCAATGAAAAGTGGCATCTGCCTGTCAGCTTTAAAAGGAGAACCATGTGAGGCTTCCTTATACAAGGCTCGCTTGAGGACACAGTGTCACTGTCACCTCCCAACCCCCTGTTTCTCTCTAGAGCACTGGCACCCAGCAGTCGATCAGAAGCTGCAGACCACTTAATTTCCACTTAGCACTCTCTTTCTTCAAGGAGAGTTCTTCAATTATGAGTGATTTATAAATGATGGCTCATTTAAGGGACCATTGTTTTGAACAAGACACTCATAACCTTTCCATGTGAAGAAATGCAAATGGGCATTTCATTCTGAAAGCACACAGAAAGCACAGGTTAGTTGCCTAAATCTACCCAGTCCGCCAGGCCACATAACAATTCTAAACTAACTAACTACATTATTTTCAGATGTTGATATTTAACACCACATTGTGTTTATTTTTGGTAGAATGTAATATTTTCATCACACCATAGATGAACCCTGCATTTTTCAAACAGGTAACCTTTTCACACATTGCATTTTGAAATAAGCTTTTCAAAACTTGAAGGCCATTTTTTGCCTTTTGCTGAATTGCATTCTGGTAGGTATTTGTAGGCTCCCAGTCAAGATGGGGGGCTATAATGCCACCATTGTACATTGTTTGCCTACCATCATTCTATGAGGATTTAAATATTTGTGTGAGTACCTTACTATGGTGTGTGTACTTTTCAAGTTATCTTTATAAAGCAGAGTATTGTTGAAAGACAGACATGGGGGTGAGGAGGAGAAATGATGAGAGGGCAAGTGAGTCTTGAATATTTGCGCAGGATGTGGCAAGAGAGGTTGCAATCCAACTAACCAAATGTGTTCCCAAAAGATAATAAACCTTTGAGGAGAATAATCAGTCTTTAACGTGAAACGGCTACTGTGTCAAGTTCTAACTCTTCAAACACAATCTGTGGAGATTAAACACAATAAGAAGTAATCAACCGCTGTGTTCACTAGTGTTCACTAGGGTATTATTTAAACAAACAATTTTTCTGCAGTTCCAAGGCCTCAAAAAAAGGCACATAAATGATCTACAAAGTGCGTCCCCAAATAAAGGCATATACGCCAATAGTGAGCCTCAATATACACATCCTAAGCCCAAGCTCAATATGTTATTTAGCCCAACAAAAACACATCTCCATTTAGCCTAGCATAATAAAATGCTACACACTGCTGAGCCTCCGCATAGTGTTTATCTCAAAAAAAGGGTTTACATGCCGCCTGTAAAAAGTTGTTAAACTTCGTGCCGCCTCCAAAATGCAATATCACTCCGTTTGAAAACAACACATGCACGTTATGCTCCACACTCGTGAGCCTCTGAAAACTGTTTAACTCAAAGACTCATCTCCATACTGCATCTTAAGAATTCTTAAAATCATTGCTGCATCCACTGTCCAGTTTCTACTCAGTTTCAAAAAAGAGCCTGCATGCATGTAACCACATTACCTAAGAACTATTGCATGCATCCCCAAAACAAAGCACAAGATACAACACCTCATAACGGTAAACTTACCCGTAATGGGCCAACAAAAGCCCAAAGTTCTTTTTCAACCGCCGATTGCCGTGGTTCAGGTGCCACCATACAATCCTCTCAACGCCATTGTTGTAAACACAGAAAAAAACACCAGGAAAAACTGTCTACAAGTAGCTTTTACACATAATGCATATGACAAGGTAAAACAACACTAAAAAGGGACTCATTACCAGGAAGAACTATCTACAAGTAGCTTTTACCCATAATGCAAATGGCAAGGTAAAACAACACTAAAAAGGGACTCATGAAGTAGAAAACGAACTGTGAAAAAGGCACTTAACACTTCTACATTTTGAAAATTCATGCCAGCCTACAAACTGACTAAAAAAGAAAATAACTTGGACAAGGAAGAAAACAACTTCTAATGGAAAATACTCTGTCAAGGCAATCTCACACAACAGAGGGCATGGAGAAATACCACACTTAGGGCCTCATTACACGGACGGCGGTAAGGGTTTACCAGTACCAGTTTTTTACCGGTACCAGTAAACCCTTACCGCCTTACTACGAGGTCCCTTTGCGGGTTGGAGAATTTAATGCCTCAACCAGTTCCCACCAACTCAAGGTGGACCACCACCTTGACTCGGCCCTCTCCACTGCAGGGCAGACCGCCACAAACCATCTCTCTGGGCTTCTCCCAGCACGTCCAACAAGCGTATATTCCACCCATCAATAGCCAATGCACATTCTAGGGCCCCCTAACGGCCAATCTCAGCCGGGACCCCTCCACCCCCGATTTCGGCCCCACATGGGCATTTCCAGCCAGTGTGCCTTCTAATACCCACAAGAGGCACACCCACAGACACAATGAGGATCTCCCTCCTGACTCTTATTTTAGACCACAGCAGTTTAGACTTGCACACTCCCAGAGTTCGATCCCCACCCCAATTGCTCTTAACAGGGCCTCTTATCCCAACAGGCACTCTTGTTCATTCAGGCACTGGCCACTGTTCAGATAACACCCAATCGCGCACACGCACGATTGTGTCCACAGGGACACTACACACTCGCACATGCGCGATTGCGTCCATAGGGACATTACACACTCGCACACGGGCGATTGCGTCCACAGGGACACTACATACTCGCGCATGCGCCGCCAGTCAAACCACGGCTGTTTGGCGCATGCGCGAGTACTTTATCATGGTGGCACTCCATTCCCCACAGAAGCCGCAGGGAAGCAACCCAGCACGAGATTTCACTCGTATACAGGTAAGCACTCCTTTTCCCCCCAGCTCACCCAGGGGGGGTTGACTGCCTCAAACGCACGGACCAGACGCCCATTCCAACAGGGAACAGCGTTTTTGGGCACAGTCCGTTTGTCGCTCTACAGCTACTTTTCAGCCACTATGGCACGGGAGTCTGCTATGGGTTCTCACTAGGCTCTCCAAAACTGCTTTTTTAACAGCCATCCACTGTTTATCTACAAATCACTAATTTCCCTATGAATTATTTTCAGGGCCCAATAGGAGCCAAGACTGCCCCAAGGACAGCCACTACAAACACGACCAGGACCCCACTTGGGGATCGCAGCATTGTTTAAATGGTAAGAGGACCACCCTCCTCTCCACCATCATTCCTACCATTCGCCCCCTCCTGCCGCTCTTGCTAACCTCTCTCTCTTCTCTCCCCTTTTTCCCCCCTTCTTTTTCCAACTGGTATGCTAATCCAACTATGAATGGAATGTACAATCATGCAATGCTTTTAATCTGTCACCACCATCTCACATCACCCACCACAGTAACCCAATGTATTTAAATCATGTTTGTCACAAATTGTCATTTATCACACATCACTTTGCACTCTTGAATATTGTTCAGCCTTGAGAAAGACCCTCCGGGTCGAAACACGTGTTGGCTGACCGAGCTAGCGCACAAATGCTAGAACAGTGTTCTAGACACTCACCATTGTATTGAGAAGAACCACTCAAATTACCACTAATAAAAGCGAAACTGTATCGCACTAACTACCATGTTAGAAGGATTATTTACCCCGAAATTTGAAGCAACATAACCAGGAACAAACCCACTTCTCCTGATTATAGTGTGACACAGTGTTTCGTTATGTTTTCTTCTCTAGTGTGTTCATACTCAAATCCATTGAAAAGGATTACTAATATAAGCGGCTGATATCCGGCTGGATGTGACTGTATTATTGGCGACATTGGACCCTTGGAATACACAGATCCCAAGGTATATATGTTTACAGCAGATTTCTGGTGCTAAGGGTTTCCGAATGGGGACTAGGTACGGGTGGCTTTATTAATTCAGGCTTCCGTGTTTGTGTAATGTTGACATATGAAATTAAAAGTAGGTAAATCTTGGGAAATGTTTGTGCACACACCATTTTTTAATATGATTGTATGTTTTTATAGATTGCATTAAGGATCATGTTCAGATCCATGCCCACCAGGACTGGAGGGGACGATCACTGTATAATTTTAAGAAGAGCTACCCTTGATGAATGTCAGAAATCTAAGAGTCAACAGACAGAAACATGTTGGTTTATATATAGATTGCAACAAATGAATTTTTCACTGATATTTGGATAGTAAATGTTGTTTTTTTAGTTAATGTGGTATGGTTGTTTTTTTTATTTTTACATTGATGTTGTGTATGTAATCGTCCTGTATTTTGATAACCTGGTTTTAGGGTTGTTCCTTAATCTGTGTATTATTTAACACAGTTTTAATGACAATTATGTCTTTTTTCTATAATAAAATTATTTTTCTTAATGATATAGCTTTTGTGTGTTACACCTTTCCTTTCCATCAAAATGTAAATTTGAACTGTTTTCTTCTATACTATTAAATATTCCAACAAACATTCTTCAAGAAAATGAATTTCACAACATTTTTTTATCTTCCCAGTTTCTACTTTAATAGGAAATCCGACGACTTTTCAGATAAATACTCTTCATCAGGGGAACTTTACTTTGAAGATTGCTGCAATTTAACAAAATGAAAACACCCAAATGAAAACACTTGAAGATTTTATTCATAAGATACAAGTCTTTACTTTTTTCAAGATCACCTTAAGCTTGATAAGTCACCTTTTGGATACACAATACAGACACTCAAGTGGTAATATAAGTGGTCTATGGTCAATTTCCGTGTTAATCCAACTCGTATAAACAATGATCTGGGGAAAAAAGTAAAAAGCATTTTGACGTCTATGTTTATTTTCAAATGTAGAGGTCCCAGTCTAAGAGGAGACCTGTACTTCTAAAGTAAAAGTAAAAAAACGGGTAAGTGTCTAAACTGTTCCTTACCACTGTACTGATAGTGTCCAAGATTGTGTTGTTTGGTGATGCCAAATATATCACATCATTCCTCTAAGGTACAGTTCCAAATCTCTGCAAAGAACAAAAAAGTTTCCTAATTTTTGGATAGATAAATGTTATTGTATCCTTAGTGTATAAAGAATCATCATTATATCCTGAGTGTCTTACCCAATTAAACTCTTGTAAATGTGAAGGAGTCAAATGGAGAATATTTGATCTGGTATATTCTTCTTAAACCACAAGTATGGAGTCTTCTTCTTAAACCACAAGTATGTGTAGCTAAAGGTAAAACATTATGATAAATGCTCTTAAATGTATAGTTAGAGCGATATAGCATAAAATGCTATAAGCATCCTATCAAAAATAAAAAAAAAGACTAAAAAAGAAAATAAAAAATACACCTGTATTTTATGCTGATATCAACAAATGGTGAGTATTAGTGATTCTGAATAGACTGAGTTTGTTCTCTGATCCCTACCTAGAAGAAAGAGATGGTTCTAACGTGGTCAGTCAGGATCCTGACATTAAAAGGTAGCCAGCTAATTTGGCTGACAAACTTTCCAGAAAGTAGTCACAATGCAATTTATCAAAGAGGGAATAATCTTGCAGCCTCATGCTGCTCACACGATTTTTGCCGCAGCAAGCACATTTGCATAACCCAAAAATGTCCACCGTTGTAAATAGAACGTGCGTGAGATGAGATTACATCATTGCGCATGTTGTCGTGATTCGCTGATGAAGTTTACTGTGTCCTTGGGGCTCTTCAGGAGTTGGGCTGTAGCCCTTAAATCTGGCAGTAACGGTATTACCGCTGCATTTAAAGGCTGGCCCTATCACGAGTTGGGCGCTAAATGGGCTGTTTTACCTCCAGCCTTTTACTGGTGGTGAAAATCCCATTTAGCGCCCGGTATTACTGCAGGCTGTATGAGCGCAGTATTAGCGCCGAAAGTGCACCATTGGATGTAATTGACCCAATGGGGAATTGGGATTTACCTTTAACACCCAACCCGTTATCCGGCCGTAATACCGCAGAACCAGTGGGTGCTAGGGCTATTACAGTCATGTGGTATTACAGCCGGGATACTGCCCAACTCATGATGAGGCCCATATCTAAATGCCAATTGTCGTTGATCATCTCTAGGTAATAGCATTTTACTTTAAAAGTCCCCTATTGAAAGATTTGAGATAATATAAAGAATCATTTAAGAAATATGCACATCAAATGTACAAACATGTAGCTCAATAGTGAGTGTCTGAAAAAAAGAGAGCACCAAATACCGTGGTGCTATCTGTTGTGCTGTTGCACTGTGCTCCCACAATGAATATAATGCTAAGAGTGGTGTAATATGCGTTAAAGGTAAATGGGTCCTATATATGTGCGGGTCCTTATAAAGCCCTGTAGTATATGTACGAGTGTTCAATCATATATTTTCTAATCGAGATGTGACTAAGGAACATGAAATATGGAGTGCCTGATGGGCCAGTAACAAGACCGGGATGTCATTAAGTGCAAATGATACTAATATCTACTCAATATCCGTTTTAGTACTCCAATGAAGAAAATAAGGAAACCACACAGTCATGTATAACTATCATGATGTTCAGGCAGTTTAAATCATGCCAGTAACAAGACTGGGATGTAATTTAGTGAAAATGAGAACAATGTCTGACAAATATCCACTTGAGTGCTCTAAAAATGGAAAGCATGGTAACCATCCAGTCATGTGTGACATTCATGATATGCAGGCAATATTAGCTGTACACACATTTTCAATTGCATTCTAGTGGTTTTTCCTTGGATGATTAATAAAAAAACCATAAGGTAATTTATGAAGCTTAGAGTGGTACATATTATAAGAGATACAATTCCAGTTGAAATCTACATCCAATCTGTCTACTTTGGGCCTCATCACGAGTTGGGCGCTAACCCTGGCGGTATTACTGCCGGGGCTATTAGTCCTACTGCCAAACCCCCCCTGGTGCTATTAGCGCCAGATCATGGGTTTGGTGGAACTGTAAGTCTCCATTCCCCATTGGGCCCATTCGGGAATTTCCCATTCCCCATTGTGCCCAATGGAGAATTGAGAGTCCTCGTACAGATATTGAATAGACATTAGTCTAATTTGCACTAAATGACCTCCCAGTCTTTTTAGTGACCCCGCGGGCACTCCATATTTCACATTCCTTAGTCACATCTTGATTAGAAAATATATGATTGAATTCTCGTACATATACTATAGGGATACACACATGTATGGGACCCATTTACCTTTATATTAAACAGTGAGTTAGAGACTATATTGACAGTTTTTAGATACTGCATAGGTTCAGACTTCACCCTTCAGTATATATAACATCAATTGAATAGTTCATCCAAAATAAATCACACTTACTGTAGTGCCTACACATGTTTAAAAATGTCAGGCACTTAGGATTAGTGCAATGTATTTACAACACTGAGCAAAGGTGAAATAGGTGTGGTGTAAACATAAATGCAGTTGCTTCACAACATAATATGCTTATTGTTCTGTACAATCGGAACTCAAAGCTCTAGTGGAAATTATTTGTGTTTCCAGTCTTTTCACTCTGTGTGTTCAGTCACAAGTTATGGTCTCAACATGTTCCTGTTCAATTAACACTGTAGATGAATGGTGTGATATGTTTGACATCACTAAACAGGACAATCCTGGACACTATCAGTACAGTTGTAAGGAACAGTTTACACACTTACCTGTTTTTTACTTTTACTTTACAAGTCACTTGACTGTGACCTGTATATTCGAAAATAAAAAGACGTCAAAGGCGTTTTACATTTTTCCCCAGATCATTGTTTATATCAGTTGGAATAACCCGGATATTGACCATAGATCACATATACTACCAAAAGACTTCTGGATTTTTTATACAAAAGGTGGTTTATGAAGCTTAAGGTGATCTTGACAAATTTAAAAGACTTCCATCTTAAGAATAGCATCTTCAAGTGTTTTCATTTTTGTGTTTTTTTTGTTGTTAAATTGTAGCAATCTTCACAGTAAAGTACCTGTCGTGATGCCTACCCCCGGGCATCAGGACCAAGGCCCTCAGCTCCGGGAGCAGGCATCCAGACATTTGTTTAAACCTCAGCAGCCCCGCCTAGGGGCTGTCTGGGTTCAGTCCTGGCGCCTTAGGCGCCAGGCTCATCATAGAAATCAGTCCTGGCGCTATAGGCGCCAGGCTCATATACTTTACTTACCTGATGCAGACCATGCTGCAAAAGAGTCCAAGCCTACATGAGGCCTGGATGGGACTATTTTGTTACAGGGACTATTTTTTACTCGGGCGTGGCTCTAGGGAACTTCTTACCTGGAACTACTTTGGAGGTTATTTAAACCACACCCGAACAGCAGCACATGCTTAGCGTTATTCTGCATCCAGCAGCGTGACGCTCACCGTGCCTGCAGCCAGCACCCAGTCTTCTGCCACGCCCGCGTGCCTGCAGCCAGCATCCAGTCTGCTGCCACGCCCGCCTCGAATCCGGAGCTCCTAGAATAAAGAAGAAGAAAAGGACAAAGTTAGAAAACAAACTTATTTCAAATTCCTCACCTAATTCCGGAACCATTTCATCTCCGGACCTGGAAAGTACATCAGTCTTGCATGCGTCGCTTCGCCAGCTCCAGCACAGCGCCATATTCACCAGTTCTCTCAGCATCTTTCGATTCGGCACTGTCTCCATCATTTCTTCGCCGTAATCCGGCACCTAGGGGACACAAGAAAAAACAAGGTGAGCCAAGGGAATCAACAAATACAACCTCTTAACACCATAGACTTACCTGATTTACCACCGGCGGTATTATTCCATAACTCTCCACATTTTCATATGCCCCATCTGTAAAGAGGGAGAAAAACAACACGTGAACGCATGCAATAGTTAACGGACAGCGTTGGGTAACACAGACTCTTACCTGAATGCCAACAGCAGCTACGAGACCTTCTTCTCACAAACTCAGTTGCAACTTAAGGAAGGAAGGGGACAAGAGTGAACATCGGGCACATTGAACTCTTTGAACTTGATACTTAATAATCCCGCCAGGGACTTCAGAGTCAATATTACCGGAACTATCCCAATGCCTTCAAACCAGTGAAGTAACTGGTATCTACGTGCCCCTGCAAGACACGCAGGATGGAGAGCTCATCTTTTACGAACATAAGGTGAGGTTACTAAGGGGATATCGGAGGTGATTAGTGGGGCAGAGCGAGAACAGTTGGGAGGCCATCACTAAAACCCACAGGTGGTTAATCCCTGTCTCCACTGCAGGAAAATACTTCTTTGGGTCCAGCAGACAAGACTAGGCGGGACAGTCCAGACAGTCATCTCTGCACTACGCATCACATTGAAGGAGACCGCAGCTGTCCGGGTCCGATTGACACCCCTGTCCGGTCCAGGTGAGCGTAACAGTACCCCTTCTGAAGAGTATTTTATCTCGAAACCCGTTGAGTTTCCTATTAAAGTAGAAACTGTGAAGATACAAGGTTGTGAAATTCATTTTCTTGAAGAATGCTTGCTGGAATAATTCACATACCAAGCTAACTTTGAAATTGCTTCACTTCATATGTTTGAAAAAGTACATAGTAATGTTTTGGCTGATATCTGGCCCTTCATAGTGTGCAGGGGACGTAAATTCCCACACAGCCCACTAGAGAAATACCATAAGTCTAACATCTCAGTATACGTGTGCGTTGTTATTTGTCTCTGTTCATTAATAGACCACAGACTTTTTTTGTTTCCTTCCTCCTTAGTGCATTTAAGATTACAATGTTTGACTTCCCATTCTTGAGTTCCAGCTTCAGACTTCTAAAATACTCATTTGCTGCCACCAGTGTTCTCTGCAATCCCACTTCCGTGTAATCAAATAGCACTAGGTCATCTGCGTATAATAGATATGGAATCGATACATTTTTCCAATTTAGGAGGATAGCTATTTGTTTTTCTAGGCAGCTCTTCATATCAGCTATAGATACATTAAAAAGGAATGGGGCGAAAACACATCCTTGGCGTAGGCCCTTCTGACTACTAATCCAGCCAGAGGTGCTCCCACTCTGATCCAACATAATTTTCAATCTTTTTTCTGACTGCAAGACTTTCCACATATCGATCAGTGCAGGCAGACAGCCTTGTGTCCTTAACTTCATCCAAAGAAGGGCACGATTAACGTTATCAAATACTTTTGTTACATGCAAAAAGGCTGCAAACATTTGTCTCATTGCGGCCTATGCCAGAACAGTCAGGAGGGATATATTTAGGCTTTCCTGTTTTCAGTGAATTCCGATAAACACTGGAAAAACACCCCCGGAAGAAAAAGTGCTTCCTAGGTTTTAACTGACAAATCACGGTTGCCCCTATTCCAGTGGTGCTTTAGTGTGGACAGGGATGGAAGGAAATTTGGGGGTGAAGGTGTGGCAGGAGAGGGGGCATGGCAGACAATAGGAAAGGTGCCCTACTCTCCCCCATATGTGCTTATTTGCTTTCTCCCATTGCTTCCTCACCTGTCCCCTGACCTTACTCAAAAACTCTGCAAATTCAATGTAACATCGTTTTCTTTGTAAAAAAAGATATTTGTATTCATATGTGGTCAGAGCTTTTTTGAGGAATTGTCGACTAATCTGAGCCATTTCTGTGGTTGCCGATTCACGTCTTAAAATTGGCTAAAGTTCCTCAAAATAGCTCTTGACTACTGATAAATATTTGTATTTACAAAAAATGGTTTAACATGGATTTTTCAGTGTCTCTGTTTGTGGCTTCAGATCTTCTGTGTATGTGTATCTGTCTGTAGGAGCAATGAAAAGTGTCATCTGCCTGTCAGCTTTAAAAGGAAAACCATGTGAGGCTTCCTTATACAAGGCTCGCTTGAGGACACAGTGTCCCTGTCACCTCCCAACCCCCTGTTTCTCTCTAGAGCACTGGCACCCAGCAGTCAATCAGAAGGTGCAGACCACTTAATTGCCACTTAGCACTCTCTTTCTTCCAGGAGAGATCTTCAATTATGAGTGATTTATAAATGATGGCTCATTTAAGGGACCATTGTTTTGAACAAGACACTCATAACCTTTCCATGTGAAGAAATGCAAATGGGCATTTCATTCTGAAAGCACACAGAAAGCACAATTTAGTTGCCTAAATCTACCCAATCCTCCAGGCCACAGAACAATTCTAAACTAACTAACTACATTATTTTCAGATGTTGATATTTAACACCAAAATGTGTTTGTTTTTGGTAGAATGTAATATTTTCATCACACCATAGATGAACCCTGCATTTTTCAAACAGGTAACCTTTTCACATATTGCATTTTGAAATAAGCTTTTCAAAACTTGAAGGTCATTTTTTGCCTTTTGCTGTGCTGAATTGCATTCTGGTAGGCATTTGTAGTCTCCCAGTCAAGATGGGGGGCTATAATGCCACCATTGTACATTTTTTGCCTACCATCATTCTATAAGGATTTAAATATTTGTGTGAGTACCTTACTATGGTGTGTGTACTTTTCAAGTTATCTTTATAAAGCAGAGTATTGTTGAAAGCCAGACATGGGGGTGAGGAGGGTAAATTATGAGAGGGCAAGTGAGTCATGAATATTTGCGCAGGATAGGATGTGGCAAGAGAGGTTGCAATCCAAGAGACTGATGTAGTTATTTCCCCTGATTGTGGCTGCTTTTCAGGGCACAAGTAAATGATACATGCGGGTGGACAGAGTAATTGTTTTCCAGAGGGCGGACGCCACCCCTTGTTTTTTCTTTAGTTTGGCAAGCTCGCTCAAGTATTTGGCTACCAGGACTTTACCCAGGTTCTCATGTTTCCAGTGCAGACGCTTACCCACAAGAAAACAAGCAATTGTCTCGTATTTGATTTTGTTTTCCAGGGAATATTTCACAACATATTGCTGGGTTTGTAAGGTGAGCCCCGTTTATACTTTGCCAGCATATTCATTAGAACATTTCCTCTGTGAGGTTATTTTTCAGGTGTTCATTACTTTTTTTAAAAGTCCAATGCTCTTTTGTTTTGCACGCTTTCTTCTAGGGGAAGGTCAATTGAACTACATTTGTATATTACACTTTCAGATATGTCCACTTACAGTACGTATATTCATGGATGCCACCTTTTGATTTTCACTATGGGACAAAGGTTCCCACACAGAGTGATGTGAGAGAGCCATGCTCAACCCCAGTCAAAAGACATTTTGCAACACATGTTGCAGCAGGAATAGGAAAAAAAAGCCATATGATTTACAGGAAGGTATAAACATATAACATCTCAGCAACAATCACCTAACCTACTGAGTTGCCTTTTCAACATTCTGCTATAGGATCCCCTGATATTCCCACACACAACAAACTGTTTTGGCCTGCTCACCCCCTCCAGTCAAGCCGCAGGGGGTACATTAATGAGACTCCCTTCTCATGTTGTAGTGAGCAGCACTTGATAAACAGTTATTATCTGTTTGGGGTTTATTTATTTCGACAGCCAAAATAATCCTCATCTCCACCAAAGTGAGTGCTCCCAGACAAATCCTGATATCACACTATGCCTTATCTGCTCAAATGAGTAGTCTCTGCGATGTGGAAAGGTGTTTTCACAAATCAAAGTCTTCATGGGAAGTAAAGAAAAGTCAATGATAGACAAAGAGTCCATGCCAGGCTCATAGACTTTACTTACCTGATGCAGACCATGCTGCAAAAGAGTCCAAGCCTACATGAGGCCTGGATGGGACTATTTTGTTACAGGGACTATTTTTTACTCGGGCGTGGCTCTAGGGAACTTCTTACCTGGAACTACTTTGGAGGCTATTTAAACCACACCCGAACAGCAGCACATGCTTAGCGTTATTCTGCATCCAGCAGCGTGACGCTCACCGTGCCTGCAGCCAGCATCCAGTCTTCTGCCACGCCCGCGTGGCTGCAGCCAGCATCCAGTCTTCTGTCACGCCCGCCTCGAATCCAGAGCTCCTAGAGTAAAGAAGAAGAAAAGGACAAAGTTAGAAAACAAACTTATTTCAAATTCCTCACCTAGTTCCGGAACCATTTCATCTCCTGACCTGGAAAGTACATCAGTCCTGCATGCGTCGCTTCGCCAGCTCCAGCACGGTGCCATATTCACCAGTTCTCACAGCATCTTTCGATCCGGCACTGTCTCCATCATTTCTTCGCCGTAATCCGGCACCTAGGGGACACAAGAAAAAACAAGGTGAGCCAAGGGAATCAACAAATACAACCTCTTATCACCATAGACTTACCTGATTTACCACCGGTGGTATTATTCCATAACTCTCCACATTTTCATATGCTGCATCTGTAAAGAGGGAGAAAAACAACACGTTAACGCATGCAATAGTTACCGGACAGCGTTGGGTAACACAGACTCTTACCTGAATGCCAGCAGCAGCTACGAGACCTTCTTCTCACAAACTCAGTTGCAACTTAAGGAAGGAAGGGGACAAGAGTGAACATCGGGCACATTGAACTCTTTGAACTTGATACTTAATAATCCTGGCAGGGACTTCAGAGTCAATATTACCGGAACTCTCCCAACGCCTTCAAACCAGTGAAGTAACTGGTATCTACGCGCCCCTGCAAGACACGCAGGATGGAGAGCTCATCTTTTACGAACTTAAGGTGAGGTTACTAAGGGGATATCGGAGGTGATTAGTGGGGGAGAGCGAGAACAGTTGGGAGGCCATCAGTAAAACCCACAGGTGGTTAATCCCTGTCTCCACTGCAGGAAAATACTTCTTCGGGTCCAGCAGACAAGACTAGGCGGGCCAGTCCAGACAGTCATCTCTGCACTAAGCATCACGTTGAAGGAGACCGCAGCTGTCCGGGTCTGATCGACACCCCTGTGGGTTCCAGGTGAGCGTAACAGTACCCCTTCTGAAGAGTATTTTATCTCGAAACCCGTTGAGTTTCCTATTAAAGTAGAAACTGTGAAGATACAAGAAGGTTGTGAAATTCATTTTCTTGAAGAATGCTTGCTGGAATATTTCACATACCAAGATAACTTTGAAATTGCTTCACTTCATATGTTTGAAAAAGTACATAGTAATGTTTTGGCTGATATCTGGCCCTTCATAGTGTGCAGGGGACGTGAATTCCCACACAGCCCACTAGAGAAATACCATAAGTCTAACATCTCAGTATACGTGTGCGTTGTTATTTGTCTCTGTTCATTAATTGAACACAGACATTTTTTGTTTCCTTCCTCCTTAGTGCATTTAAGATTACAATGTTTGACTTCCAATTCTTGAGTTCCAGCTTCAGACTTCTAAAATACTCATTTGCTGCCACCAGTGTTCTCTGCAATCCCACCAGCTTCAGACTTCTAAAATACTCATTTGCTGCCACCAGTGTTCTCTGCAATCCCACTTCCGTGTAATCAAATAGCACTAGGTCATCTGCGTATAATAGATATGGAAT
This sequence comes from Ambystoma mexicanum, assembly GCF_040938575.1. Lineage (NCBI taxonomy): Eukaryota > Metazoa > Chordata > Amphibia > Caudata > Ambystomatidae > Ambystoma > Ambystoma mexicanum. Next base: position 86,467,274 of record NC_090922.1, read on the forward strand.
CGATACATTTTTCCAATTTAGGAGGATAGGTATTTGTTTTTCTAGGCAGCTCCTCATATCAGCTATAGATACATTAAAAAGAATGGGGCGAAAACACATCCTTGGCGTAGGCCCTTCTGACTACTAATCCAGCCAAAGGTGCTCCCACTCTGATCCAACATAATTTTCAATCTGGTTTCTGACTGCAAGACTTTCCACATATCGATCAGTGCAGGCAGACAGCCTTGTGTCCTTAACTTCATCCAAAGAAGGGCACGATTAACGTTATCAAATGCTTTTGTTACATGCAAAAAGGCTGCAAACATTTGTCTCTTTGCGGCCTATGCCAGAACAGTCAGGAGGGATATATTTAGGCTTTCCTGTTTTCAGTGAATTCCGATAAACACTGGAAAAACACCCCCGGAAGAAAAAGTGCTTCCTAGGTTTTAACTGACAAATCACGGTTTCCCCTATTCCAGTGGTGCTTTAGTGTGGACAGGGATGGAAGGAAGTTTGGGGGTGAAGGTGTGGCAGGAGAGGGGGCATGGCAGACAATAGGAAAGGTGCCCTACTCTCCCCCATGTATGCTTATTTGCTTTCTCCCATTGCTTCCTCACCTGTCCCCTGACCTTACTCAAAAACTCAATGTAACATCGTTTTCTTTGTAAAAAAAGATATTTGTATTCATATGTGGTCAGAGCTTTTTTGAGGAATTGTCGACTAATCTGAGCCATTTCTGTGGTTGCCGATTCACGTCTTGAAATTGGCTATAATTCCTCAAAATAGCTCTTGACTACTGATAAATATTTGTATTTACAAAAAATGGTTTAACATGGATTTTTCAGTGTCTCTGTTTGTGGCTTCAGATCTTCTGTGTATGTGTATCTGTCTGTAGGAGCAATGAAAAGTGTCATCTGCCTGTCAGCTTTAAAAGGAAAACCATGTGAGGCTTCCTTATACAAGGCTCGCTTGAGGACACAGTGTCACTGTCACCTCCCAACCCCCTGTTTCTCTCTAGAGCACTGGCACCCAGCAGTCGATCAGAAGCTGCAGACCACTTAATTGCCACTTAGCATTCTCTTTCTTCAAGGAGAGTTCTTCAATTATGAGTGATTTATAAATGATGGCTCATTTGGGGGACCATTGTTTTGAACAAGACACTCATAACCTTTCCATGTGAAGAAATGCAAATGGGCATTTCTTTCTGAAAGCACACAGAAAGCACAAGTTAGTTGCCTAAATCTACCCAGTACTCAGGCCACAGAACAATTCTAAACTAACTAACTACATTATTTTCAGATGTTGATATTTAACACCAAAATGTGTTTATTTTTGGTAGAATGTAATATTTTCATCACACCATAGATGAACCCTGCATTTTTCAAACAGGTAACGTTTTCACACATGGCATTTTGAAATAAGCTTTTCAAAACTTGAAGGCCATTTTTTGCCTTTTGCTGAATTGCATTCTGGTAGGTATTTGTAGTCTCCCAGTCAAGATGGGGGGCTATAATGCCACCATTGTACATTTTTTGCCTACCATCATTCTATGAGGATTTAAATATTTGTGTGAGTACCTTACTATGGTGTGTGTACTTTTCAAGTTATCTTTATAAAGCAGAGTATTGTTGAAAGCCAGACATGGGGGTGAGGAGGGGAAATGATGAGAGGGCAAGTGAGTCATGAATATGTGCGCAGGATGTGGCAAGAGAGGTTGCAATCCAAGAGACTGGTGCAGTTATTTCCCCCTGATTGTGGCTGCTTTTCAGGGCACAAGTAAATGATACATGTGGGTGGACAGAGTAATTGTTTTCCAGAGGGCGGACGCCACCCCTTGTTTTTTTTTAGTTTGGCAAGCTCGCTCAAGTATTTGGCTACCAGGATTTTACCCAGGTTCTCATGTTTCCAGTGCAGACGCTTACCCACAAGAAAACAAGCAATTGTCTCGTATTTGATTTTGTTTTCCAGGGAATATTTCACAACATATTGCTGGGTTTGTAAGGTGAGCACCGTTTATACTTTGCCAGCATATTTATTAGAACATTTCCTCTGTGAGGTTATTTTTCAGGTGTTCATTACTTTTTTTAAAAGTCCAATGCTCTTTTGTTTTGCACGCTTTCTTCTAGGGGAAGGTCAATTGAACTACATTTGTATATTACACTTTCAGATATGTCCACTTACAGTACGTATATTCATGGATGCCACCAATTGATTTTCACTATGGGACAAAGGTTCTCACACAGATTGATGTGAGAGAGCCATGCTCATCCCCAGTCAAAAGACATTTTGCAACACATGTTGCAGCAGGAATAGGAAAAAAAAGCCATATGATTTACAGGAAGGTATAAACATATAACATCTCAGCAACAATCACCTAACCTACTGAGTTGCCTTTTCAACATTCTGCTATAGGATCCCCTGATATTCGCACACCCAACAAACTGTTTTGGCCTGCTCACCCCCTCCAGTCAAGCCTCAGGGGGTACATTAATGAGACTGTCTTCTCATGTTGTAGTGGGCAGTACTTGATAAACAGTTATTACCTGTTTGGAGTTTATTTATTTCGACAGCCAAAATAATCCTCATCTCCACCAAAGTGAGCGCTCCCAAGGAAATCCTGATATCACACTATGCCTTCTCTGCTCAAATGAGTAGTCTCTGCGATGTGGAAAGGAGTTTTCACAAATCAAAGTCTTCATGGGAAGTAAAGAAAAGTCAATGATAGACAAAGAGTCCATGCCAGGCTCATAGACTTTACTTACCTGATGCAGACCATGCTGCAAAAGAGTCCAAGCCTACATGAGGCCTGGATGGGACTATTTTGTTACAGGGACTATTTTTTACTCGGGCGTGGCTCTAGGGAACTTCTTACCTGGAACTACTTTGGAGGCTATTTAAACCACACTTGAACAGCAGCACATGCTTAGCTTTATTCTGCATCCAGCAGCGTGACGCTCACCGTGCCTGCAGCCAGCATCCAGTCTTCTGCCATGCCCTGCGTGCCTGCAGCCAGCATCCAGTCTTCTGCCACGCCCGCCTCGAATCCAGAGCTCCTAGAATAAAAAGAAGAAAAGGAGAAAGTTAGAAAACAAACTTATTTCAAATTCCTCACCTAATTCCGGAACCATTTCATCTCCGGACCTGGAAAGTACATCAGTCCTGCACGCGTCACTTCGCCAGCTCCAGCACGGCGCCATATTTACCAGTTCTCACAGCATCTTTCGATCCGGCAATGTCTCCATCATTTCTTCGCCGTATTCCGGCACCTAGGGGACACAAGAAAAAACAAGGTGAGCCAAGGGAATCAACAAATACAACCTCTTATCACCATAGACTTACCTGATTTAACACCAGTGGTATTATTCCATAACTCTCCACATTTTCATATGCTGCATCTGTAAAGAGGGAGAAAAACAACACGTTAACGCATGCAATAGTTAGCGGACAGCGTTGGGTAACACAGACTCTTACCTGAATGCCAGCAGCAGCTACGAGACCTTCTTCTCACAAACTCGGTTGCAACTTAAGGAAGGAAGGGGACAAGAGTGAACATCGGGCACATTGAACTCTTTGAACTTGATACTTAATAATCCTGCCAGGGACTTCAGAGTCAATATTACCGGAACTCTCCAAACGCCTTCAAACCAGTGAAGTAACTGGTATCTACGCGCCCCTGCAAGACACGCAGGATGGAGAGCTCATCTTTTACGAACATAAGGTGAGGTTACTAAGGGGATATCGGAGGTGATTAGTGGGGGAGAGCGAGAACAGTTGGGAGGCCATCAGTAAAACCCACAGGTGGTTAATCCCTGTCTCCACTGCAGGAAAATACTTCTTCGGGTCCAGCAGACAAGACTAGGCGGGCCAGTCCAGAAAGTCATCTCTGCACTAAGCATCACGTTGAAGGAGACCGCAGCTGTCCGGGTCTGATCGACACCCCTGTGGGGTCCAGGTGAGCGTAACAGTACCCCTTCTGAAGAGTATTTTATCTCGAAACCCGTTGAGTTTCCTATTAAAGTAGAAACTGTGAAGATACAAGAAGGTTGTGAAATTCATTTTCTTGAAGAATGCTTGCTGGAATATTTCACATACCAAGATAACTTTGAAATTGCTTCACTTCATATGTTTGAAAAAGTACATAGTAATGTTTTGGCTGATATCTGGCCCTTCATAGTGTGCAGGGGACGTGAATTCCCACACAGCCCACTAGAGAAATACCATAAGTCTAACATCTCAGTATACGTGTGCGTTGTTATTTGTCTCTGTTCATTAATAGACCACAGACATTTTTTGTTTCCTTCCTCCTTAGTGCATTTAAGATTACAATGTTTGACTTCCCATTCTTGAGTTCCAGCTTCAGACTTCTAAAATACTCATTTGCTGCCACCAGTGTTCTCTGCAATCCCACTTCCGTGTAATCAAATAGCACTAGGTCATCTGCGTATAATAGATATGGAATCGATACATTTTTCCAATTTAGGAGGATAGGTATTTGTTTTTCTAGGCAGCTCCTCATATCAGCTATAGATACATTAAAAAGGAATGGGGCGAAAACACATCCTTGGCGTAGGCCCTTCAGACTACTAATCCAGCCAGAGGTGCTCCCACTCTGATCCAACATAATTTTCAATCTGGTTTCTGACTGCAAGACTTTCCACATATCGATCAGTGCAGGCAGACAGCCTTGTGTCCTTAACTTCATCCAAAGAAGGGCACGATTAACGTTATCAAATGCTTTTGTTACATGCAAAAAGGCTGCAAACATTTGTCTCTTTGCGGCCTATGCCAGAACAGTCAGGAGGGATATATTTAGGCTTTCCTGTTTTCAGTGAATTCCGATAAACACTGGAAAAACACCCCCGGAAGAAAAAGTGCTTCCTAGGTTTTAACTGACAAATCACGGTTTCCCCTATTCCAGTGGTGCTTTAGTGTGGACAGGGATGGAAGGAAGTTTGGGGGTGAAGGTGTGGCAGGAGAGGGGGCATGGCAGACAATAGGAAAGGTGCCCTACTCTCCCCCATGTATGCTTATTTGCTTTCTCCCATTGGTTCCTCACCTGTCCCCTGACCTTACTCAAAAACCCAATGTAACATCGTTTTCTTTGTAAAAAAAGATATTTGTATTCATATGTGGTCAGAGCTTTTTTGAGGAATTGTCGACTAATCTGAGCCATTTCTGTGGTTGCCGATTCACGTCTTGAAATTGGCTATAATTCCTCAAAATAGCTCTTGACTACTGATAAATATTTGTATTTACAAAACATGGTTTAACATGGATTTTTCAGTGTCTCTGTTTGTGGCTTCAGATCTTCTGTGTATCTGTCTCTTTCTGTAGGAGCAATGAAAAGTGTCATCTGCCTGTCAGCTTTAAAAGGAAAACCATGTGAGGCTTCCTTATACAAGGCTCGCTTGAGGACACAGTGTCACTGTCACCTCCCAACCCCCTGTTTCTCTCTAGAGCACTGGCACCCAGCAGTCGATCAGAAGTTGCAGACCACTTAATTGCCACTTAGCACTCTCTTTCTTCAAGGAGAGTTCTTCAATTATGAGTGATTTATAAATGATGGTTCATTTCGGGGACCATTGTTTTGAACAAGACACTCATAACCTTTCCATGTGAAGAAATGCAAATGGGCATTTCATTCTGAAAGCACACAGAAAGCACAAGTTAGTTGCCTAAATCTACCCAGTACTCAGGCCACAGAACAATTCTAAACTAACTAACTACATTATTTTCAGATGTTGATATTTAACACCAAAATGTGTTTATTTTTGGTAGAATGTAATATTTTCATCACACCATAGATGAACCCTGCATTTTTCAAACAGGTAACGTTTTCACACATGGCATTTTGAAATAAGCTTTTCAAAACTTGAAGGCCATTTTTTGCCTTTTGCTGAATTGCATTCTGGTAGGTATTTGTAGTCTCCCAGTCAAGATGGGGGGCTATAATGCCACCATTGTACATTTTTTGCCTACCATCATTCTATGAGGATTTAAATATTTGTGTGAGTACCTTACTATGGTGTGTGTACTTTTCAAGTTATCTTTATAAAGCAGAGTATTGTTGAAAGCCAGACATGGGGGTGAGGAGGGGAAATGATGAGAGGGCAAGTGAGTCATGAATATTTGCGCAGGATGTGGCAAGAGAGGTTGCAATCCAAGAGACTGGTGCAGTTATTTCCCCCTGATTGTGGCTGCTTTTCAGGGCACAAGTAAATGATACATGTGGGTGGACAGAGTAATTGTTTTCCAGAGGGCGGACGCCACCCCTTGTTTTTTTTTAGTTTGGCAAGCTCGCTCAAGTATTTGGCTACCAGGATTTTACCCAGGTTCTCATGTTTCCAGTGCAGACGCTTACCCACAAGAAAACAAGCAATTGTCTCGTATTTGATTTTGTTTTCCAGGGAATATTTCACAACATATTGCTGGGTTTGTAAGGTGAGCACCGTTTATACTTTGCCAGCATATTTATTAGAACATTTCCTCTGTGAGGTTATTTTTCAGGTGTTCATTACTTTTTTTAAAAGTCCAATGCTCTTTTGTTTTGCACGCTTTCTTCTAGGGGAAGGTCAATTGAACTACATTTGTATATTACACTTTCAGATATGTCCACTTACAGTACGTATATTCATGGATGCCACCAATTGATTTTCACTATGGGACAAAGGTTCTCACACAGATTGATGTGAGAGAGCCATGCTCATCCCCAGTCAAAAGACATTTTGCAACACATGTTGCAGCAGGAATAGGAAAAAAAAGCCATATGATTTACAGGAAGGTATAAACATATAACATCTCAGCAACAATCACCTAACCTACTGAGTTGCCTTTTCAACATTCTGCTATAGGATCCCCTGATATTCGCACACCCAACAAACTGTTTTGGCCTGCTCACCCCCTCCAGTCAAGCCTCAGGGGGTACATTAATGAGACTGTCTTCTCATGTTGTAGTGGGCAGTACTTGATAAACAGTTATTACCTGTTTGGAGTTTATTTATTTCGACAGCCAAAATAATCCTCATCTCCACCAAAGTGAGTGCTCCCAAGGAAATCCTGATATCACACTATGCCTTCTCTGCTCAAATGAGTAGTCTCTGCGATGTGGAAAGGAGTTTTCACAAATCAAAGTCTTCATGGGAAGTAAAGAAAAGTCAATGATAGACAAAGAGTCCATGCCAGGCTCATAGACTTTACTTACCTGATGCAGACCATGCTGCAAAAGAGTCCAAGCCTACATGAGGCCTGGATGGGACTATTTTGTTACAGGGACTATTTTTTACTCGGGCGTGGCTCTAGGGAACTTCTTACCTGGAACTACTTTGGAGGCTATTTAAACCACACTTGAACAGCAGCACATGCTTAGCTTTATTCTGCATCCAGCAGCGTGACGCTCACCGTGCCTGCAGCCAGCATCCAGTCTTCTGCCATGCCCTGCGTGCCTGCAGCCAGCATCCAGTCTTCTGCCACGCCCGCCTCGAATCCAGAGCTCCTAGAATAAAAAGAAGAAAAGGAGAAAGTTAGAAAACAAACTTATTTCAAATTCCTCACCTAATTCCGGAACCATTTCATCTCCGGACCTGGAAAGTACATCAGTCCTGCACGCGTCACTTCGCCAGCTCCAGCACGGAGCCATATTTACCAGTTCTCAGAGCATCTTTCGATCCGGCAATGTCTCCATCATTTCTTCGCCGTATTCCGGCACCTAGGGGACACAAGAAAAAACAAGGTGAGCCAAGGGAATCAACAAATACAACCTCTTATCACCATAGACTTACCTGATTTAACACCAGTGGTATTATTCCATAACTCTCCACATTTTCATATGCTGCATCTGTAAAGAGGGAGAAAAACAACACGTTAACGCATGCAATAGTTAGCGGACAGCGTTGGGTAACACAGACTCTTACCTGAATGCCAGCAGCAGCTACGAGACCTTCTTCTCACAAACTCGGTTGCAACTTAAGGAAGGAAGGGGACAAGAGTGAACATCGGGCACATTGAACTCTTTGAACTTGATACTTAATAATCCTGCCAGGGACTTCAGAGTCAATATTACCGGAACTCTCCAAACGCCTTCAAACCAGTGAAGTAACTGGTATCTACGCGCCCCTGCAAGACACGCAGGATGGAGAGCTCATCTTTTACGAACATAAGGTGAGGTTACTAAGGGGATATCGGAGGTGATTAGTGGGGGAGAGCGAGAACAGTTGGGAGGCCATCAGTAAAACCCACAGGTGGTTAATCCCTGTCTCCACTGCAGGAAAATACTTCTTCGGGTCCAGCAGACAAGACTAGGCGGGCCAGTCCAGAAAGTCATCTCTGCACTAAGCATCACGTTGAAGGAGACCGCAGCTGTCCGGGTCTGATCGACACCCCTGTGGGGTCCAGGTGAGCGTAACAGTACCCCTTCTGAAGAGTATTTTATCTCGAAACCCGTTGAGTTTCCTATTAAAGTAGAAACTGTGAAGATACAAGAAGGTTGTGAAATTCATTTTCTTGAAGAATGCTTGCTGGAATATTTCACATACCAAGATAACTTTGAAATTGCTTCACTTCATATGTTTGAAAAAGTACATAGTAATGTTTTGGCTGATATCTGGCCCTTCATAGTGTGCAGGGGACGTGAATTCCCACACAGCCCACTAGAGAAATACCATAAGTCTAACATCTCAGTATACGTGTGCGTTGTTATTTGTCTCTGTTCATTAATAGACCACAGACATTTTTTGTTTCCTTCCTCCTTAGTGCATTTAAGATTACAATGTTTGACTTCCCATTCTTGAGTTCCAGCTTCAGACTTCTAAAATACTCATTTGCTGCCACCAGTGTTCTCTGCAATCCCACTTCCGTGTAATCAAATAGCACTAGGTCATCTGCGTATAATAGATATGGAATCGATACATTTTTCCAATTTAGGAGGATAGGTATTTGTTTTTCTAGGCAGCTCCTCATATCAGCTATAGATACATTAAAAAGGAATGGGGCGAAAACACATCCTTGGCGTAGGCCCTTCAGACTACTAATCCAGCCAGAGGTGCTCCCACTCTGATCCAACATAATTTTCAATCTGGTTTCTGACTGCAAGACTTTCCACATATCGATCAGTGCAGGCAGACAGCCTTGTGTCCTTAACTTCATCCAAAGAAGGGCACGATTAACGTTATCAAATGCTTTTGTTACATGCAAAAAGGCTGCAAACATTTGTCTCTTTGCGGCCTATGCCAGAACAGTCAGGAGGGATATATTTAGGCTTTCCTGTTTTCAGTGAATTCCGATAAACACTGGAAAAACACCCCCGGAAGAAAAAGTGCTTCCTAGGTTTTAACTGACAAATCACGGTTTCCCCTATTCCAGTGGTGCTTTAGTGTGGACAGGGATGGAAGGAAGTTTGGGGGTGAAGGTGTGGCAGGAGAGGGGGCATGGCAGACAATAGGAAAGGTGCCCTACTCTCCCCCATGTATGCTTATTTGCTTTCTCCCATTGGTTCCTCACCTGTCCCCTGACCTTACTCAAAAACCCAATGTAACATCGTTTTCTTTGTAAAAAAAGATATTTGTATTCATATGTGGTCAGAGCTTTTTTGAGGAATTGTCGACTAATCTGAGCCATTTCTGTGGTTGCCGATTCACGTCTTGAAATTGGCTATAATTCCTCAAAATAGCTCTTGACTACTGATAAATATTTGTATTTACAAAACATGGTTTAACATGGATTTTTCAGTGTCTCTGTTTGTGGCTTCAGATCTTCTGTGTATCTGTCTCTGTCTGTAGGAGCAATGAAAAGTGTCATCTGCCTGTCAGCTTTAAAAGGAAAACCATGTGAGCCTTCCTTATACAAGGCTCGCTTGAGGACACAGTGTCACTGTCACCTCCCAACCCCCTGTTTCTCTCTAGAGCACTGGCACCCAGCAGTCGATCAGAAGCTGCAGACCACTTAATTGCCACTTAGCACTCTCTTTCTTCAAGGAGAGTTCTTCAATTATGAGTGATTTATAAATGATGGTTCATTTCGGGGACCATTGTTTTGAACAAGACACTCATAACCTTTCCATGTGAAGAAATGCAAATGGGCATTTCATTCTGAAAGCACACAGAAAGCACAAGTTAGTTGCCTAAATCTACCCAGTACTCAGGCCACAGAACAATTCTAAACTAACTAACTACATTATTTTCAGATGTTGATATTTAACACCAAAATGTGTTTATTTTTGGTAGAATGTAATATTTTCATCACACCATAGATGAACCCTGCATTTTTCAAACAGGTAACGTTTTCACACATGGCATTTTGAAATAAGCTTTTCAAAACTTGAAGGCCATTTTTTGCCTTTTGCTGAATTGCATTCTGGTAGGTATTTGTAGTCTCCCAGTCAAGATGGGGGGCTATAATGCCACCATTGTACATTTTTTGCCTACCATCATTCTATGAGGATTTAAATATTTGTGTGAGTACCTTACTATGGTGTGTGTACTTTTCAAGTTATCTTTATAAAGCAGAGTATTGTTGAAAGCCAGACATGGGGGTGAGGAGGGGAAATGATGAGAGGGCAAGTGAGTCATGAATATTTGCGCAGGATGTGGCAAGAGAGGTTGCAATCCAAGAGACTGGTGCAGTTATTTCCCCCTGATTGTGGCTGCTTTTCAGGGCACAAGTAAATGATACATGTGGGTGGACAGAGTAATTGTTTTCCAGAGGGCGGACGCCACCCCTTGTTTTTTTTTAGTTTGGCAAGCTCGCTCAAGTATTTGGCTACCAGGATTTTACCCAGGTTCTCATGTTTCCAGTGCAGACGCTTACCCACAAGAAAACAAGCAATTGTCTCGTATTTGATTTTGTTTTCCAGGGAATATTTCACAACATATTGCTGGGTTTGTAAGGTGAGCACCGTTTATACTTTGCCAGCATATTTATTAGAACATTTCCTCTGTGAGGTTATTTTTCAGGTGTTCATTACTTTTTTTAAAAGTCCAATGCTCTTTTGTTTTGCATGCTTTCTTCTAGGGGAAGGTCAATTGAACTACATTTGTATATTACACTTTCAGATATGTCCACTTACAGTACGTATATTCATGGATGCCACCAATTGATTTTCACTATGGGACAAAGGTTCTCACACAGATTGATGTGAGAGAGCCATGCTCATCCCCAGTCAAAAGACATTTTGCAACACATGTTGCAGCAGGAATAGGAAAAAAAAGCCATATGATTTACAGGAAGGTATAAACATATAACATCTCAGCAACAATCACCTAACCTACTGAGTTGCCTTTTCAACATTCTGCTATAGGATCCCCTGATATTCGCACACCCAACAAACTGTTTTGGCCTGCTCACCCCCTCCAGTCAAGCCTCAGGGGGTACATTAATGAGACTGTCTTCTCATGTTGTAGTGGGCAGTACTTGATAAACAGTTATTACCTGTTTGGAGTTTATTTATTTCGACAGCCAAAATAATCCTCATCTCCACCAAAGTGAGTGCTCCCAAGGAAATCCTGATATCACACTATGCCTTCTCTGCTCAAATGAGTAGTCTCTGCGATGTGGAAAGGAGTTTTCACAAATCAAAGTCTTCATGGGAAGTAAAGAAAAGTCAATGATAGACAAAGAGTCCATGCCAGGCTCATAGACTTTACTTACCTGATGCAGACCATGCTGCAAAAGAGTCCAAGCCTACATGAGGCCTGGATGTGACTATTTTGTTACAGGGACTATTTTTTACTCGGGCGTGGCTCTAGGGAACTTCTTACCTGGAACTACTTTGGAGGCTATTTAAACCACACTTGAACAGCAGCACATGCTTAGCTTTATTCTGCATCCAGCAGCGTGACGCTCACCGTGCCTGCAGCCAGCATCCAGTCTTCTGCCACGCCCTGCGTGCCTGCAGCCAGCATCCAGTCTTCTGCCACGCCCGCCTCGAATCCAGAGCTCCTAGAATAAAAAGAAGAAAAGGAGAAAGTTAGAAAACAAACTTATTTCAAATTCCTCACCTAATTCCGGAACCATTTCATCTCCGGACCTGGAAAGTACATCAGTCCTGCACGCGTCACTTCGCCAGCTCCAGCACGGCGCCATATTTACCAGTTCTCACAGCATCTTTCGATCCGGCAATGTCTCCATCATTTCTTCGCCGTATTCCGGCACCTAGGGGACACAAGAAAAAACAAGGTGAGCCAAGGGAATCAACAAATACAACCTCTTATCACCATAGACTTACCTGATTTAACACCAGTGGTATTATTCCATAACTCTCCACATTTTCATATGCTGCATCTGTAAAGAGGGAGAAAAACAACACGTTAACGCATGCAATAGTTAGCGGACAGCGTTGGGTAACACAGACTCTTACCTGAATGCCAGCAGCAGCTACGAGACCTTCTTCTCACAAACTCGGTTGCAACTTAAGGAAGGAAGGGGACAAGAGTGAACATCGGGCACATTGAACTCTTTGAACTTGATACTTAATAATCCTGCCAGGGACTTCAGAGTCAATATTACCGGAACTCTCCAAACGCCTTCAAACCAGTGAAGTAACTGGTATCTACGCGCCCCTGCAAGACACGCAGGATGGAGAGCTCATCTTTTACGAACATAAGGTGAGGTTACTAAGGGGATATCGGAGGTGATTAGTGGGGGAGAGCGAGAACAGTTGGGAGGCCATCAGTAAAACCCACAGGTGGTTAATCCCTGTCTCCACTGCAGGAAAATACTTCTTCGGGTCCAGCAGACAAGACTAGGCGGGCCAGTCCAGAAAGTCATCTCTGCACTAAGCATCACGTTGAAGGAGACCGCAGCTGTCCGGGTCTGATCGACACCCCTGTGGGGTCCAGGTGAGCGTAACAGTACCCCTTCTGAAGAGTATTTTATCTCGAAACCCGTTGAGTTTCCTATTAAAGTAGAAACTGTGAAGATACAAGAAGGTTGTGAAATTCATTTTCTTGAAGAATGCTTGCTGGAATATTTCACATACCAAGATAACTTTGAAATTGCTTCACTTCATATGTTTGAAAAAGTATATAGTAATGTTTTGGCTGATATCTGGCCCTTCATAGTGTGCAGGGGACGTGAATTCCCACACAGCCCACTAGAGAAATACCATAAGTCTAACATCTCAGTATACATGTGCGTTGTTATTTGTCTCTGTTCATTAATAGACCACAGACATTTTTTGTTTCCTTCCTCCTTAGTGCATTTAAGATTACAATGTTTGACTTCCCATTCTTGAGTTCCAGCTTCAGACTTCTAAAATACTCATTTGCTGCCACCAGTGTTCTCTGCAATCCCACTTCCGTGTAATCAAATAGCACTAGGTCATCTGCGTATAATAGATATGGAATCGATACATTTTTCCAATTTAGGAGGATAGGTATTTGTTTTTCTAGGCAGCTCCTCATATCAGCTATAGATACATTAAAAAGGAATGGGGCGAAAACACATCCTTGGCGTAGGCCCTTCAGACTACTAATCCAGCCAGAGGTGCTCCCACTCTGATCCAACATAATTTTCAATCTGGTTTCTGACTGCAAGACTTTCCACATATCGATCAGTGCAGGCAGACAGCCTTGTGTCCTTAACTTCATCCAAAGAAGGGCACGATTAACGTTATCAAATGCTTTTGTTACATGCAAAAAGGCTGCAAACATTTGTCTCTTTGCGGCCTATGCCAGAACAGTCAGGAGGGATATATTTAGGCTTTCCTGTTTTCAGTGAATTCCGATAAACACTGGAAAAACACCCCCGGAAGAAAAAGTGCTTCCTAGGTTTTAACTGACAAATCACGGTTTCCCCTATTCCAGTGGTGCTTTAGTGTGGACAGGGATGGAAGGAAGTTTGGGGGTGAAGGTGTGGCAGGAGAGGGGGCATGGCAGACAATAGGAAAGGTGCCCTACTCTCCCCCATGTATGCTTATTTGCTTTCTCCCATTGGTTCCTCACCTGTCCCCTGACCTTACTCAAAAACCCAATGTAACATCGTTTTCTTTGTAAAAAAAGATATTTGTATTCATATGTGGTCAGAGCTTTTTTGAGGAATTGTCGACTAATCTGAGCCATTTCTGTGGTTGCCGATTCACGTCTTGAAATTGGCTATAATTCCTCAAAATAGCTCTTGACTACTGATAAATATTTGTATTTACAAAAAATGGTTTAACATGGATTTTTCAGTGTCTCTGTTTGTGGCTTCAGATCTTCTGTGTATCTGTCTCTGTCTGTAGGAGCAATGAAAAGTGTCATCTGCCTGTCAGCTTTAAAAGGAAAACCATGTGAGGCTTCCTTATACAAGGCTCGCTTGAGGACACAGTGTCACTGTCACCTCCCAACCCCCTGTTTCTCTCTAGAGCACTGGCACCCAGCAGTCGATCAGAAGCTGCAGACCACTTAATTGCCACTTAGCACTCTCTTTCTTCAAGGAGAGTTCTTCAATTATGAGTGATTTATAAATGATGGTTCATTTAGGGGACCATTGTTTTGAACAAGACACTCATAACCTTTCCATGTGAAGAAATGCAAATGGGCATTTCATTCTGAAAGCACACAGAAAGCAAAAGTTAGTTGCCTAAATCTACCCAGTCCTCCAGGCCATAGAACAATTCTAAACTAACTAACTACATTATTTTCAGATGTTGATATTTAACACCAAAATGTGTTTATTTTTGGTAGAATGTAATATTTTCATCACACCATAGATGAACCCTGCATTTTTCAAACAGGTAATCTTTTCACACATTGCATTTTGAAATAAGCTTTTCAAAACTTGAAGGCCATTTTTTGCCTTTTGCTGAATTGCATTCTGGTAGGTATTTGTAGTCTCCCAGTCAAGATGGGTGCCTATAATGCCACCATTGTACATTTTTTGCCTACCATCATTCTATGAGGATTTAAATATTTGTGTGAGTACCTTACTATGGTGTGTGTACTTTTCAAGTTATCTTTATAAAGCAGAGTATTGTTGAAAGCCAGACATGGGGGTGAGGAGGGGAAATGATGAGAGGGCAAGTGAGTCATGAATATTTGCGCAGGATGTGGCAAGAGAGGTTGCAATCCAAGAGACTGATGCAGTCATTTCCCCCTGATTGTGGCTGCTTTTCAGGGCACAAGTAAATGATACATGTGGGTGGACAGAGTAATTGTTTTCCAGAGGGCGGACGCCACCCCTTGTTTTTTTTTAGTTTGGCAAGCTCGCTCAAGTATTTGGCTACCAGGATTTTACCCTGGTTCTCATGTTTCCAGTGCAGACGCTTACCCACAAGAAAACAAGCAATTGTCTCGTATTTGATTTTGTTTTCCAGGGAATATTTCACAACATATTGCTGGGTTTGTAAGGTGAGCACCGTTTATACTTTGCCAGCATATTTATTAGAACATTTCCTCTGTGAGGTTATTTTTCAGGTGTTCATTACTTTTTTTAAAAGTCCAATGCTCTTTTGTTTTGCACGCTTTCTTCTAGGGGAAGGTCAATTGAACTGCATTTGTATATTACACTTTCAGATATGTCCACTTACAGTACGTATATTCATGGATGCCACCTTTAGATTTTCACTATGGGACAAAGGTTCCCACACAGATTGATGTGAGAGAGCCATGCTCATCCCCAGTCAAAAGACATTTTGCAACACATGTTGCAGCAGGAATAGGAAAAAAAAGCCATATGATTTACAGGAAGGTATAAACATATAACATCTCAGCAACAATCACCTAACCTACTGAGTTGCCTTTTCAACATTCTGCTATAGGATCCCCTGATATTCCCACACCCAACAAACTGTTTTGGCCTGCTCACCCCCTCCAGTCAAGCCTCAGGGGGTACATTAATGAGACTCCCTTCCCATGTTGTAGTGAGCAGTACTTGATAAACAGTTATTATCTGTTTGGAGTTTATTTATTTCGACAGCCAAAATAATCCTCATCTCCACCAAAGTGAGTGCTCCCAAGGAAATCCTGATATCACACTATGCCTTATCTGCTCAAATGAGTACTCTCTGCGATGTGGAAAGGAGTTTTCACAAATCAAAGTCTTCATGGGAAGTAAAGAAAAGTCAATGATAGACAAAGAGTCCATGCCAGGCTCATAGACTTTACTTACCTGATGCAGACCATGCTGCAAAAGAGTCCAAGCCTACATGAGGCCTGGATGTGACTATTTTGTTACAGGGACTATTTTTTACTCGGGCGTGGCTCTAGGGAACTTCTTACCTGGAACTACTTTGGAGGCTATTTAAACCACACCCGAACAGCAGCACATGCTTAGCGTTATTCTGCATCCAGCAGCGTGATGCTCACCGTGCCTGCAGCCAGCATCCAGTCTTCTGCCACGCCCTGCGTGCCTGCAGCCAGCATCCAGTCTTCTGCCACGCCCGCCTCGAATCCGGGGCTCCTAGAATAAAAAGAAGAAAAGGACAAAGTTAGAAAACAAACTTATTTCAAATTCCTCACCTAATTCCGGAACCATTTCATCTCCGGACCGGGAAAGTACATCAGTCCTGCACGCGTCGCTTCGCCAGCTTCAGCACGGCGCAATATTCACCAGTTCTCACAGCATCTTTCGATCCGGCAATGTCTCCATCATTTCTTTGCCGTATTCCGGCACCTAGGGGACACAAGAAAAAACAAGGTGAGCCAAGGGAATCAACAAATACAACCTCTTATCACCATAGACTTACCTGATTTACCACCGGCGGTATTATTCCATAACTCTCCACATTTTCATATGCTGCATCTGTAAAGAGGGAGAAAAACAAAACGTTAACGCATGCAATAGTTACCGGACAGCGTTGGGTAACACAGACTCTTACCTGAATGCCAGCAGCAGCTACGAGACCTTCTTCTCACAAACTCAATTGCAACTTAAGGAAGGAAGGGGACAAGAGTGAACATCGGGCACATTGAACTCTTTGAACTTGATACTTAATAATCCTGCCAGGGACTTCAGAGTCAATATTACCGGAACTCTCCCAACGTCTTCAAACCAGTGAAGTTACTGGTATCTACGTGCCCCTGCAAGACACGCAGGATGGAGAGCTCATCTTTTACGAACATAAGGTGAGGTTACTAAGGGGATATCGGAGGTGATTAGTGGGGGAGAGCAAGAACAGTTGGGAGGCCATCAGTAAAACCCACAGGTGGTTAATCCCTTTCTCCACTGCAGGAAAATACTTCTTCGGGTCCAGCAGACAAGACTAGGCGGGCCAGTCCAGACAGTCATCTCTGCACTAAGCATCACGTTGAAGGAGACCGCAGCTGTCCGGGTCCGATCGACACCCCTGTGGGGTCCAGGTGAGCGTAACAGTACCCCTTCTGAAGAGTATTTTATCTCGAAACCCATTGAGTTTCCTATTAAAGTAGAAACTGTGAAGATACAAGAAGGTTGTGAAATTCATTTTCTTGAAGAATGCTTGCTGGAATATTTCACATACCAAGATAACTTTGAAATTGCTTCACTTCATATGTTTGAAAAAGTACATAGTAATGTTTTGGCTGATATCTGGCCCTTCATAGTGTGCAGGGGACGTGAATTCCCACACAGCCCACTAGAGAAATACCATAAGTCTAACATCTCAGTATACGTGTGCGTTGTTATTTGTCTCTGTTCATTAATAGACCATAGCCATTTTTTGTTTCCTTCCTCCTTAGTGCATTTAAGATTACAATGTTTGACTTCCCATTCTTGAGTTCCAGCTTCAGACTTCTAAAATACTCATTTGCTGCCACCAGTGTTCTCTGCAATCCCACTTCGGTGTAATCAAATAGCACTAGGTCATCTGCGTATAATAGATATGGAATCGATACATTTTTCCAATTTAGGAGGATAGCTATTTGTTTTTCTAGGCAGCTCTTCATATCAGCTATAGATACATTAAAAAGGAATGGGGCGAAAACACATCCTTGGCGTAGGCCCTTCTGACTACTAATCCAGCCAGAGGTGCTCCCACTCTGATCCAACATAATTTTCAATCTGGTTTCTGACTGCAAGACTTTCCACATATCGATCAGTGCAGGCAGACAACCTTGTGTCCTTAACTTCATCCAAAGAAGGGCACGATTAACGTTATCAAATGCTTTTGTTACATTCAAAAAGGCTGCAAACATTTGTCTCTTTGCGGCCTACGCGAGAACAGTCAGGAGGGATATATTTAGGCTTTCCTGTTTTCAGTGAATTCCGATAAACACTGGAAAAACACCCCCGGAAGAAAAAGTGCTTCCTAGGTTTTAACTGACAAATCACGGTTTCCCCTATTCCAGTGGTGCTTTAGTGTGGACAGGGATGGAAGGAAGTTTGGGGGTGAAGGTGTGGCAGGAGAGGGGGCATGGCAGACAACAGGAATGGTGCCCTACTCTCCCCCATGTATGCTTATTTGCTTTCACCCATTGCTTCCTCACCTGTCCCCTGACCTTACTCAAAAACTCAATGTAACATTGTTTTCTTTGTAAAAAAAGATATTTGTATTCATATGTGGTCAGAGCTTTTTTGAGGAATTGTCGACTAATCTGAGCCATTTCTGTGGTTGCCGATTCACGTCTTGAAATTGGCTATAATTCCTCAAAATAGCTCTTGACTACTGATAAATATTTGTATTTACAAAAAATGGTTTGACATGGATTTTTCAGTGTCTCTGTTTGTGGCTTCAGATCTTCTGTGTATGTGTATCTGTCTGTAGGAGCAATGAAAAGTGTCTTCTGCCTGTCAGCTTTAAAAGGAAAACCATGTGAGGCTTCCTTATAAAAGGCTCGCTTGAGGACACAGTGTCACTGTCACCTCCCAACCCCCTGTTTCTCTCTAGAGCACTGGCACCCAGCAGTCGATCAGAAGCTGCAGACCACTTAATTGCCACTTAGCACTCTCTTTCTTCAAGGAGAGTTCTTCAATTATGAGTGATTTATAAATGATGGTTCATTTAGGGGACCATTGTTTTGAACAAGACACTCATAACCTTTCCATGTGAAGAAATGCAAATGGGCATTTCATTCTGAAAGCACACAGAAAGCACAAGTTAGTTGTCTAAATCTACCCAGTCCTCCAGGCCACAGAACAATTCTAAACTAACTAACTACATTATTTTCAGATGTTGATATTTAACACCAAAATGTGTTTATTTTTGGTAGAATGTAATATTTTCATCACACCATAGATGAACCCTGCATTTTTCAAACAGGTAACCTTTTCACACATTGCATTTTGAAATAAGCTTTTCAAAACTTGAAGGCCATTTTTTGCCTTTTGCTGAATTGCATTCTGGTAGGTATTTGTAGTCTCCCAGTCAAGATGGGGGGCTATAATGCCACCATTGTACATTTTTTGCCTACCATCATTCTATGAGGATTTAAATATTTGTGTTAGTACCTTACTATAGTGTGTGTACTTTTCAAGTTATCTTTATAAAGCAGAGTATTGTTGAAAGCCAGACATGGGGGTGAGGAGGGGAAATGATGAGAGGGCAAGTGAGTCATGAATATTTGCGCAGGATGTGGCAAGAGAGGTTGCAATCCAAGAGACTGATGCAGTTATTTCCCCCTGATTGTGGCTGCTTTTCAGGGCACAAGTAAATGATACATGTGGGTGGACAGAGTAATTGTTTTCCAGAGGGCGGACGCCCCCCCTTGTTTTTTTTAGTTTGGCAAGCTCGCTCAAGTATTTGGCTACCAGGATTTTACCCAGGTTCTCATGTTTCCAGTGGAGACGCTTACCCACAAGAAAACAAGCAATTGTTTCGTATTTGATTTTGTTTTCCAGGGAATATTTCACAACATATTGCTGGGTTTATAAGGTGAGCACCGTTTATACTTTGCCAGCATATTTATTAGAACATTTCCTCTGTGAGGTTATTTTTCAGGTGTTCATTACTTATTTTAAAAGTCCAATGCTCTTTTGTTTTGCACGCTTTCTTCTAGGGGAAGGTCAATTGAACTACATTTGTATATTACACTTTCAGATATGTCCACTTACAGTACGTATATTCATGGATGGCACCTTTTGATTTTCACTATGGGACAAAGGTTCCCACACAGATTGATGTGAGAGAGCCATGCTCATCCCCAGTCAAAAGACATTTTGCAACACATGTTGCAGCAGGAATAGGAAAAAAAGCCATATGATTTACAGGAAGGTATAAACATATAACATCTCAGCAACAATCACCTAACCTACTGAGTTGCCTTTTCAACATTCTGCTATAGGATCCCCTGATATTCCCACACCCAACAAACTGTTTTGGCCTGCTCACCCCCTCCAGTCAAGCCTCATGGGGTACATTAATGAGACTCCCTTCTCATGTTGTAGTGAGCAGTACTTGATAAACAGTTATTATCTGTTTGGAGTTTATTTTTTTCGACAGCCAAAATAATCCTCATCTCCACCAAAGTGAGTGCTCCCAAGGAAATCCTGATATCACACTATCCCTTATCTGCTCAAATGAGTAGTCTCTGCGATGTGGAAAGGAGTTTTCACAAATCAAAGTCTTCATGGGAAGTAAAGAAAAGTCAATGATAGACAAAGAGTCCATGCCAGGCTCATAGACTTTACTTACCTGATGCAGACCATGCTGCAAAAGAGTCCAAGCCTACATGAGGCCTGGATGGGACTATTTTGTTACAGGGACTATTTTTTACTCGTTCGTGGCTCTAGGGAACTTCTTACCTGGAATTACTTTGGAGGCTATTTAAACCACACCCGAACAGCAGCACATGCTTAGCGTTATTTTGCATCCAGCAACGTGACGCTCACCGTGCCTGCAGCCAGCATCCAGTCTTCTGCCACGCCGGCGTGCCTGCAGCCAGCATCCAGTCTTCTGCCACGCCCGCCTCGAATCCGGAGCTCCTAGAATAAAGAAGAAGAAAAGGACAAAGTTAGAAAACAAACTTATTTCAAATTCCTCACCTAATTCCGGAACCATTTCATCTCCTGACCTGGAAAGTACATCAGTCCTGCACGCGTCGCTTCGCCAGCTCCAGCATGGCGCCATACTCACCAGTTCTCACAGCATCTTTCAATCCGACACTGTCTCCATCATTTCTTCGCCGTAATCCGGCACCTAGGGGACAAAAGAAAAAACAAGGTGAGCCAAGGGAATCAACAAATACAACCTCTTACCACCATAGACTTACCTGATTTACCACCGGCGGTATTATTCCATAACTCTCCACATTTTCATATGCCCCATCTGTAAAGAGGGAGAAAAACAACACGTGAACGCATGCAATAGTTACCGGACAGCGTTGGGTAACACAGACTCTTACCTGAATGCCAACAGCAGCTACGAGACCTTCTTCTCACAAACTCAGTTGCAACTTAAGGAAGGAAGGGGACAAGAGTGAACATCGGGCACATTGAACTCTTTGAACTTGATACTTAATAATCCCGCCAGGGACTTCAGAGTCAATATTACCGGAACTATCCCAACGCCTTCAAACCAGTGAAGTAACTGGTATCTACGCGCCCCTGCAAGACACGCAGGATGGAGAGATCATCTTTTACGAACATAAGGTGAGGTTACTAAGGGGATATCGGAGGTGATTAGTGGGGGAGAGCGAGAACAGTTGGGAGGCCATCACTAAAACCCACAAGTGGTTAATCCCTGTCTCCACTGCAGGAAAATACTTCTTCGGGTCCAGCAGACAAGACTAGGCAAGCCAGTCCAGACAGTCATCTCTGCACTACGCATCACGTTGAAGGAGACCGCAGCTGTCCGGGTCCGATCGACACCCCTGTGGGTTCCAGGTGAGCGTAACAGTACCCCTTCTGAAGAGTATTTCATCTCGAAACCCGTTGAGTTTCCTATTAAAGTAGAAACTGTGAAGATACAAGAAGGTTGTGAAATTCATTTTCTTGAAGAATGCTTGCTGGAATATTTCACATACCAAGATAACTTTGAAATTGCTTCACTTCATATGTTTGAAAAAGTACATAGTAATGTTTTGGCTGATATCTGGCCCATCATAGTGTGCAGGGGACGTGAATTCCCACACAGCCCACTAGAGAAATACCATAAGTCTAACATCTCAGTATACGTATGCGTTGTTATTTGTCTCTGTTCATTAATAGACCACAGACATTTTTTGTTTCCTTCCTCCTTTGTGCATTTAAGATTACAATGTTTGACTTCCCATTCTTGAGTTCCAGCTTCAGACTTCTAAAATACTCATTTGCTGCCACCAGTGTTCTCTGCAATCCCACTTCCGTGTAATCAAATAGCACTAGGTCATCTGCGTATAATAGATATGGAATTGATACATTTTTCCAATTTAGGAGGATAGGTATTTGTTTTTCTAGGCAGCTCCTCATATCAGCTATAGATACATTAAAAAGGAATGGGGCGAAAACACATCCTTGGCGTAGGCCCTTCTGACTACTAATCCAGCAGAGGTGCTCCCACTCTGATCCAACATAATTTTCAATCTGGTTTCTGACTGCAAGACTTTCCACATATCGATCAGTGCAGGCAGACAGCCTTGTGTCCTTAACTTCATCCAAAGAAGGGCACAATTAACGTTATCATATGCTTTTGTTACATGCAAAAAGGCTGCAAACATTTGTCTCTTTGCGGCCTAAGCCAGAACAGTCAGGAGGGATATATTTAGGCTTTCCTGTTTTCAGTGAATTCCGATAAACACTGGAAAAACACCCCCGGAAGAAAAAGTGCTTCCTAGATTTTAACTGACAAATCACGGTTTCGCCTATTCCAGTGGTGCTTTAGTGTGGATAGGGATGGAAGGAAGTTTGGGGTGAAGGTGTGGCAGGAGAGGGGGCATGGCAGACAACAGGAAAGGTGCCCTACTCTCCCCCATGTATGCTTATTTGCTTTCTCCCATTGCTTCCTCACCTGTCCCCTGACCTTACTCAAAAACTCAATGTAACATTGTTTTCTTTGTAAAAAAAGATATTTGTATTCATATGTGGTCAGAGCTTTTTTGAGGAATTGTCGACTAATCTGAGCCATTTCTGTGGTTGCCGATTCACGTCTTGAAATTGGCTATAATTCCTCAAAATAGCTCTTGACTACTGATAAATATTTGTATTTACAAAAAATGGTTTAACATGGATTTTTCAGTGTCTCTGTTTGTGGCTTCAGATCTTCTGTGTATGTGTATCTGTCTGTAGGAGCAATGAAAAGTGTCATCTGCCTGTCAGCTTTAAAAGGAAAACCATGTGAGGCTTCATTATACAAGGCTCGCTTGAGGACACAGTGTCACTGTCACCTCCCAACCCCCTGTTTCTCTCTAGAGCACTGGCACCCAGCAGTCGATCAGAAGTTGCAGACCACTTAATTGCGACTTAGCACTCTCTTTCTTCAAGGAGAGTTCTTCAATTATGAGTGATTTATAAATGATGGCTCATTTAGGGGACCATTGTTTTGAACAAGACACTCGTAACCTTTCCATGTGAAGAAATGCAAATGGGCATTTCATTCTGAAAGCACACAGAAAGCACAAGTTAGTTGCCTAAATCTACCCAGTCCTCCAGGCCACAGAACAATTCTAAACTAACTAACTACATTATTTTCAGATGTTGATATTTAACACCAAAATGTGTTTATTTTTGGTAGAATGTAATATTTTCATCACACCATAGATGAACCCTGCATTTTTCAAACAGGTAACCTTTTCACACATTGCATTTTGAAATAAGCTTTTCAAAACTTGAAGGCCATTTTTTGCCTTTTGCTGAATTGCATTCTGGTAGGTATTTGTAGTCTCCCAGTCAAGATGGGGGGCTATAATGCCACCATTGTACATTTTTTACCTACCATCATTCTATGAGGATTTAAATATTTGTGTGAGTACCTTACTATGGTGTGTGTACTTTTCAAGTTATCTTTATAAACCAGAGTATTGTTGAAAGCCAGACATGGGGGTGAGGAGGGGAAATGATGAGAGGGCAAGTGAGTCATGAATATTTGCGCAGGATGTGGCAAGAGAGGTTGCAATCCAAGAGACTGATGCAGTTATTTCCCCCTGATTGTGGATGCTTTTCAGGGCACAAGTAAATGATACATGTGGGTGGACAGAGTAATTGTTTTCCAGAGGGCGGACGCCACCCCTTGTTTTTTTTTAGTTTGGCAAGCTCGCTCAAGTATTTGGCTATCAGGATTTTACCCAGGTTCTCATGTTTCCAGTGCAGACGCTTACCCACAAGAAAACAAGCAATTGTCTCGTATTTGATTTTGTTTTCCAGGGAATATTTCACAACATATTGCTGGGTTTGTAAGGTGAGCACCGTTTATACTTTGCCAGCATATTTATTAGAACATTTCCTCTGTGAGGTTATTTTTCAGGTGTTCATTACTTTTTTTAAAAGTCCAATGCTCTTTTGTTTTGCACGCTTTCTTCTAGGGGAAGGTCAATTGAACTACATTTGTATATTACACTTTCAGATATGTCCACTTACAGTACGTATATTCATGGATGCCACCTTTTGATTTTCACTATGGGACAAAGGTTCCCACACAGATTGATGTGAGGGAGCCATGCTCATCCCCAGTCAAAAGACATTTTGCAACACATGTTGCAGCAGGAATAGGAAAAAAAAGCCATATGATTTACAGGAAGGTATAAACATATAACATCTCAGCAACAATCACCTAACCTACTGAGTTGCCTTTTCAACATTCTGCTATAGGATCCCCTGATATTCCCACACCCAACAAACTGTTTTGGCCTGCTCACCCCCTCCAGTCAAGCCTCAGGGGGTACATTAATGAGACTCCCTTCTCATGTTGTAGTGAGCAGTACTTGATAAACAGTTATTATCTGTTTGGAGTTTATTTATTTCGACAGCCAAAATAATCCTCATCTCCACCAAAGTGAGTGCTCCCAAGGAAATCCTGATATCACACTATGCCTTATCTGCTCAAATGAGTAGTCTCTGCGATGTGGAAAGGAGTTTTCACAAATCAAAGTCTTCATGGGAAGTAAAGAAAAGTCAATGATAGACAAAGAGTCCATGCCAGGCTCATAGACTTTACTTACCTGATGCAGACCATGCTGCAAAAGAGTCCAAGCCTACATGAGGCCTGGATGGGACTATTTTGTTACAGGGACTATTTTTTACTCGGGCGTGGCTCTAGGGAACTTCTTACCTGGAATTACTTTGGAGGCTATTTAAACCACTCCCGAACAGCAGCACATGCTTAGCGTTATTTTGCATCCAGCAGTGTGACGCTCGCCGTGCCTGCAGCCAGCATCCAGTCTTCTGCCACACCCGCGTGCCTGCAGCCAGCATCCAGTCTTCTGCCACGCCCGCCTCGAATCCGGTGCTCCTAGAATAAAGAAGAAGAAAAGGACAAAGTTAGAAAACAAACTTATTTCAAATTCCTCACCTAATTCCGGAACCATTTCATCTCCTGACCTGGAAAGTACATCAGTCCTGCACGCGTCGCTTCGCCAGTTCCAGCACGGCGCCATACTCACCAGTTCTCACAGCATCTTTCAATCCGGCACTGTCTCCATCATTTCTTCGCCGTAATCCGGCACCTAGGGGACACAAGAAAAAACAAGGTGAGCCAAGGGAATCAACAAATACAACCTCTTACCACCATAGACTTACCTGATTTACCACCGGCGGTATTATTCCATAACTCTCCACATTTTCATATGCCGCATCTGTAAAGAGGGAGAAAAACAACACGTTAACGCATGCAATAGTAACCGGACAGCGTTGGGTAACACAGACTCTTACCTGAATGCCAGCAGCAGCTACGAGACCTTCTTCTCACGAACTCAGTTGCAACTTAAGGAAGGAAGGGGACAAGAGTGAACATCGGGCACATTGAACTCTTTGAACTTGATACTTAATAATCCCGCCAGGGACTTCAGAGTCAATATTACCGGAACTATCCCAACGCCTTCAAACCAGTGAAGTAACTGGTATCTACGGGCCCCTGTAAGACACGCAGGATGGAGAGCTCATCTTTTACGAACATAAGGTGAGGTTAGTAAGGGGATATCGGAGGTGATTATGGGGGGAGAGCAAGAACAGTTGGGAGGCCATCACTAAAACCCACAGGTGGTTAATCCCTGTCTCCACTGCAGGAAAATACTTCTTCGGGTCCAGCAGACAAGACTAGGCAAGCCAGTCCAGACAGTCATCTCTGCACTACGCATCACGTTGAAGGAGACCGCAGCTGTCCGGGTCCGATCGACACCCCTGTGGGGTCCAGGTGAGCGTAACAGTACCCCTTCTGAAGAGTATTTCATCTCGAAACCCGTTGAGTTTCCTATTAAAGTAGAAACTGTGAAGATACAAGAAGGTTGTGAAATTCATTTTCTTGAAGAATGCTTGCTGGAATATTTCACATACCAAGATAACTTTGAAATTGCTTCACTTCATATGTTTGAAAAAGTACATAGTAATGTTTTGGCTGATATCTGGCCCTTCATAGTGTGCAGGGGATGTGAATTCCCACACAGCCCACGGGAGAAATACAATAAGTCTAACATCTCAGTATACGTGTGCGTTGTTATTTGTCTCTGTTCATTAATAGACCACAGACTTTTTTTGTTTCCTTCCTCCTTAGTGCATTTAAGATTACAATGTTTGACTTCCCATTCTTGAGTTCCAGCTTCAGACTTCTAAAATACTCATTTGCTGCCACCAGTGTTCTCTGCAATCCCACTTCCGTGTAATCAAATACCACTAGGTCATCTGCGTATAATAGATATGGAATCGATACATTTTTCCAATTTAGGAGGATAGGTATTTGTTTTTCTAGGCAGCTCCTCATATCAGCTATAGATACATTAAAAAGGAATGGGGCGAAAACACATCCTTGGCGGTGGCCCTTCTGACTACTAATCCAGCCAGAGGTGCTCCCACTCTGATCCAACATAATTTTCAATCTGGTTTCTGACTGCAAGACTTTCCACATATCGATCAGTGCAGGCAGACAGCCTTGTGTCCTTAACTTCATCCAAAGAAGGGCACGATTAACGTTATCAAATGCTTTTGTTACATGCAAAAAGGCTGCAAACATTTGTCTCTTTGTGGCCTATGCCAGAACAGTCAGGAGGGATATAGTTAGGCTTTCCTGTTTTCAGTGAATTCCGATAAACACTGGAAAAACACCCCCGGAAGAAAAAGTGCTTCCTAGGTTTTAACTGACAAATCACGGTTTCCCCTATTCCAGTGGTGCTTTAGTGTGGACAGGGGTGGAAGGAAGTTTGGGGGTGAAGGTGTGGCAGGAGAGGGTGCATGGCAGACAATAGGAAAGGTGCCCTACTCTCCCCCATGTATGCTTACTTGCTTTCTCCCATTGCTTCCTCACCTGTCCCCTGACCTTTTTCAAAAACTCTGCAAATTCAATATAACATCGTTTTCTTTGTAAAAAAA
The DNA here is from genome assembly GCF_040938575.1 of Ambystoma mexicanum. Classification (NCBI taxonomy): domain Eukaryota; kingdom Metazoa; phylum Chordata; class Amphibia; order Caudata; family Ambystomatidae; genus Ambystoma; species Ambystoma mexicanum. The sequence goes on from NC_090922.1 coordinate 86,494,568, forward strand.
GATATTTGTATTCATATGTGGTCAGAGCTTTTTTGAGGAATTGTCGACTAATCTGAGCCATTTCTGTGGTTGCCGATTCACGTCTTAAAATTGGCTAAAATTCCTCAAAATAGCTCTTGACTACTGATAAATATTTGTATTTACAAAAAATGGTTTAACATGGATTTTTCAGTGTCTCTGTTTGTGGCTTCAGATATTCTGTGTATGTGTATCTACCAGGATTTTACCCAGGTTCTCATTTTTCCAGTGCAGACGCTTACCCACAAGAAAACAAGCAATTGTCTCGTATTTGATTTTGTTTTCCAGGGAATATTTCACAACATATTGCTGGGTTTGTAAGGTGAGCACCGTTTATACTTTGCCAGCATATTTATTAGAACATTTCCTCTGTGAGGTTATTTTTCAGGTGTTCATTACTTTTTTTTAAAGTCCAATGCTCTTTTGTTTTGCACGCTTTCTTCTAGGGGAAGGTCAATTGAACTACATTTGTATATTACACTTTCAGATATGTCCACTTACAGTACGTATATTAATGGATGCCACCTTTTGATTTTCACTATGGGACAAAGGTTCCCACACAGAGTGATGTGAGAGAGCCATGCTCATCCCCAGTCAAAACACATTTTGCAACACATTTTGCAGCAGGAATAGGAAAAAAAGCCATATGATTTACAGGAAGGTATTAACATATAACATCTCAGCAACAATCACCTAACCTACTGAGTTGCCTTTTCAGCATTCTGCTATAGGATCCCCTGATATTCCCACACCCAACAAACTGTTTTGGCCTACTCACCCCCTCCAGTCAAGCCTCAGGGGGTACATTAATGAGACTCCCTTCTCATGTTGTAGTGAGCAGCACTTGATAAACAGTTATTATCTGTTTGGAGTTTATTTATTTCGACAGCCAAAATAATCCTCATCTCCACCAAAGTGAGTGCTCCCAGGCAAATCCTGATATCACACTATGCCTTATCTGCTCAAATGAGTAGTCTCTGAGATGTGGAAAGGAGTTTTCACAAATCAAAGTCTTCATGGAAAGAAAAGAAAAGTCAATGATAGACAAAGAGTCCATGCCAGGCTCATAGACTTTACTTACCTGATGGAGACCATGCTGCAAAAGAGTCCAAGCCTACATGAGGCCTGGATGGGACTATTTTGTTACAGGGACTATTTTTTACTCGGGCGTGGCTCTAGGGAACTTCTTACCTGGAACTACTTTGGAGGCTATTTAAACCACACCCGAACAGCAGCACATGCTTAGCGTTATTCTGCATCCAGCAGCGTGACGCTCACCGTGCCTGCAGCCAGCATCTAGTCTTCTGCCACGCCCGTGTGCCTGCAGCCAGCATCCAGTCTTCTGCCACGCCCGCCTCGAATCCGGAGCTCCTAGAATAAAGAAGAAGAAAAGGACAAAGTTAGAAAACAAACTTATTTCAAATTCCTCACCTAATTCCGGAACCATTTCATCTACGGACCATGAAAGTACATCAGTCCTGCATGCGTCGCTTCGCCAGCTCCAGCACAGCGCCATATTCACCAGTTCTCACAGCATCTTTCGATCCGGCACTGTCTCCATCATTTCTTCGCCGTAATCCGGCATCTAGGGGACACAAGAAAAAAAAAGGTGAGCCAAGGGAATCAACAAATACAACCTCTTACCACCATAGACTTACCTGATTTACCACCGGCCGTATTATTCCATAACTCTCCACATTTTCATATGCCGCATCTATAAAGAGGGAGAAAAACAAGACGTTAATGCATGCAATAGTTACCGGACAGCGTTGGGTAACACAGACGCTTACCTGAATACCAGCAGCAGTGTCATGATCTCTGCTTCCAAAAGGTCAGGGTTTTCCCAACTCCCTTGGAAGCAGATCCATAACCCAGGTTCCGAGTGCCAACCAGTCCCAATTGGGACCTTTTGGACCCAGTCCTGGCGCCAGTGGCACCAGGCTCATAAATATGCCCAGTCTCAGCGCTGGAAGCGCTGGGCTCATAATGCTTGGGTGGACTTACCTGCAGCAGACCATGCTGCTTACTTGCCTGCCAGTTGAGCCTCTGATCCTCTTCTGTTTGGAACTACTTTTCCTGTTGGGTGGGGCAGGAGCCACTCCCTAGGTTCAGAACACTGGAACTCTTCTGGAAAGCAGGAACTCTTTTCTTACCTAGGCGTGGCTGTGGAAGGAGACACCTAAGCACTACAGGAGGCTATTTAAACCACACCCGATGGATGAATCTTGCTTTGCGTTATTCTGCATCCTCTGCAGCAGAACCCTCATCGTGTCTTCTGCATCTGATCCTGGGCCTAAGGAAAAAGGCTTACCATCCTGAATCCAGTCTTCAGCAACACCTATAAAGACAAGAAAGAACAGGTTAGCATTACGGTCTTCAGTGACAGCGCTTCACTTACCTGGTCCATCGGCTGTCACCAACGCCTCGCGCTGCATTCCGGCATCTGAAAGACAAAGGCTTACCTACTCTTCGTGCGCTCCGGAGGTCTTCGCACTGCATTCCGGCATCTGAAAGACAAAATCTTACCAGCTCTTCGCACGCTCCGGAGGCCTTCGGCGCTGCATCCCGCATCTGAAAGACAAAACAAGGTGCGTTTAAAGACATTGGAGAACTTTAATACTCTCGTGCCATTACTCCTTTCCACATCTAACCCAGTGGGTATTCCGGCACCCTGCAGCCGCTCCGAACTTGTACCTGCAAAATAAAAAGACAGTTAGAGCGCATCGTGAAGCAGGCAACAAGCGCTTACTTACGTGCTTCCAGGCGCTTCCATTCATCACACGGGCTCCATCTTCAACTCACTTCAGCCCGTCATCCGCCATCGCCGGAACCCTGCAAAACAAGAGACATCATTACTAAAGACTTTTAAAGACATTAGAGAAACTTACCGTTCGTGCAGTAAACGACGGACAGCAGTCCTCTGAAGTCAAGAGGCCTGCTCCCCTTATCCAGTGAAGAAACTGGTTACAGCACCCTGCCCCGAGGCAGATGGAGAGCACGGCGTTCACTTACCTAAGGTGAGAGCGTTAACCTTTGGGGTTCTACAGGAGAAGAGAAAGGGAAGAAGAGAGAGACATTCAATAACCCAGTTCATTAATCCCATATTTTCTATCTGCAGACATCTTACCCTTCGAGTCAGACATACAGTGCACAGAGGTCCAGCCCAAAGAGCCAGCCGTGTGTTACACATCACCTTAGAAGATACGGTATACGCCCAGTCAAGACCGGCGCCTCTACGGGAATCAGGTGAGCGTTACAGAACGCAAAGCCTACCTCAAAACTCCCGTCCAGGCGCTATGGAAACCTCGGATACCGACCAGCTAGCCCAGTTACCTGGGGAACTAAGGGCAGAAGTGCATGCAGCCCGTCAGGAAACGAACGCTCTAAGAAGGGAACTGATTATTTCCAAGGAGCGAACAGATGATCTCGCTAGACAATTGCTACAGTCACAAGCCGGACAGACCCCGTTACCCGCATCTGGGGGAAATCTTCCTTCTACATCCTCTATGAATCCAGTGCAGATCAACCTACCTGGGACTGTACCTCTGGCTCCGCCCAAACGATTTTCTGGTGACCCAAAGAGGTTTGCAGTATTTATCAATCAGTGCCGGTTGCATTTCTTATGCCGGCCAGCAGCCTTTCCAACTGATCAAACTAAAGTAGCTTTCGTGCTTTCGTACCTTAGTGGCAATGCGGCAGACTGGTCGATCCATCTAGTAAATCAAGATGATCCGGTCCTCCATGATTTTCAAGCTTTTCAGCTCAGTATGGAAAAACTGTTCGCAAGACATTCACAGGGGCAGGCCTTGGACAATGAGCTTCTTTCGTTGCAACAAGGTAATCAAGACCTCTTGGCTTATATTGCGTCTTTCAACAGACTGATAGTGGAAACTCAATGGCCTGAGGACAAAAGGATTACGCTGTTTTATAGAGGTCTACGTGGAGAGCTCAAAGATGTGTTAGCCCAAGTAGTGAATCCCCCACAAGATTGTTCGGACTATATAGACTTAGTCGTTCAAATAGATCACAGACTGCAGAACAGGAAGGCCGATCGTTCCAAGTTTGATGCTCGAGTATTTTCCAAACCGCCAACTCCTTCCAAAGGAGTAGACTCCGGGGAACCCATGCAAATAGGGGGCCTGAAAGGTCCCCTAACACAAAAGGAGCGGTAAAGGAGAAAACAGTTGCAATTATGCCTCTATTGCGGAAACTCAGGGCACTTTCTTCGAGACTGTCCGGTGAAACCTGCCAAGAAGGCAGTAGGAGCTGCAGTTACCAAAGTTACAAACTCTGAGCAGGGAAACAACCTCGCCCGACAAGAATAGAGGTCCTCTTGCCGAGCATGAAAACCAGTTCTGTGACCTCGCATTTCGTGATACCTATGGTCCTCATTAGCCCTGATAATCCGGATCGATTACATGCAATTGAAGCTTACGTCTACAGCGGTGCCATCGGCAATTATGTGGATCATGAAATGGTTTTGAGGATGAATCTAACTCTTTGTCCCAAGGCTGTAAAGGACGTCATTACTACGGTGGATGGAACGGAGATAGCCTCCGGACCAGTAACGCATACCACTCAAGAAGTGACGCTAGTAAGTCAAGATGGACACCATGAGAAGATCGTGTTCGATGTGATCAAGGCTCCTCAGTTTCAGATTATTCTAGGAATACCTTGGTTAGAGAAACACAATCCTCTGATCGATTGGCGAGCAAGAACGGTCCAGTTTCCAGAATGTGTCTCTACTTGTCACCCTCCACCTGGTGTTGCACTGGTAGCAATTTCTTCAGAGACTCCCCAGTTACCTCCCGAATACCTAGAATACCAAGATGTTTTCCGGAAGGACCAGGCTAACTCTCTACCTCCTCATAGGTCTTATGACTGCCAGATAGACCTGATACCTGGATCTACTCCTCCTTGTAGTAGAATTTATGCCCTCACCGAGCCTGAGAACCTTCACCTTCGACAATACCTGGATCAATACCTGGCAAATGGGTTTATTCGTCCTTCCAAGTCCCCTGCTTCTTCAGCTTTGTTCTTCGTTCCAAAAAAGGAAGGAGACCTTAGAACTTGTATAGATTATCGCTCCCTGAACCAGATCACCGTCAAGAATAGATATCCATTACCTTTGATCCCTGAACTCCTGGACCAAGTCAGAAAAGCATGCATATATACAAAGCTGGATCTTAGAGGAGCCTACCACTTGGTACGAGTAAAAGAGGGCGATGAATGGAAGACGGCCTTCCGCACCAAATATGGGCTATTTGAATATCAGGTCATGCCCTTCGGACTTTGCAATGCCCCGGCCGCCTTTCAATATTTTATGAACGATGTCCTCAGAGAGCTCATAGATGTGTGTGTTGTTGTTTACATTGACGACATCCTCGTTTATTCTTCATCGGAATCTGAACATCGGAAACACGTGAAAATGGTCCTCAAAAGATTGCGTCAACACAAACTTTTCGCTAAGTTGGAAAAATGTGTTTTCAACGTGACTGAAGTTGAATTCTTGGGATTCATATTATCACCTGGCGGAGTGCGTATGGATTCGAAGAAGGTCGATGCAGTTCTCAAATGGCCATCACCATCCTCCGTAAAAGGTGTGCAAAGCATGTTAGGCTTCGCTAACTTTTACCGCAGGTTTATCCCCGAATTTTCTCGAATAGTCCAGCCCATCACTGCCTTGTTAAAGAAAAACAAACGTTTTGAATGGTCTACCGAGGCGGAACAAGCTTTCCAGGATTTGAAGACTAAATTTATCTCTGCACCAATCTTAAAACACCCTCGCCCCGAACTCCCCTACATCGTGGAAACTGATGCTTCAAGCCTTGCCATGGGGTCAGTTCTATCACAAAAGGACCCGGTAACCAATCAGTTGCATCCCGTGGCATTTTGGTCCCACAAATTCTCGCCTCCTGAAATCAATTACACGATTACTGACAAGGAACTTCTGGCTATCAAGTCTGCCTTTAAGGCTTGGCGGCATTATCTGCTGGGGGCCCGACACACCGTTACTGTGATTACAGATCACCGAAACCTGCAATATTTGAAAACCGCAAAAGCCCAATCCTCTAGACAACTCCGTTGGGCATTATTCTTTGCCGAGTTTGACTTCATAATTACCTATCGACCTGGTACAAAAAACGGTAAAGCTGATGCCCTTTCTCGGATGGGAGTGGAAGAACACTTGATCAACCCTAAACCTGTACCAATCATTCCCGAACAAAGAATTCTGGGTGTAATCACCACACAATCCATAGAGGAAGTTAAGGATAAAGCCAGGCAACTTGTAACTCCAGCAGACATACAGAATTGGCATCTGCAGGGAAAGGACTTTGCAGTAAAGGACAACTTATTGTATTTCCAAGAACGATTATACCTGCCCAGCACAGATTTACAGAAAAAAGTAATCTCTTGTTATCACGATTCTTTAATGGAAGGACATCCCGGTATGGCCAAGACCTCAGAAAAGATCAAGCGCTACTTCTGGTGGCCGTCTTGGAAAAAAGATATCAGAGACTTTATAATATCCTGTGGAGTATGCGCCCAAAACAAGAGTCAAAAGGAAAGACCAGCAGACCTCTTACGCCCTATTGACATCCCACCTCGCCCTTGGCATACGCTTTCTATGGACTTCATCACTGATCTACCTCCATGCTCCAGATATAATACGATTCTAGTAATCGTGGACTTATTCTCCAAGATGGCGCATTTCATTCCGCTCAAAGGCTTGCCAACAGCAGCAACTCTGGCCCGAGAATTTCTCGAAAACATCGTCCGACTGCACGGTTTTCCTTCGGTTCTAATTTCGGATCGAGGTAGTCAATTTATTTCTCATTTTTGGCGAAGTTGCTGTCGGTCGGCTCAAATTGATGTGAGACAATCGACCAGTCACCACCCTCAGACCGACGGACAAACCGAGAGGACCAATCAAACTCTGTAACAGTATTTACGCTGCATGCTGCAACAAACTGAAAAAACTTGGAAAGACATCCTTTGGATAGCCGAATATGCCTACAATAACTCTGTCCATTCGGGAACTGGGAAAACCCCCGTTTTTTCTTTTATACGGCAGTCACCCTCGAACCTCGGAGTTGGATCCCCTCCAAGATCTTGAAACACCAGCAGTAGACTACCTGCATTCTACAATCACCCAAGCCTTTAAGGAAGCTGTTTCTCACCTTCAAAGGGCTAAAGAACAATACAAGAAAGGAGCAGATCAACATCGGAAGGAAGCCCCTCAATATCAAGTAGGGGATCAAGTCTGGTTATCCACCAAATATCTACCTCTAAAAGGGCCACGCACATTCAACCCAAGATACCTTGGTCCCTATTCCATCACTACCATAGTAAACCCAGTAGCGGTCAAGTTGGACTTGCCCCCGCACATGAAGATACATCCGGTCTTCCACGTCTCTCTATTAAAACCCGTGCAACCTCAAACCCGACTAACTAAATCTCCAAAACCCATCCTAGTTGATGGAGAACTCGAGTTTGAAGTCAAAAGCATTCTGGACTCCAAGATCTCCAAATCTAAACTATTTTACCTAATTGACTGGAAAGGCTACGGCCCCCAAGAGAGATCCTGGGAACCTGCTGAATATGTCCACGCTCCTCGCCTAATCAAAAGATTTCACCGAACATTTCCTGACAAGCCAAAACCCCCGGAGAAGCCCGGTTTGGGAGGGGCCTTGAGGGGGGGTACTGTCATGATCTCTGCTTCCAAAAGGTCAGGGTTTTCCCAACTCCCTTGGAAGCAGATCCATAACCCAGGTTCCGAGTGCCAACCAGTCCCAATTGGGACCTTTTGGACCCAGTCCTGGCGCCAGTGGCACCAGGCTCATAAATATGCCCAGTCTCAGCGCTGGAAGCGCCGGGCTCATAATGCTTGGGTGGACTTACCTGCAGCAGACCATGCTGCTTACTTGCCTGCCAGTTGAGCCTCTGATCCTCTTCTGTTTGGAACTACTTTTCCTGTTGGGTGGGGCAGGAGCCACTCCCTAGGTTCAGAACACTGGAACTCTTCTGGAAAGCAGGAACTCTTTTCTTACCTAGGCGCGGCTGTGGAAGGAGACACCTAAGCACTACAGGAGGCTATTTAAACCACACCCGATGGATGAATCTTGCTTTGCGTTATTCTGCATCCTCTGCAGCAGAACGCTCATCGTGTCTTCTGCATCTGATCCTGGGCCTAAGGAAAAAGGCTTACCATCCTGAATCCAGTCTTCAGCAACACCTATAAAGACAAGAAAGAACAGGTTAGCATTACGGTCTTCAGTGACAGCGCTTCACTTACCTGGTCCATCGGCTGTCACCAACGCCTCGCGCTGCATTCCGGAATCTGAAAGACAAAGGCTTACCTACTCTTCGTGCGCTCCGGAGGTCTTCGCACTGCATTCCGGCATCTGAAAGACAAAAGCTTACCAGCTCTTCGCACGCTCCGGAGGCCTTCGGCGCTGCATCCCGCATCTGAAAGACAAAACAAGGTGTGTTTAAAGACATTGGAGAACTTTAATACTCACGTGCCATTACTCCTTTCCACATCTAACCCAGTGGGTATTCCGGCACCCTGCAGCCGCTCCGAACTTGTACCTGCAAAATAAAAAGACAGTTAGAGCGCATCGTGAAGCAGGCAACAAGCGCTTACTTACGTGCTTCCAGGCGCTTCCATTCATCACACGGGCTCCATCTTCAACTCACTTCAGCCCGTCATCCGCCATCGCCGGAACCCTGCAAAACAAGAGACATCATTACTAAAGACTTTTAAAGACATTAGAGAAACTTACCGTTCGTGCAGTAAACAACGGACAGCAGTCCTCTGAAGTCAAGAGGCCTGCTCCCCTTATCCAGTGAAGAAACTGGTTACAGCACCCTGCCCCGAGGCAGATGGAGAGCACGGCGTTCACTTACCTAAGGTGAGAGCGTTAACCTTTGGGGTTCTACAGGAGAAGAGAAAGGGAAGAAGAGAGAGACATTCAATAACCCAGTTCATTAATCCCATATTTTCTATCTGCAGACATCTTACCCTTCGAGTCAGACATACAGTGCACAGAGGTCCAGCCCAAAGAGCCAGCCGTGTGTTACACATCACCTTAGAAGATACGGTATATGCCCAGTCAAGACCGGCGCCTCTACGGGAATCAGGTGAGCGTTACAAGCAGCTACGAGACCTTCTTCTCACGAACTCAGTTGCAACTTAAGGAAGGAAGGGGACAAGAGTGAACATCGGGCACATTGAACTCTTTGAACTTGATACTTAATAATCCCGCCAGGGACTTCAGAGTCAATATTACCGGAACTCTCCCAACGCCTTCAAACCAGTGAAGTAACTGGTATCTACGCGCCCCTGCAAGACACGCAGGATGGAGAGCTCATCTTTTACGAACATAAGGTGAGGTTACTAAGGGGATATCGGAGGTGATTAGTGGGGGAGAGCGAGAACAGTTGGGAGGCCATCACTAAAACCCACAGGTGGTTAATCCCTGTCTCCACTGCAGGAAAATACTTCTTCGGGTCCAGCAGACAAGACTAGGCGGGCCAGTCCAGCCAGTCATCTCTGCACTACGCATCACATTGAAGGAGACCGCAGCTGTCGGGGTCCGATCGACACCCCTGTGGGGTCCAGGTGAGCGTAACAGTACCCCTTCTGAAGAGTATTTTATCTCGAAACCCGTTGAGTTTCCTATTAAAGTAGAAACTGTGAAGATACAAGAAGGTTGTGAAATTCATTTTCTTGAAGAATGCTTGCTGGAATATTTCACATACCAAGATAACTTTGAAATTGCTTCACTTCATATGTCTGAAAAAGTACATAGTAATGTTTTGGCTGATATCTGGCCCTTCATAATGTGCAGGGGACGTGAATTCCCACACAGCCCACTAAAGAAATACCATAAATCTAACATCTCAGTATATGTGTGCGTTGTTATTTGTCTCTGTTCATTAATAGACCACAGACTTTTTTTGTTTCCTTCCTCCTTAGTGCATTTAAGATTACAATGTTTGACTTCCCATTCTTGAGTTCCAGCTTCAGACTTCTAAAATACTCATTTGCTGCCACCAGTGTTCTCTGCAATCCCACTTCCGTGTTATCAAATAGCACTAGGTCATCTGCGTATAATAGATATGGAATCGATACATTTTTCCAATTTAGGAGGATAGGTATTTGTTTTTCTAGGCAGCTCCTCATATCAGCTATAGATACATTAAAAAGGAATGGGGCGAAAACACATCATTGGCGTAGGCCCTTCTGACTACTAATCCAGCCAGAGGTGCTCCCACTCTGATCCAACATAATTTTCAATCTGGTTTCTGACTGCAAGACTTTCCACATATCGATCAGTGCAGGCAGACAGCCTTGTGTCCTTAACTTCATCCAAAGGGCACGATTAACGTTATCAAATGCTTTTGTTACATGCAAAAAGGCTGCAAACATTTGTCTCTTTGTGGCCTATGCCAGAACAGTCAGGAGGGATATATTTAGGCTTTCCTGTTTTCAGTGAATTCCGATAAACACTGGAAAAACACCCCGGAAGAAAAAGTGCTTCCTAGGTTTTAACTGACAAATCACGGTTTCCCCTATTCCAGTGGTGCTTTAGTGTGGACAGGGGTGGAAGGAAGTTTGGGGGTGAAGGTGTGGCAGGAGAGGGTGCATGGCAGACAATAGGAAAGGTGCCCTACTCTCCCCCATGTATGCTTATTTGCTTTCTCCCATTGCTTCCTCACCTGTCCCTGACCTTACTCAAAAACTCAATGTAACATCGTTTTCTTTGTAAAAAAAGATATTTGTATTCATATGTGGTCAGAGCTTTTTTGAGGAATTGTCGACTAATCTGAGCCATTTCTGTGGTTGCCGATTCACGTCTTGAAATTGGCTATAATTCCTCAAAATAGCTCTTGACTACTGATAAATATTTGTATTTACAAAAAATGGTTTAACATGGAATTTTCAGTGTCTCTGTTTGTGGCTTCAGATCTTCTGTGTATGTGTATCTGTCTGTAGGAGCAATGAAAAGTGTCTTCTGCCTGTCAGCTTTAAAAGGAAAACCATGTGAGGCTTCCTTATACAAGGCTCGCTTGAGGACACAGTGTCACTGTCACCTCCCAACCCCCTGTTTCTCTCTAGAGCACTGGCACCCAGCAGTCGATCAGAAGCTGCAGACCACTTAAATGCCACTTAGCACTCTCTTTCTTCAAGGAGAGTTCTTCAATTATGAGTGATTTATAAATGATGGCTCATTTAGGGGACCATTGTTTTGAACAAGACACTCATAACCTTTCCATGTGAAGAAATGCAAATGGGCATTTCATTCTGAAAGCACACAGAAAGCACAAGTTAGTTGCCTAAATCTACCCAGTCCTCCAGATCACAGAACAATTCTAAACTAACTAACTACATTATGTTCAGATGTTGATATTTAACACCAAAATGTGGTTATTTTTGGTAGAATGTAATATTTTCATGACACCATAGATGAACCCTGCATTTTTCAAACAGGTAACCTTTTCACACATTGCATTTTGAAATAAGCTTTTCAAAACTTGAAGGTCATTTTTTGCCTTTTGCTGAATTGCATTCTGGTAGGTATTTGTAGTCTCCCAGTCAAGATGGGGGGCTATAATGCCACCATTGTACATTTTTTGCCTACCATCATTCTATGAGGATTTAAATATTTGTGTGCGTATGGTGTGTGTACTTTTCAAGTTATCTTTATAAAGCAGAGTATTGTTGAAAGCCAGACATGGGGGTGAGGAGGGGAAATGATGAGAGGGCAAGTGAGTCATGAATATTTGCGCAGGATGTGGCAAGAGAGGTTGCAATCCAAGAGACTGATGCAGTTATTTCCCCCTGATTGTGGCTGCTTTTCAGGGCACAAGTAAATGATACATGTGGGTGGACAGAGTAATTGTTTTCCAGAGGGCGGACGCCACCCCTTGTTTTTTTTTAGTTTGGCAAGCTCGCTCAAGTATTTGGCTACCAGGATTTTACCCAGGTTCTCATGTTTCCAGTGCAGACGCTTACCCACAAGAAAACAAGCAATTGTCTCGTATTTGATTTTGTTTTCCAGGGAATATTTCACAACATATTGCTGGGTTTGTAAGGTGAGCACCGTTTATACTTTGCCAGCATATTTATTAGAACATTTTCTCTGTGAGGTTATTTTTCAGGTGTTCATTACTTTTTTTAAAAGTCCAATGCTCTTTTGTTTTGCACGCTTTCTTCTAGGGGAAGGTCAATTGAACTACATTTGTATATTACACTTTCAGATATGTCCACTTACAGTACGTATATTCATGGATGCCACCTTTAGATTTTCACTATGGGACAAAGGTTCCCACACAGATTGATGTGAGAGAGCCATGCTCATCCCCAGTCAAAAGACATTTTGCAACACATGTTGCAGCAGGAATAGGAAAAAAAAGCCATATGATTTACAGGAAGGTATAAACATATAACATCTCAGCAACAATCACCTAACCTACTGAGTTGCCTTTTCAACATTCTGCTATAGGATCCCCTGATATTCCAACACCCAACAAACTGTTTTGGCCTGCTCACCCCTCTCCAGTCAAGCCTCAGGGGGTACATTAATGAGACTCCCTTCTCATGTTGTAGTGAGCAGCACTTGATAAACAGTTATTATCTGTTTGGAGTTTATTTATTTCGACAGCCAAAATAATCCTCATCTCCACCAAAGTGAGTGCTCCCAGGCAAATCCTGATATCACACTATGCCTTATCTGCTCAAATGAGTAGTCTCTGCGATGTGGAAAGGAGTTTTCACAAATCAAAGTCTTCATGGGAAGAAAAGAAAAGTCAATGATAGACAAAGAGTCCATGAAAAAGAATTGCATGATTTACTACAATCATTTTGACTTGTGGAAATGTTAGATATTACTGGATAAACACATGCACCTTCATTCTCTGGAAAGTGTTCATAATATCTTGCTCTGAGAGACATTACCCTACTTATGCACACAATGAAACAATAAAATAATATGTGTGTGTTTAATTGGAAAAAAGTTATCTGCAATTTTTAGAAGCGGGTAAACGGGAAAACAATTATAAACACAGATTCTGAAAATTTTGAAAACACTGGCAAAACACCCCCAGAAGTAAAAAAAAAACTAAAACTGGAAACCCTAGATATAGTGAAGCAATTCAAGGATACACTCACATCCTTTTTAAATTCCGATTGGTATATATCTTGATTCAACGGTACATCTGTTTCATTAACCATATATTTCAAGAGAAGTGATGTAAACATGTTATAGATACCGCACAGTAGAGAAATTAGGTGATAGTTCCTGGTTCCAATCTATCACCTGCTATGTAGATGAGCACAACCAATGCTTTTCTCCAAGATGTGGCGGTTGTCCTTGAATTCTTGACATTCTCAAATAGTGCTAAAAGTATCTGTGACCAAAGTTCAGGTTCTGATTTTAAGGTAATTTTAGAGGGACCATCTGGTCCAGGAGCATTCAAGCTTTTAGATCTAATAATGGCCCCATAAACGTCCTCCAAAGTAATATCAAGGAAATTGCAACAATGATGGTGAAACCTCCGATAGTCCCCTTGTGGATATATATCCCAAGGTACATCTCCATATGGATTAGAGAAAAAATTAACCCAAACACAACCTGCAATCGGATTAGCCTGCAATGATCTCTGCATATTCCTTTCGTACCATCTATTTGGTATTCAGAATGTTCGTTCAGTACAGGGCTTCATTACAAATTTTTTCCTCAGCAAATACTGCCAATTTCAAACCGCATTACTGCGCATGGTAAGCATGTGGTCCGAATGATGAAAATCTTTAGTTATTCCTCATTTTGTAATCCAAATTGGACTCGCTATTATTGTGAGTGGTAAAATAGCATGCGTTAAAGCATTTGGGTGGAGATATTACTTCCACCCAAAAGGAGGCAGAATAGAGTTTTGGAATTGAAGCTCTTCATTTGGCAGAACGGTAAAGCAGGCAGTATATCTAAATATCGCCTGTTTTTCAGTTAACCTAGAATATGAAGCCGCTCTACTGAGAAACAACAGAGGTCAAATACCCTATTTATGGAATTTCTTTCACCCTGGCGGGTCTACCATCACCTTTTAGCCCACTGCACCCTTCACAGAGAAGAAATACCCATTTGCATATAAGTCGGGTCCCACCCACAAAGCAGTCTGATACCAAAATGCTAGGCAATTCTCTTCCGAACAAGAGCATAATCAGCAACCCCAGACACATTTTTTGGCCTTCAATGAAGTGAAGCTGAGCCTCTCTAAAGCACAGTGAGCAAGGGGTCCACGTTTGGATTATCCTGGGTTACTTAGGGTGAAACCCCACATTTTACAAAGGAAACAAGAGTGCGGCAGCCCCTCTACTGAGAACGAATATGGGTCAAAAACCCTTTTCTTGGAATTTCTTCCACTCATGATGGTGTACAACCACGTTTTAGCTCACTGCACCCTTCACAGAGGAGAAGTAGCCATTTGCATATCAGTCTGGTCCCACCCACAAGGGCAGCCCAGCACAGAAATGCTAGGCAATTCACTTCTGAACACCATCAGTAATCCCAGACACGCATTTTGCCTAAAATTACCCAGAGTAATCCAGACGTGGACCCCTTGCTCACTGTACTTAAAGAAACAGAGCTTTACCACACTGATGAGGCCCAACAAGGGTGAACCATGTGTCTGAGGTTGCTGTTGGTACTCTTGTTCAGAGAATTGACTAGCATTTTGGTGCTGGACTGCCCCAGTGGGCTGGACCAGACTGATATGCAAATGTATGGGCCTCATTCCGACATTGGAGGCAGCCATGGCGCTAATAGCGCCATGGCTGCCTCCAATAATGGTACCAAGTCCGCCCTCATTCAATGAGGACTTACCGGTCTATTCGGACCTTTGTGGGACGGGTAAATCCCCATTAAAAATGCCATTCCCATTCCCATTCTAGCCCCCATAGGGCTCACTGGGAATGGGGAAGGTGCAAATAACGGTACCGCAATTTGCGATACTGTTATTTGCTCCCTGGACTCTTTGCGGCTCCCGCTAAGGCCGGCCGGTAAAACCAGGCTGCCTTAGCGGGACCCGCAAAGGGACCTCGTAATAGGGTGCAAAGGGATTACCGGCACCGGTGTCCCTACCGGTGCCCGTAATCCCTTTGCGCCAGCCTCGGAATGAGGGCCTATGTCTTGGTAAGGTTGAGCTTCAGGTAGGAAATTCACTTCCAGGCTTTGATGATTAACAGGCAGTGCTTATACAAATAGATACCATTGATACAATTGCTCTTTAGGTAAATATGTCTGTCATCTGTCTAATGGTGTATCATAACTTTGGGGTTTCGGAAAGAGTTCCAGCAAAGGTTCCAAACAGAGGTGGTAGATGACTCTGGACAGTCCTTGGAGAATTCTGTAGGCAACTGGGTATTGATGAGATCTGGTGGGGCCCATCTGGATTAGTTCATCTCTGTTTGGTACTTAGGAGGCGAACCACTACAGAACTATTCTGTTGAAACCCATATGCATGACAAGGATGTTGAGAAGGGCTTTATGGTCAATGGTATAAAAAGCTGGAGAGAGGTTGAGTTGGACGAGTCATCAAGTGTCCCCTTTTTCCAGGATGTGGGAAGCATTGCTGATGATTTGGCCAATGATGGCCTCTATGTTGCTTTTTGGTTGGAATCAAGATTGATAGTCCCCAGCCTTTTGTGTTTGTGTGTTATTTACAGGATCTTTTGGCATAGCTGCCAATCCAGGTGTTTATTCTGGTCCTATATGTATTTCTGTTACTTTTCTATTTATATTGCCAAAGCTGACAGCTTTATAAAGGGAGGTCATTGAGCTCCTGTATAATGAGGAGGAAATCCTGAGTGCTCAATCAAGCTTCCTTTTTTAACTTCTGTAAATACCCTTTCGTTCTTATCAAGTGGGTGTGAGTCTCTATGTTCTCTTGCTTCCTGGGTTCATGTTCATAATAGGCACTGAATCCTTGTGTTTTCCTGAATCTTTACAGAATGGAAAGTACAGTATATGAACAAGATAATGCTGCTACTTGAATATTTGTAGACAAAGCAAATTAGATAGAAAATTATTTTCAAGACTCTTTGTAAAACATAATTTCATCTGAAAAACATTCTTTTTGCTAGAAAATAATATTATGGGAAACAATTAAAAGTGCCAGAGAGCAACATATACACACAGTAATTCTAAACATTAGTAAAATATATTTGTAATAACTGAACAAATGACAATAAAGCAGAAACCAAATAAAGAAAAGTAAATACTGGATGTATACACGTTAAAAAATAAACTAAAAGAGGCACATAGAAAAATCATAATTCTTAATACGTACACAATCTAAATGCATCAATTTCGAAATAAAAAAGAGGAAAATATTTTGAAATGTAATTTTATGTTAATGATATTGTACTCATCTTAAAACAAAATGGAGGCAATGGGCCTCATTACGAGGAGGGTGGTAAGGGGTTAACGGCACCGGTAAAGGTGCCGGAGCCGTTAACCCCTTACCACCCCATTACGAGGTCTGCTCGCGGGACCCGCTCAGGACACCTGGTTTTACCAGACGTCCTTAGCGGGTCCAGCGAGCGACCCAGCATACTAACAACGGGCCCGTCATTAACGGGCCCGTTGTTAGCATGCTCCCCATTCCCATTGAGCCCTTTGGGGGCTCAAATGGGAATGGGGATGGACCAGGTCCGGGTTCCCTGAATGTGGAAATACTGGGCCCTCCAAGGTCAGAATGGCCCGGTATTTCCCCATTCAGGGATCCCAGACCTAGGTTTGGGGGTAGCCATACCCTTATTAAGGGCATGGCTACCTCCAAACTCGGAATGAGGCCCAATGACTTCTTCATATTACTGGTTATCCTTTGTGATCTTGGGCATACTACCCTTGCCCATATTCTCTGAAAAGTGTGTCCCCATGAAGTACTTTGCCTTCTTTGAAAGATCGGCCTAAGGTCATATGGAAGGGCACATGATTTGTGATTTGGTTTTAAAATAGAAATAAATCTCCCTATTTTGTATTTATTTATTTATTTATTGCATTTATGTTATGCCCAAACCTGGGGTATCACAGCACTTGTACAGGGAAAATATAAAATAGGACGGAAACATGTAATAAGTTTATGGGACAGCGGTATATTAGTTAAATTTTTTTATTAGTTACATTTTTTTAACAACCAGGTTTTACCAGTTTTCTGAATATATGGTAGGAGCTCTCGTTCCTGATGTTCGGTGGGAGAGAGTTCCAAAGCTTGCACCACCTATGGAGGACATTCAGAAAAAACAGAAAACTCAATTTACAGCATTCAAAGAAATGGTCCTAATACTTTTAAATATATAAATCAATCAAATTAATATACACAATAATGTTATTCTCAGATATAATCTGATATACAATTATTAAAAAATACATAAATGCAAATGTTATTAAATAATGCCAGTACAGAAAATTATATGAGAACGTTGTTTTACCACATAAAATAAATGAATTAGTTACATAGATGAACATAAATATTTCCAATACACAAAAGTGCAATGTCACATAGATACAAACAGATGCAACAGTATTTTAAATGCACACATTTGTGAAGGTATATCTTCAGTAAACATGCAATCAAATAACAAGAAATTATATTTAGGCCCTGACTCATGGAATTATTTGCGTGGAAAATCTGCACTTTGCAGGCCATTCTATGCACAAAACCCTGTTCGTTGATTCATGGAGTCGACTATGCAGGACTTTTCCCGGGACTTGCAGGGAGTTTATGCAGGCTCTGCACGCCTATGCGAGTGGTCGAGTGCCTTGTGTGATACTCCTTGCAGAATATGGGCCTACGCAGAGATCCAAATAGGGGGCGGAACATGCAGAATGAGTAAGAAGAAGGGAAAATGTGGGCGTGTTGAAGGATGGTCCACGCAGTGCAATCGCACGCCCATTCCACCGCAAAGCCAACTGTATTCATGGAACCCCGTGATCCATGCGCCACATGACATCAGGCGTAAATTTAAATGAGAGAGAGCCATGCCGTGAAGGACCAAGTGCCACTTAACTCCTGTCTGTCATGGTGAGGGGACAGCGTGAATACTCTGATCTGGCCAGAGTCAGTATGACACTGAGAGAACTCCCAAAAACAGATCACTGAGAGATTGGAAACCCAGGATATCCTTGGAAGTTCTCCCAGCACCACAACATGGCATCCCCTGTTTAACATGGCACCGTGACAATGCAGTAAGCACTAGCAGGGGAGTCGATGATGTAAAGCCCAAGACGATGGGAA
Organism: Ambystoma mexicanum; assembly: GCF_040938575.1. Lineage (NCBI taxonomy): Eukaryota > Metazoa > Chordata > Amphibia > Caudata > Ambystomatidae > Ambystoma > Ambystoma mexicanum. Next base: position 86,512,886 of record NC_090922.1, read on the forward strand.
GAAAACATATCAGCTATTGCATTAAAGACAGGATCCGCTAGAAGGCAGCTGTGCACAGAGGCAGCAGTCATACAGGAAAGAAGGGCACAGAAGAAACTGACATGAAATAGACAAGCAGGCATGAAAAATGAATCAGATACAGATGCCAAGGACTCTGACACACAAAAGGGAGCAGGTAACGGGCAAGAGGAAGGTAAGGCAGACTTCACAGGGATTGGATTGAATGGGGACCAATGTGCTTTGAACTGAAGGGAGTGTTGAGATGCACTGAGAAGCTGTCAACAGGCTGCAAAATATCTTCTGGTGTACCATGCATGGTACATGTACACCATGGCACACAACAACCCCTTGCCTATGGCGTGTTCCTGGCGTCTATGTTGAACATGACATCCGCCAAATGGCCATCCATGCTGTGCTGTGTGCGGATTTGACTCCAGACAACACCCCCAGAAGGGGCAGAAGGACCAAGAGTGGACTGCCTGTGTGGGTCGTGTGAGGAACTCATGGTGACAACAGTAAGGACAGACACAAATAATCACAGTTCACAAGTGTTAATTTAACTGTAAGCAGGGTGAAAAAACACCTAATCTAAACCTAAGTCTAAGACGGGAACAAGCGTTGACCATCAAATAAAAAATAAGGCAGTCCTTGTGGTGCTGTGTCAACTAATAAAGGCCTATACTAAGAAACCTATTGCCAAACCTCACAACTAATACAAAAAGGATGTGGGATAGTTTTTAAGAAAAGAAAGAGTGTTCATATATAATATGTCAGGATACGGCAGCTTGGAACTCCCTTCCCCATGTTTGAAGCTCGGCTGATGTGAACTTGGAGCACAGCACACACTCCAGCTTTCCCAGCACGAGTTAACAGTTCCAATGGCAGCAATCAGAGCTGTTGATGGCCAAGTCTAATTTTTTCTTTAAAGTCTATTGCCTTCAAGGGCCTGAGGTATTCACAAAACAAACAAACACAAAGTTCTCTTTGCAGTTCACATCGGGTGATGATCCCGCCACCTTTCTCCTTCTCTTGAACTGCCACACCTAGTTAGCCATCTCGTTGTGCTGTCTGCTGTGCTCGTAGTGTGCTCTCTTGCTCAACCTTTTATCCCTGTGGGGGAAAGGGAAGGGCTGTCAGAGGTGTGTGTGTGTGTGTGTGTGTGTGTGTGTGTGTGTCTCTGCCTGACCCTTGGGTTGGGACTTGTCAGGTAAACAGTTTCATCATTAGTCTGTTTTGTATCACAGTAACAAAAATAATTCATATTGGAAAAAGAGGGTGTTAGAGGTTTCGAGTGTCCTACGGGATAGGATGGGGAAGGTTTGTGAAATGGACGAGAATGAGAAGGATGCAAAACAGAACATAGGGAATTGTGGGACCGGTAGTATTCTGTCATAGGAGATTGGGGTTTCAAAAGATGACAATCAAAGGTACGGGATTGGCAGGGTTTGCTGGCCAAGCTGAAATAGTGGGGTTCGTGACATGAACAAAGGGGATTGTGGGAATGGGAGTGTTTTGTCCGATCACGTTGGGAATGCGGAAAATGATAATCAGAGGGACGGCAAGAAGAAGGATGGGGAGTATTCGAATGGAGACTGGTGAAACAATTATTCTGGGAGTTATGCTTTTTGGGTGTAACCGGGTTTGGGACCTTGGAGGATTGATTAAGTATGGAGGGGATGTTGGATCGGGGCAGGAGGGTTCTAATGGGAGTAAGGGAGGCAGATGCAATATAGCCCATGAAAGCCTCAGATATCTCACCCTCCTCTCCTTCTCTGGCAAGATTCTGCGTCTCCCTTTGGGCATTCCCCTGAGCATAACCCCGGGAACCCCTACCCAGGTGATCTTTTCCTGCTCATCGGCCTTTTGGGTTGGGATAAGGGAAGGTCCTCCCTTTCTTTGCCACTTGAAAAAGGGACGCTTGAGGTTTGCTAGGTGAGATACGCTCAGGTATTTCACAGTAGGCATGACAAGAAAAGCTCAGCAGTGAATGGGATGCCACCGGGCAGGCAAGACATGCAAAAAAAGAAAGGAAAGCTCAACATCACTCCCATTACCATGTGTCCCAGCACACATATAGCCGGACCTGCCACCCTCATGCCAACTCACACATAAACACCGTACAGTGACATTCTCCCTCACAACAATTACCCTGCAACCACTGCCACCCTGGTTGCCTTGATAAAACGGTATGCATAGACACACCAGCCTACCATCACCATGTGTCAAATGCACCCATGAAGCTGGACACGCTCACCTCAGTACAAGCAAAAGACAAATAACACCACACAGTGCCAGACTCCATGCCACAGACAACATCACAAGTGCCATCCAGAGTGCCCTCGACTTACCTGCTAAAGGTACACACTTGGCTGGCATTGGCATCTACTGCATTTCACCTGTAAAAACATCATGAACTTGCAAAGACATGCATTGCATCAGTGAAAAGATACTGGACAGCCATGACCACTCCCATAGTAAACAAGGAAATAGGCATGGAATACCCAGTGTCAATATCTGGAAGTACAAACAAGCAAGCATGAGCAACCATCAACATCACAACAGCAAAACCGACCAACAGAGAAAGGACTGGCAGCAAACCAAACATATTACAAGCACAGCACAACATGCACCCTGGAAACAGGTTTCATTCAGCCCTGTGGTGCGGGCCCAAGTGGGGACATTTATTGCAGGCATACAAGTTCTGCACACCCGCCGTCAGGTCTCATGTGTGCCTTTGGGTCAACCATGGATGCAGGTTAGGGAAAAGGACACCAAGTTAGTAGGTGATGTCCTGGGAGAAGAAGTACAAGTGTGGCAGCTGATGAGAAGGATGCCACAGGGCAAGAGGGAGACAGGACACAGAGTGATGAATGCATAGCAGTGGAGTGGAGAGAGAGAGTGAGAGAGAGAGGGATAGGAGAAAAGTGGTGCAAGGAGGAGACTGGTTGGCAGAGAGATGAGGATGGATATTTCTGACATCACAGTGGAAGAGGGCAGACATAAGGTTGCCAGGGGAGAAAGACAGAGACATGAACACTTGTAAAAATAAGCAGCATGGTCAGAGAGCCTGGAAGGCACATACATGGAAAAGTAGCACATGTAGTGGGTGAGGAAGGACAAAAGTGGGTGAGGGAGAAGGGTAGGCTGGCAAAGAAAGGCCACCTGCGAAAGGTCAATCAGCAAATCCACATCAATGAAACTACATGCACAAAACACCATGGCATGCAAAGCAGAAAGAGACACATGTCTGCAACATCCCTGCAAGAAATGGCCAACAACAACAAACACATACCCTACAACAACCACCAACCCCCCTGTAGGACACCACTATAAACATACCACAGGACAATATGCAGCTGTTCGCTCACACCCCTGCAGACAAAACACCCTGTGTGAGACAGTCCCAGTAAGGGTACATGTATCCCAGGGTGCACCTGCAACACCTACATGGACAACAGATGAACACAAGCTGGGGGGAGTGGGCAATGTACCACATGAATGTGCCCACAATGTGCACACACACCATGCAGTCACTCACAGTGCTGGATTACATCAACAAGTAATGTAAAAAAGTAATGCAATATATCCAGGTCTACACAACATACAGAAATGAACAATGAACAACAAGCGACCTGATTGGGGAACACATGAGCAGTCTGTCAGGGGTACCCATGTGCATATCTGCACAACCCTATATGCAGCAAGTATGGCAAACCGGTCCTCTGGAGTCAATGTACACGAATGCCCAGAACTGTGTCACCAGAGGCAACGCCATGAAACGGAACAGCTAAGGATGTGAAGACCTGACATTGGACATGTGTGACATGTGTAATAGTAGAATGACAGGTCATGTGAGCCGATAAGGGAGAGGAGCAGGCAGTGGCACAGGTCAAAGCGTAGAGTCGACAGGGAGAACACCTGCCAGGCTGTGTCGGAAACAAAGGACAAGGAAAGTATAAGGGTGTCAGTAAGGAGACATCATCACAGTCAGTGAGGCAATGAGGCAACTGTTGGATGACCAAAATATTCAGAGCACAGATACACAGAGAATTCATATCATACAATAGCATGTACATCCAAAATGTGTGAAAAACTACCATTGGCTCAAGTCTGACATGTGCTGCAAAATCCCTTCCATTTTTGTCATCAATTGCGTAAGTGTAGCCTTCAATACAATGCACACACATTCAAGTGAAAGTGCACATACATACACATGCATATGGACAGACACACATCTGCAGTGACATTTACTGTGACTCAATGATCACACCCCAAGCTACCAAATATGTGGAGTGCATGCACAGACCGTGGAGACCAATTATACAGACATGACACAAGAGACAGTGCACATCCTTACCTGCTGACAGAGCTGGCTAGATGTGATTCTCTCATCACCACCGCCAAAACTGTACCTTCAAATTTGTGAAAGGAGAGCCAGTGCCTGCCAGAGGGCATGGGCAGTAGGGGCGTGACAGGGTGCAGGGTGAACCTCCCATGGACTGCAGTCACCGGATGAATCAGGATCACTGCAACAGCATGAGACATACTATTACATCAGCCATAGTTGCCAAGAATGCATACATCAAATATGTGTCAACATTCCATCAACCCATTGTTACCCGCACATGCCACCCTGTCGTCCTCAAGGCAAACAGGGCAGATGACATCACTGTGCATGGTTGCATGTCCAGTACTTCACTCATCATACCTTTGAGAATGCAACAGCACATCTCGCAGGGAAAGAACAAAGAAAAGAAAATCAGTCCATATTGGATTGGGGGGAAAAAAAACACACACATCCATCCTGGACAGGGGTATCAAAAAATAACAAAAAAGTGCCCACACCGATCAAGGTGTAAAGAAAAGGAAAATCTGACCACACTGGTCACATAAAAAAAAAACAAAAGGTCCACCCTGGACTGAGTGGGAGGGGAGTCCACCCTGGAGGTGGGAGGGTGCATGTCAATATCCACATGAGTTTATTACTCCATACAATACTCACTAGGACACAGCTGGGTCTGCGCCGCAACATCACAGCCCACAGCGAGACGGACTATAAGGAATCAGCAACAACCCCACCCAGAGGGATACAGCTGAAATGGAACCAGAAGTATCAGAATCAGGATACAGACCCCACTAACCTAACCTTCAAATCTCTGCATACTCAACCCACATAAAACTCACGCAACCATTTCTCTCCCAGCAATCCACACGCATTTTACCACACCGCACCAACAACACATAAACAGCACCTACAGCACACGAGGTCTAGCCCGATCCGATACTTGCACCAAAGCCCAGCACTCGGTGTATACCGAGCTGAAGCCGCCAACAGCACACCACCTCTCCCACTCTCCTACTCCCCCTCCACCCGACTAACCCTACTTACCCTCCTTCCTGTTTACAGATCAGCCGAGTGCCTGGGGACCAATTCCGTTGGTGACGGTGTGCTATATAAGTACCTTTAACATAACATAACATAACATAACATAACATAACATAACATAACCATAACATAACATAAAATAAAAATGTACGCCATGGGCTCATGGACATCATGGCAATGGTGGTTCAGGAGGTGTGGGTGCGCTGCCCCCCCATCCTGTGCTTGACCTGCTGGTGGTTGTGATGGTGGATCCAATCCACGCATTGCCAAGGCCTGGTCTTCATTGGCCATGGCCAGCTGTGACACGGATGCATGCACCAGCACACCAATGGCGGTGAGGTCTCGATGCGTTTTCTCACGAGTGGCAACAGAGTCTGTATGCGCACTCACTCGTGCTGCATCGAGTTGCTGTGACAGTGTCTGCCTCAACGCAGCCATGTCCTCATGGAGATGCGTTCTTGTGGCAGAGAGTTTGTCATGCATAGCTTTCCTCAAGGCATCCATCTCATGCCTCAGGGCCTCTCTATGTGCCCAAGCATCTGCATGCAGGGACTCCTGCAGACACCTCAGATCTGCCCGTCAGCCCTTGATGTTGGCATCCATGCCCAGTCTTTGGGAGTGGCTTTAGGACCTCGATGCGCTCCTCACGATTGGCAACAGAGTCTGTATGCGCACTCACTCGTGCCGCATCAAGTTGCTGTGACAGTGTCTGCCTCAACGCAGCCATATCCTCATGGAGATGTAATCTTGTGGCAGAGAGTGTGTCATGCATAGCTTTCCTCAAGGCATCATCTCATGCCGTAGGGCCTCTATATGTGCCCGAGCATCTGCATAAAGGGACTCCTGCAGACACCTCAGATCAACAGATTGCCATGTTGGATGGTGGCACACAACATTTGCTGCTCCAACACTGCCTCTCCAGCCTGCACACATCCACCATATGTGCCGGGCCCATGGTGGCCTGATTCAAGGGATCATGCCCGTTGCTGCAATACCCCTGTCGTTGGCCTCAGGTCTCCAACCCTCCGTTGGACATCATCCCCAGAACTGATGGCATCTCGTGGGAGGGTGGCCTTTCAACCATGGAGCCGCCACTGCCTGGCCTTGTGAAGCCAGCTGCACAGCCGCAGACTCAATGGTCCCATCTGATCCGCCCATTGGGGTACTCACCTTCTCCCTCTGCTAGGCACAAACATCTAGTTCAACATCCAAATCAGTCAGAAGAGTTTGAAGAGGCCGCAGCATGACCGATAATGATCTGTAGCATGAGTGGGTTTTCATGGCGAACAACACCACGGCCTCTGCTGGTGCTCTGACGTACCAACGGCTCTTCTTCCTCCTCCTCCACCTCTGCATCTGGGGCATCCACACCTGCACATGGACAGAGGATGACATTTTGAGTTGTGTGCCTCCAAAATAAATGCACATGTGAATGTAAGTGCAGACAGACACAAAATGGCAGGACACTCAAGCATCTGACATTGTGACTCCCCACACTATGAACCGTAAGCCACAGATTTATGGCATTTGCGGCACCCCCCTAATCCCTGGGCCTGTGCATACCATAATTGGAAACATTGACACACAAAAGTGGCGTACACAGTGCCTGATGGTCCTTGCAACTGTCGTGTCAGCATACACAGCATACACCCCAGGGACAAGTACTGCACATGGGGTATTGTAATGTTGAAGGCCAGCACATGGCATCAGTCAGCCACCCATGTCCACAGATACTTCCACCATTAACACATGACACACAGTACAAGAGTTAACTCAAAAGTGGACAACCATATCCAGTCAATACACACGTGTACTGTTCAACAATTTAGCACCATCACTACATATGCAGCATGCCCCAGATGGTAAACTGTCAAATCCTTTTAAAAGTGCTCCTGTGGCTGCATTGGGACACGGCATACATGCATTCACTCACTATTGGCATATACTCCATCCACCCAACATCACGTCCACTGCCACATGTCACCTTAATGCAACCATGCACCCTGACCAGGACAGAATGGCCCAATGCATTGTTGGGCTGAGCGCAGTCCATGTACAATGAAGGTTGTGATATGTGTGCAGCAAAGATGTGAGCATTGTCAAAATCACAAACCACCCAGTGTAGGGCACCTTGTGTGTGACTCCATGTCAGCGTGAGTCCCCTGCTGTTTGCCTATCAGAAGTCGGGGATATGCATACTAATTAGACATTGGGCCTCATTACGAGGTGGGCGGTATGGGATTACCGGCACCGGTAAGGGCACCGGTGCCGGTAATCCCGTACCGCCCTACTACCAGTTCCCATCGCGGGTCCTCCCTTAATGCCTAGTTTTTCCAGGCGTTAAGGACGGGACCCGCAAAGGGACTCTGGAGCAAATAACGGTACCGCAATTTGCAGTACCGTTATTAGCGCCTTCCCCATTCCCATTGAGCCCTACGGGGGCTCAAATGGGAATGGGGAATGGCCCTGGTGAATTGGGAATTACCGGTCCTGCCAACCTTGGAATGGACCGGTAATTGCTTCATTCACCAGGGCGGAGTCGGAATGAGTTTGGAGGCAGCCATGGCGCTAATAGCGCCATGGCTACCTCCAACCTCGTAATGAGGCCAATTGTGTGTGATGACAAAGCCATTAACATGACATTGTCACATGATGTGTCAGTCGATGACTGGCCATGAGTGAATGACCAACAGTCATTGACTGTTGCTTTCAATGACACTGTCAGCCAATGCCCACTCTCATCTCATAGAATGCACACTGCAACTGCATATCATGGCTATATGTTGAGCACCATATTTGTCCTTTCCTTGCACCAGCACTACGTCAATGCTGCCTTAAATAGTAAATTGTGAAAGTTGTCATATGCATCTCCCACAAGTGTGACATACTGTACGCAACATATATGGAATGCAACAATCACAGACTTCCCCTCAAATGCAATACTGCACTGTGACTCATACTCTTGATACACTGCCACTACATTGGATTCACTGGCTGCAGGCCAGCACTGAGTAGAGACGCAGATGCCAGCACTGTCAGTATAAGTACGCCCCACCCATGATGCTGAGGAGGCTGTCTCTGCGCAGATATAGGGCCCATCCGACATATCCCGAGCCATCTTTGTCAGACATACTTATGATGGTTTAGAAGGTCCAGGAGTAGCATGTAGGTGCATCATTAATTCCCTGTGCATAGGTCCCGGTCTATGAACATCATCCCAAGATTGTTCATGACTGCTTGGACTGTGAAACTTCACCTCCTAAACTACATCTCACATAACACAAGGAGCAACAATGCCATCATGCCACATCTGAGTGGGTGATGTAGCTGGCATGTCTTACATCATCAGACAGATGGACAAGTATGCAGTCTCAAGTACACAGACAGGCCAATGTCCATGTGAGTGTACAGCATGATGTGATTGAAAAGGCATGTGTCTGTCATGTATAAATACAGGCCTTTCAGGGCAGACAGGTGCTTCTGATTTCAAGTGGATGAACAAGTTTGAACTACTACCATGCACATACATGTAATGGTTCAAAGAAGGTAGCAGGCGCTCCTCTCCAGAAAGAACCTGGCATGATAACCTGTTCTGACATGAGAGTTTGCAGCATACGCTTTTTGCTCACTGTACCTTTCACAGATGTGAAATATCCATTTGCATATCAGTCTTTGTCTCGCCCACATGGGCAGTCCAGCACCAAAATGCTATGGCAATTCTTCTCCGAACAAGAGTACCAAAAGCAGCCCCATACACGTGTTTCAGCCTTGTTGGGCATCATCAGTGAGGTGAAGCTGAGCCTCTCTAAGCACAGTGAGCAGGGAGTCCACGTCTGGTTGCCCCGAGGTAATTTAGGGTGACCAACCCCAAGTTCCTTGCAAACATGTCAAAGAAGGTAGCAGGCGCTCCTCTCCAGAAAGAACCTGGCATGATAACCTGTTCTGAGAAGAGAGTTTGCAGCAAACGCTTTTTGCTCACTGTACCTTTCACAGATGGGAAATATCCATTTGCATATCAGTCTTTGTCCCGCCCACATGGGCAGTCCAGCACCGAAATGCTATGGCAATTCCTCTCTGAACAAGAGTACCAAAAGCAACCCCATACACGTGTTTCAGCCTTGTTGGGCCTCATCAGTGAGGTGAAGCTGTGTCTCTCTGAGCACAGTGAGCTGGGAGTCCACGTCTGGTTGCCCCCAGTTAACTTAGGGTGACCAACCCCAAGTTCCTTGCAAACATTTCAAAAAAGGTAGCAGGCGCTCCTCTCCAGAAAGAAACTGGCATGATAACCTGTTCTGAGAGGAGAGTTTGCAGCACACGCTTTTTGCTCACTGTACCTTTCAAGTGGATGAACAAGTTTGAACTACTACCATGCACATACATGTAATGGTATGCAGACGGGCCCACTCATTGGCATGATCAATGCCCGATACAGTTTACATGGACTGGCTAGGATCATATGATTTACGTGATGTGTGATGTAGATGTGTGGTCCAGCAAGGCTCCAATGTACCTCAAAAGCAAGAAATGCTGTACATGATACTCCGAGGCACCCCGAGAATCCAAAAATGCATATGTGATAGCGGAAAGCTTATGAAATGCAAAAAATACTGTACACAATACGTAGAGGCACCCAGAGAATCAAAAATGCGTACACAATTGCGGAAAGCTCCCAAATTCCAAAAAATGCTATTCGCAATATGCAGAGGCACTCTGAGACTCACAAAATGCATATGCAACACACCATAAGCCTCAAAAAGTATACAAATCCATATGCATATGTGCAGAGGCAACACCCCAAAAACAAAGGAAACGGTTTGCTCCAAATACGTATGCGATACCCGTCCAGATCGTACATTCATGCACACAACCAGCGATGCGCGTTGCGCGCCTTATATTCCACCATCATAGCCATGAGACCCATAGGCGTGCTGCATCCCCACATGTAGGATGTTACTTACGTGTTGAGGGCTCTGTTATCGGCTGCTGCAAATGCGAGAAGCAAGCCACAGTTCCTCCTGACTGCAAACTTCTGTTCTTGCCTCCTAATGCTCTGCTTTGACTTACACACTCTTACTCTGCTGATGCCTGGTTGAGTGTGAGTGCCTGCTTGTGTCCATCACTGTCTTGGAGTGCCAGCTGCCTCAATGTTGTCTGTACTCCTGTGTTGGGCCTGTGACCACCCCTTCTGTACTTGGGACTTGCTCCTGCTAACACCACCACAGCTCCACAGCAACTACCCATGACCCAGGAAAGTCATACCTGCCTCGGGTGTGCCATGTCTCTCCCATCTACATCCTCTGAGAAGTTTAGAACCCCCACAATGAGGTAGAGGGCTGCCAACTTCACCACCACTGAGGTTGGCATCCTGGTGGATTGGTCCTGGGCACCTATGATGCCCTCTTTAACCAAACAACACAGCTGGTCAACGATGCAAGGCTGAAGATCTGGGACGACATCACAGCTGCAATTAACGCAGATGGGGTGGCAGACCACACAAAGACCATGGTCGGGAAGCGTTGGGACGACCTCAAGCCCCATATCCATTCCAAGGTGACGGAAGCCCTTGCCAGGGAATCCACCATGGAGGTGTACCATGCTGGCTGTCACCGGTTCATACAGGTAGAGCTGCAGATCCGTGAGAGGTTCTATCCAGGCCATGACTCCCAGATCTTGGCCTGGAGAAGTTGTCTGGAGGCTGCTGGTGAGTACCCATGTGGAGCAATGCTCTACTGCATATGTGTGGCATGCATGTTTGCAGATGCCACATCCTGTTTGCAGCTTGTGTGTGGTGTGAGAGGCAGCAGCATCTACAAATGTGGCATCAACATTATATACTGGCATTTGCATGGGTATTGGCAGATTATTCAACAATTACTTCTTGTACTCGGGCACATGCTGTGTGAAATCATGGACCAAGTGCTGATACAGCATGGATGTAGAAATGCTATGTTGTGGGCATGTGAGTGACATGCATGATGGACAACTCCATATTTGGCACACCTGACAGTGCATCCATGAAGACACATCTGCTGAGTGTGACACATGTTCATGGATGATGTGAGAAAGGCATGGTGCTCAGAGGGAGACACAGACACAAGGACACATGTTTTGAAAACCTTTGTTTATACAAATGGGGTTTGAAGAATGCCTAACTTGCCCTATTTCTAAATGGGAGTAGTCTCGACCATTAAAGTAAAGAAGAATATTCTAAAAGTCTGTCTGTCAAATGTGATAAATCTGTCTGTGTGTCAAACCTATGCTTGCTCTCACGTTGTAACTTAACAATGTGTCGGGTAGTGGATAAAATATATGTGTCTCAAAAGAATATCAGGACGGTCAAAGAGTTTCTTCTAAAATCCCTTCCCCAAGCTTAAGTCACTCAGGATGTCCAAAAGTTCAGTTTGTTCAAAACAGTTCACAAAAATGCAGTTGAATAGTTTTCTTATTCGTCACAGTTCATGTACTTCTCTAAGGCTTCCGTCGCCCGATTCAATGCTTTCTAGCATAACACATTTCTACTTTAACAATGTTCCTGGATGGATCTTTCTGGCTTTCCTCAACAGAGCTTAGACCCTCTTTGCGTGTTTCTTTGAACTCTTTAATATTTGATATGATATGATTGGTTATTTATAACGCGCTTAATACCCAGAGATTTCTTACAACATTTTACATTACAACATTTCATCATCTTTATACATGGGGTTCCCTTCCCCAATCGTCCTGCTTTCTTCATGCAGTTTATGTCGAAGACTTTCAAAACGGCACAGCTTTACTTATTCTCATGCCTGACCACTCCGACATTGTTGCATTCTGGGTATCGTATTGCTTATACTCTGTTAGTCTTTACTCAAGCGTGCCTTCTAGCACCACAACACGTTCTACTTCCTTGTCTCTGTATCAGTCATGCTCCTTAGCACCTTGACAAGTTCCACTTACTTGGGAATTCATTTAATAAATCAGTTCGGTTTCATTCGATGCCCATCGGGATCATGCTTCATTCAATATTCTGTTCCGTAGCCTTTCCGTTGGCTTTTGCTTCCATTAACTGTATTGAAATTGCTTTTCATCTCAGCGATATTTTGTTTAACTTTCGCATTTGTGGTGGTGGTGGAAGAGAAGACAGATGAAGGCGAGCACACAGGATCTGGTGGGGACATCAAGGGAGAGGAGGATGTGCAGTGCACCGCGGAGGGAGCTGCCCATCCTCCTGTCCCTGCTCCTTCTGCTGCACTACTGACCACCATTGTGGATGCCTCCACCCAGACCGAGCCCCGCCTTGGGCCCAGGGAGATCACACCTGAGATGTTGCTCTCCCTGCTGGCTGGTATTGCAAGGCAGACAGCCACTATTCGTGATGATGAGTTATTTGTTCTGATCTCTCACAGCATCACAAAATGATGTGCCTCTACCTGGGTCAGCTGACATGTGCGCTACTCTCGGGTGGCATATGTGTGCTGGCACATTCATCTGCCCCCCCTCTACTGCCACCTCTGTGCTCCAGTCATCCTCCGGGAGGGCCTTCCTTGCCAGTTCCCATCACGGCCCCCTCTACTCCTATCCCACCCACACAGCCCAGTCTGGTGGCAAGCACGACCCTGCCTCTGGTAGAAGTCCCGACAACTACAGAAGGGGTGGTCACTGTGCCTGCCCAGGCACCAACACAGTAACAGGTACCAGTGGAACAGCTAGCACCTCAGACAGTGCTGGTACTGTACCCCCTCGATTTACAACATCCAGCCAGCGGGGGTAACTGCGCAGTGTGAGCTTGGCCAGGCATCAGCAGATCAGGAGTGCCCAGAGGCAATCCTCAGGGGGCCCAACAACATCTAAGAGGAAAGCAAGGCAGCAACATTCAGTCACATGGCAGAAGGAGCATAAGAGAATCATACAGATTGTGTGTGTCTGAATGTACTGAGGTGGGTTGTCATCCTGGAGGATGCTTGCAGGGAGAAGGAGGAGGTGGAGAGGAGGATGTTGGAGAACCTGAAAGCCATCCAGGAGAGGACGGTGGCCCACATCCATGTGGAGGACGATGAATATGACTCCGCCCTGCAGCTGGCGATGAGAGACCATTGAGCCTGCTGCCTATGTATATAGTTAATTATGTGGATTTTCTTTTTTGCCTTTTCTTAATGTTTGCACTTGGGCATTTCCCCCTTCCACTTACCAGTTTTTGATAGTGTAAATATTTACAATATATATTTCAGTTTCTTGATCACATTGGTGTTTGTTCATGTGCTGCATTTTTTTTACTTTGGTTTGGGCATGCATTTGTTATGTGACTGTCACGTGTGTCAGGGCCTCACCGTGGATGTGTGGGATACGCTCCACCTAGTGGATGCTCTCATGTCATGCTGTATAACTACCACTGAAATGCTTCATCTTCACATGTGAAATTTAGAAGTCTGGCAGTACACAACAGCCATTTACTTGGCTCACACACTGTCAGACATCATTCACAGCACTTGAACTCATGCATTTTCAATTTGTTTTAGTTGCAGGGGCTTCGATTGCTATGCTTTCCTACCTGACTTGCTTCATTCATTGATTGCTACTATGCACACATATTTAATGTGACTCTGTCCTGTCGGTGATGTCTTGGACTTGTCCTCCAAGGTCATTCACCTACATCACTTTGAGGCTATTGCAATGCCACATGGGCACATTGATACGTGACATTGCATGACATTGCTTTACTATGTTGAACGTACATGGCGCATTCACAGTGTAGCTGGTGCTACATTCCCCTGTCCTGTTGCTGTGCAGTTGCGGTTGTGATACACCAGGGGCTCCTGTGATGAGCTACAGACATAGATTCTGGATCAGTGCCGTAGTTGTTCAGTTGAGGGGTGGATATGTGGCCAGTGTGCTTCGTGTTGGTGGCAGTCCAGTGGAGTTGAGGTAAATTGTTGGTCTATATTGGACTGGGAGGAGTGTCATGTGACAGGGTCGGGCTGGGCTGGTGTCAGAGGTCAGGGGGCTGGTGGGTGGTGTCAGGACCTTAGGGCGTCCTGGGGGTAGTGTTGAAAGTGTGGGAGGCTGGTGGGTGGTGTCAGAACCCGAGGGGATGCCTCTGGGTGGTGTTGGAGGTGAGGGGAGTTGGTGGGGGGTGTCAGGACCAGATGGGCTGCCTGGGGGTGGTGTCAGAGGTGAGGGGGCTGGTGGGTGGTGTCAGAACCCGAGGCACTGGCTGGGGGTGGTATCGGAAGAGAGGGGGGCTGATGAGTAGTGTCAGGACCTGAGGGGCTGCCTGGGGGTGGTGGCAGAGGTGGGGGGGCTGGTGGGTGGTGGCTGGTGTCAGGAAATGAGGGCCTCCCTGGGGTGGTGTCAGAGGTAGGCGGGTCGGGTTGAAATGCGAATGCACGGAGCACGCATTGGAAACGTTGCGCATAGGGCCGTGCAGAGTTGTTCTTGGCATGCAGGCTTTGCGGGTTCAATGCACACTTTTCCATGAATCGGGTCCATAGATTTTAAGTCCATCATTAGTAAGTAGTCAGGAGTACATACATTCTTGTATATGGCTGTCAGAAATTCTTTGAGGTGCCAGCCAGGTATAGGCTAAAGTAGTTCATGTCATTCCTACTTTCCAAGCTTTCTTCAGGTTGGTAGTACTTGCTGTAAGAATGTAGTAAACCTACAATAAATGTGAATAAATTAATGAAAATGAAGAAACTTAGGATGACATTAACATCAGTAATACATTTTCTGTTTCAAAGAACAAAACAGTCTGACTCAAACTGAAGGGTCAGACAGAAAATCACAATAGATCGCAAATGAATTCAGTGAATTCAGTGAAGAGAAATACATCAATGCTCTCTGCCTGAAACTCCACAAAGCAGAATTATAAAGCAAAATAAAATAAGCAACCAATCATTAATTGCACGTATTATCTCTTAAGGTTAGATATTGGTTATCATAACCATGTACAAATCAATACTATGTTGTCTGGTTTAGAAAATCAACTCACTTAGTACTGAAAAACCCTTAATTCTTCAGTTAGGAACAGAACTGTTGCGATGGCCTGCATGTACCTATCAGGCCCCGCCCCTCGTCACCAGCGGCAGGCGTCTAATTTGTAACGTATGCGTTTCTTTTCTACATCCGCTTTTACCTATGAACTTACGGACAATAAACACCAGCTACCTCCCCTACCATTATGACTGGTATTCCCTCAACCCGAGTGTCTGCTCAGGGGTTGAGTGTCACTCTTTGCTACTTTACTGAAATTGTGATTAAAGTCTGAGCTTGCAACCGCCATCGAACCTGCAGCACCATACCACAATGACTCTAGCTAAAAAAGCCTGGTGCAGCCGATGTAGCCCAGTACCTCACGGGGTGAGACTTTTCCGGTGTTCTAACCGCTGCTGTGCTGTTCCCCTTCTGGCTTGATTTGGTCCTGCACCCACACTGGGCTAAATAGGGTCCTCACAAGCAGGGTATGTCTCTAAACTTGAACATATATAGACTTAAATTCAAGTCTTCGGTTCTTTATAATGGTTGAAAAACTTGATTCTCGACTGTAGTGAAGAGCTGGACGAAATGGGCTATGACGTCAAAGTGCAATCAGCCACAAGTGAAGAAGACAACAAAAGGGAGGCTGAAAACAAAGGGCGTAACACGCCCAGCGGAAAACAAGTAGTCAGATACCAAAAAAGCGCCATAGCAACAACTGGCCGTAAGAAATCTCCTGCAAAAAACAAGGAAAGAGTAAGATCCCTGGAACCTGAAGAGAAACTGAGGGAAAATCAACAAGCCTCCAAAGAAAACAAAAACTACGAAAGTTCCACAAAAACCAAAGATACAAAAAAACTTAACAATGCCAGGATAATCCCAGAAACAGCGGTCAAACTTTCAACAGAAAAAGTCCTACAAAAAAGATGTGAACACATGAAAGGCATATGGTCCTGGTTGCCTAAAACTCTGAGGGAAAAAAAGCAAATATAGCAATCCGTGAGAGACGAGCACATCCTTCAAGATAGACACCGCTCGACCCTCCAAAAGTGCGAACTAAAAATGTGCTCGTGGAACACGGGAGGACATACCCACCTACTGTCTCCAAGTGACATGGACCTGGGGTCATATGACCTATTATGCCTCCAAGAGACCTGGCTGACCGAACCCCCTGCAATAAGGGGGTTCGAAGTCATCCTTGCACCAGCCAAACAAGGACGTCGAGGAAGACCTTTATCGGGTTTACTGATTGCGTCTAAAAAAGACTCCGGGATCAAATTAGAAGAAACATTGATCAGCAACCAATTGATTCTGATGGTGAAGGCGTCATGGACCCGACGGAATACCGACAAAAATGCCTATGAGAAAGTCACCTTAATCATAGCAAACACCTACTGGAACCCAGCAAGCATAGAGCCTACCATCTACATAGAAAAATTGAGGACGCGATAGACGAGGCACTATCTGAACACCTGGTAAAATACTTCCTCATTTGTGGAGACTTGAACGCTACGTGCACGAGCTCGGACGAAAGGGAGGCGGACCAAGGACATAACTCAACAGGCAAACAGCGTGGCAATCTATGGGTCAAATTGATGAATTCAAGAAACCTTCATAATTTGCACGAAGCATTCCCAGACTCAAATCGCCCGCCATCATGGGAAAGAAATGAATCGACAGGTACCATAGACTACATCTTCGTCACCGAACCAATACTGGCAATAACGAAAGACTTTGAAATTACACGAGTAACAGCAAGTGACCACAACCCCTTGTCAACAACCTGGATGTCAACAAGTCCCCGGAATGATTACGCTGAGCACCAAGTCATAGCTAACACGAAGGGAAACCGCTTATATCTTACAATTGATTCCATTGTGGAAATAGAAAAAGGATTCAGCTCAATGCCAAACCATTTGGGCAAAAATAAAACAGACTATACGCCACTTTTGACGAAGTTCAAGAAGAGCCGTACAACAAAAACAAACAGTGGAAATCCCCCAAGACACGTGTACGACCTAACACTGGTGGAGAAACGCCGGGCACTGCGCAAAATACAACGCAAAGCAAAATCTTCCGGATCTCCAGGGGCTGCGAGAGCGGCGGAAGTGGAAACCAAACTCTACAAAGCTTGGGTAAAAGGTCATAGAGTGTCTCTCTACCAACAAGACGCTGAAAACATCCTAAAAGTGATAAGCAGCAAAAATATAAAAGAATTTTGGAAAATCTTGAGAGCAGTTAATGAAACGCAAGAAAATACCATCATAAGCGAGATTGGAGAAACTACGTGGACAAAATACTATACTACTATGTACCTGGCACCAACTACCAACTTAAAATTACAGGGCGAAATGTCTTCAGGAGCCATGGGTAAATATAGACGACCCACAGGAAATCCGATTAAAGATCAGGGGCTTAAAAAACTCTCATGCCCCAGGACCCGATGGGATTACGAACATTGATCTAAAAACAAATCAAAATGAGTGGGCCAGTCTGCTAAGTAAAATCTTCGGCAGATGCTCCAGCTTGAAAACGATACCACCCTCCTGGAAACAAGCAACAATGGTACCAATATTCAAGAAAGGAGACAAAAAGGACCCGGCAAATTATAGACCCATTGCGCTCCTGGATGTTATAGGTAAAGTGTTTGGCTCAATGCTTCTTGACCGCTTTAAGATCTGGGCGGAGGAATCACCTTGCAACGACCCACTCCAAACTGGATTTAAAAAAAACCTGGGCACGACAGCTAACATTCTAATGCTAAACGTGCTGAAAAACAGAGTACTGGAAGGGGGAACGAGAATTTTCGTGGCGTTCATCGACCTGACCCAAGCATTCGACCGGATTGACAGGGTCAGCCTATGGTCCAAACTTGAAGCCTGGGATTGTCCACCTTCTATACTAAACCTGATTAAGGCACTGTACACCGATACTTCTATACGCATTTGACTCAACCAAAACGGTCTCTTGTCATCACCCATTCCAACAGCGCGGGGAGTGAAGCAGGGGTGCCCATTGGCTCCGGCCTTACTTCTGGTATTTATCGGTGACATCCAAGATGAGGATCTAGAAATTTGAGCATTTCCTCCAAAAATCTGCAAAACCCCGATAACACGATTGCTCTACGCAGACGACTTGGTCCTAATGGACCACACACCAATAGGTCTGCAGCGCCAATTGACAAAGCTCCAAGGGTATATGCAAGAAAATAAACTGGAAATAAACGCAAAGAAAACAAAATTTCTAGTACTAGAAAAATCGACCAGGAAAACAGAAGAACTGAAACTAAAACTGGAAGGATCACTGATCGAGCGAGTGTTCGATTTCAAATACCTTGGAGTAATTCTGGACTCCTCTTCACAAGACAAAGCTATGCAATTGGCCCTGATGACCAAAGTCAATAAATTGGCAGCTCAAGCTAGGGCCATAGATAAAAAGTTCGGGAGATTCTCGCTGATCCCAGTGCTAGAATACTACAAGAAAAAGGTGATGCCGACATTAACATATGGGGGAGACGCAATGATGCACCTACCACCATCCATTTGGACAAGAATTGAGGCAAAGTTTTGGCGAAAAGTACTTATACTTCCAAACTTGACCTCAATAGCCTCAATTCGACGAGAGCTCAGCCTACCATCTCTTAGAAGTTCAGTCTCACAATCGTCTCTAAGGCTGTTCAGGAAATGCCGGATGGCCGAGCCACCGTCAGTATATTATCTTATAAACCTCGAAATAGAAAGGAACACAAGCAAATCCCTTAACAAATGGAAAGAAGAAAACATTAGTTTGCTAGAACAGGTACAGGCAGATGAAGAACAACTAACAAAGTACCCAAAGAGAAGCTTCACCAAAATCAAAGAACTCGACTGGATAAACACCCTGGAGACAGCAGGAAAAAACAAACTAATCCTACACCTGCCACCAAATACGAAAAAACTCAATGAACTCCAGGAGTATATAAAGAAGTTCCCATCCAGGAAGGGGAGAGACATGCTGATGAGGGCCCGTTTAAATTTACTGCAGACAAACGAGATCTTGTCAATCAGAGGCCAGTCGGAAAATAATCGTTGTCGATTTTGTGCAACACAAGAAAAGGAAACAATCCGCCATCTGCTCTTAAAATGTGCCTCAAACCAACATATAAGAAGCCGTTACTTAAAATCAACCTTCACAGACTTCATTATAGAGGACGAAGAAATATGTTGGTCTCGTCTGATTGGAGGCGACAAAACACAATGGCCCTCATTACGACCCTTGCGGAAATTGACTGACCGGACCGCAACAGCGTAAATAGCGTTTCCGCCATTGCACGAAGGAGCAAAGTGCGGCTAATTACGACCCATCGGGCACGAGCATTACGCCATGGCGGAATCCGAAAGGCTGCGATGGCGGAAATGACCCCAAAACGGCCCTTACCGCCGCCGTACGCTGCACCAGGTGCAATACCGCCACCCATCTTAGCGGTCACCGTAATGAGCGGGCACCGTAATGAGCGGGCACCGCAAATTACGGGCACCGTAAATATACGGAAACGGAAGTAAAAGCATGTGGCCGGAACGGGAAACAGCACGCCGCACAACTATAAAATCCGAATCCCAACACAACCATCAAAAATCCGACCCTGACACACATCCCAACCCGTTAGCAACCCCAGTTAAAAAAATAAATATGGGAAAGGTAGCCAAGAAAGCGTGTGATCGCAAGCGGCAGGTCCACTTCTCCCGAGAGGAACTGACCGTGCTGACCGAGACCCTGCAGGAAAATGCCGCCGTCGTCTTCTCCAGTCAAATGACCAGGACGGCCCTTGCCAACAAGAAGGCCATATGGGCCCTTGTGGCACAGCGCGTAAGTGCGGTGGGGACAACACCCCGCACGCCACAGCAATGTCGCAAGCGGTGGGACGACCTGCGGATCCGCGTACGCAGCATACTTTCTGCGAACAGGAACATCGCCACAGCTACCGGGGGGGGATCAGAGTCGCCCATCAAGTTGACCCCCTGGGAGGAGATCTGCGCCTCCACCATAGGAATGGAGAGCATAGAGGGAGTCGGAGGGATGGAGAAAGGAGTGCCGACATCCGGAGAATCAGGTAGGTTTGCCAAGAGAAACAATGCGAAATCCACAAACCACGAACATGTGCAGTACCATGTGACCCCATAGTGCAATACATACTTTGCCCTGACAGCGCCCTCTAAAAGTCAGAATGAATAAACAAATTAATCAAGATGCCATAAACAACCCCTACATGTGCAGCATGCACCCCCTAACTGCAGGCAGCCAAATGAATGCATCCTCAATCCACACGAAAATGAGACCACCTCCAAGGCCCAGTCCCATATCAGCCTCATGTACCACCCCAATGCATTTGATACGTTGCCATTCCAAATCCGACAGACCCATAACTAACGCTCGCCCCTCTTTACTCCACCACAGGGGCCGATACCAACGACGAGCTGCAGGACACCCCTACCAGCACGCCTGCAAAGAGGGCCAGGACCAACGTCCCAAGAGCCTCCACCTCAGGTGCAAGGATCAAGACACGGCAGCAGCAGGAATCAAGTGCCAGCACACTGGAGGGGACTGCAACAGGCACCCCAGCAGCCAGCAAGTCCACAACCCCAGCACCACAGGTCCCCCCAAAGAACGTATCTGATGGCACTGCCTCTGGTGGTAGCAGCACCATAGGTGACACAGCTGTCATGCCAGCATGCTCCGACACGGAAAACAGTGCTGGCGACGTAGGTACCATCCATGACCTTTCCCAATCCCCCTGCATGTTCCATCCCCTACACCATGACGAAACCACGCAGGGGCACCCTGAAGACGACGACTGGCCAACCCCCACAAGTCCTGTGCCAAGGCAACATGTGTTGAGCAGCCCCCCTGTCACACCACCGCAAATGTCCATGGCCCAGCAGAGGCAACAGTCCCTCGACCTGCTGATCGAGCAACAGCAGGAAGCGTCCACGCTACTCAAGGACCATGCAAATGAATGCGGGGGTTCCAGGGCAGCCATGGAAACATCCACCGAGACACTCAGGGCACAAATAGAGAAAAGTAGTGAGAGCCTCAGGGGAGAAATGGAGAGAAGCACCGAGAGCCTGAGAGCACAAATGGAGAGAAGCACCGAGAGCCTGAGAGCACAAATGGAGAAAAGCACCGAGAGCCTGAGGGGGGAACTGCATGCGACGTCCAAAGACGTTTGTGCTGAACTTGCTGCTGTGCGCCGTGTGCTCTCGGAGCTCTCACAAACCCTCAGAGACATGCATGGACGCGAGCAGGCAGAGACGTCATCCGTGGCAAGTTCCGTCCAGGGCAGCCCCCAACGCAGATCTGGCAGGAACCTGCGCTCCACGGGCAGGGGTGCCCCTGATACCCGTAGAGGGGGCTTGCAATAGCGTCTACCCACGGGCAGCATGCATATCTGGACACTGGTGTTGGGGGGGGAGGAAGTAGGGTGGAGGGGGTGTGTTGGGCTTCACTGGGTGGCGGGTCCATAGGGTGTATGAATCAAATCACATTAACAATACAGCACTTCATTATCATCCAATGACATGTGTGGACATTGATATTTGCGTACGAGGCCTTCATAGGCGTACAGTCCACTATGTGCCTGTACTACACACACACAGTGCCACAGGTCCCCTTTCCGTGTAATAGGCACCATGCGTGGTTGCTAGAAGCATGCATCTATGATGCTCTGTCGGATTGCACGTGCATCCTGTGCCTCATGGACTCCCTGGGGTGCCTCCACATCCCCACCCTCATCATCATCATCTTCAGGTGCATGCAGTACAGCGTCAGGGGGCATGGGCACATTCCTACGTATGCACATGTTGTGCAGCATGACACATGCCATGACCATCTTAGAAACCCTCTCATGGCTGTACATGAGTGCCCCGCCAGACCTGCTGAGGCTGCGGAAACGAGCCTTCAGTAGGCCGAATGCCTGTTCAATGACCACACGGCTACGTGAGTGGGCATGGTTGTAGTCCTCCTCATGCTGGTTCTGTGGGTTCCGGATTGGTGTAAGGAGCCATCTCTTCAGTGGATACCCGGCATCACCTGTATGGGACGAATAAAGGGTGTCAGTGGAATGATAGTGCTAAGTAGCCCCCCCCCCCTCCTGCAAGGTCATTGACGCATCAAATGGGCCACGATGTCATGCATGGAATGAGACTCACCGAGTAGCCAGGATCTGTGCCCTGCGTGTCGCTCCATGTAGCGTGGTATTCTTGTGTTCCTCAGGACCATAGAATCATGGGTAGATCCTGGAAATCTGGCACAACAATGCGTAAAGATCTTGTTGGAGTCACACACCATTTGCACATTGATTGAATGAAATTGTTTCCGGTTGCGGTACTGGACCTCCATGGCATGTGGGACAACCAATTCAACATGGGTGCAGTCGATGGCACCAATGCAACCCGGGATGCCGCCAAGTGCATGGAATCCCACCTTTGCGTTGGTAATCTCCTGGTACGTGCGTGGTAGTGTGATGTGGTCGTCGGCGTGCTTCAGGAGGGCATCGTGCACTTGGGAGAGTGTCCGTGAGAACAGTGGCTGTGAAATGCCATGCAACTGTCCCACTGTGTGCTGGTAGGTGCCTGTGGCCAGGAAGTGGAGTACAGACACCACCTTCAGTAGGGGTGGGATGGCGGTTGGGCTATCTATCATGCTCACGAGGTCAGCATGTGTCATGTCCACAATGGCGATTATGGTGTCCCGGTCCAAACGGTAGAGGGTGTGGATCTGCTCAGCAGTGAGGTTGAACGGATCAGCTCGGAGGCGTGGGATTGCGGGCCGCCTGCGTGGTGGTAGTGGCAGTGCTTGTGGGCCTTGCTGACCCTGCCTTGCCCTCCTCCTCCTCCTTCTCCTCCGTCTCCCCTGTGCGCCCGGTTGTTGTACCTGTTGTTGTTCGTCGTCTTCTTGTAGTTGTAGCACTTGCAGTGCTATCTGGTGCCCCAGGCCCAACATCGCTAGTCCTGCCGGTAGCATTTTGGAGTGGGAGTGGTTGTGGGAGGGGTTTGGGTCTGCTATATATGTGCTGTCGGCCTGTATGGCCTCCACCTGTGCTGATTGAATGAATCTGTGGCAGATGCAATCCCTTCTGGCCGAGCACGTCCCGCACGTAAGGCTGCATTTGGCCGCATGGCATCTTGGGATTGGAATCATGTATCAAATCCCGATGGCAGTGTGATGTACTTTGACTGATTTTCATGCTATGCTCCCATTGTTACACATGCTATGATTGCAGCCGCTTACATACCTGTGAAGAGTCAGTGGTATGTAGGGCTCGATCGATGGCCGACCCTCATGCAGCACAGTATCGTACTTCACCGACGGGCGTGGCGTCCCATTTGTGATTGCAGCCAGTTAGCATTATGACACACAGCCGCACTACATTGATGTAATTGTGAATGCAAGCGTTCACAGAAGCCTTTTCGACGTAATGTTGCAAGTGAGGAATTCGAAGGCCAGGATTTTTGGTTGCGAAGTAGCGGTGAGGAGACGCCCACAGGTCTGCCTGGAAATGTAACGTTCTATTGTTGAATGTCCTTGGGACAGGGCCCATAACGAGCAAGCAATGAATGACATGAATTGAATGGGATGCGCAATAGCGTAGTGGACGATAAGGCAGGACGTTCCCAAGTCCATCTAGCTTCACGACACTACAGATCCGGCCAGGAGCACAGTGGTTTTTGCAGACTGCATTACGCACAGACGCGATGGAAGTTTCACATATTATGTGAGTGAATGTTCATGCGTTTTCATTGCGGGATGAGGGAATGATGAATGGATGCATGGACAGATGATTCCATTTAGGGTCTGCCATGTACATGTGTTTTTTGATTCAATCCCCTTCCCCTGCGCTATGTGATGCAAGGCTGCCATAGTGGGACTTACGTCTATCTGCCCTTGTCGGATCCTCCCTGTCTCGACGCGCCTTCATACACTTGTGTCTAGGCACGTTACTAATCCCATGTCATGGGTTCTATCTTGACGGACGCATGCACAGTAACCGACGTTGCCAATGGTGTATTAACCTCGATTGGTTTCGTTATGTATCGATACTGATTTAGGGGTGTGTATATTCCTTTGGAGTGGGCTAGCATGCATATGGGTGTGGATTTGGTGTGTTGAATGAAGATAGTGATGCATCATGTGTCATGTAGTGCAATCGGTTAATTTGTGTTTCATTTTGGTGACAGGTATCTCCTGCCCTATTGCAGATGCCATCTGTACGCCACTCCTCCAGATGGTTTTTACTCTCGACACCTGCAGCTTCGGGTGAATCAGTGGAGCAGCATTACGATCTTATGGGACGATCGCCAATGGGCCACATGCCCTTACGCTGTTCTGGTGGCTAGGTGCAACATTTCGGCCTTTCAGCTGGACTAGTGCCTGCCTCATGGGACGGACCTGCGGTTCTTGCCGCTTCCATGTTGCCTTTTGGAACGTTGATGTTGGCCCTGTGTGCCATGATGGTACAGGGCGTCACACAAGTGGAAGCTGGTCAATTATTGCAGATGCAGCCCTCGGTGATGATGGATGTTTTGGTGTTATTTTACAAATTGCTGTGAGGCCTTTGTCATTTGGATGTGCATTTAAATTGTATTCCGATATTTGGCGTGTTGCGTTATTCTTTGCAGGTGATGTGGCGATTTTCGATTTGTGGCGGTATGTATTGCGAGATGATCTGCATTGTGTTCCGCCTTCTGAGTTGAGTTGTGTGGTACAGTACTGGCCGCTTTTGCCTACGTAGCACAGTGTGGTCACGGATAGGGGCTGCCATTGTGACTGTTTACATGATGTGCTGTTCAGGGGCGGGGGATTGGCTTTTGGCCGACTGGTGCCTGTCAGCCAGGTCGATTGATGGTATGATGGGATGTTCAGAATGTGGCTGGTCACAGGTGCCTGTGTTTGCGTGCGTTTGTTGGAGGGGGACTGGGGTCATGTCCATTGGAATAGCTTCTGTATTCATGCCATCTGTGCCCTGCAGCTCCCATCGGCCCCTCTTGGGATGTGCCTGGCTGCTCAGTCACTCTGCCAACTTGTGTGGTACATGCTTCTGCTGATGGTTGGTTTGTTTACTGGCAAGAGTACAGGTCTGGTGCAATCCCCCTCAGGATGCTGTTTTGGATGTTGCCTTGCGCTGGTGGCAAGCGATGGGGGACTACTGTTGTTTTGTGTCATGTGTTCTTGATTTCCATTTTGATGTCTTGTACCTTCACATGCCTGTGCTGCATCAGTACGGCTATGGTGAAATGCCGTACATGGATGCCCACTCACGGGGCGCTTCGAACACCTGCATGCATTTCTACGTTGGCATGCATGGGTGAATTGTAGATTTCACTGGTTGCATGGTGTGAGTACATTGCGCCTGCCAGGAGTTGTGCAATGTGGCCAGGGAGTGGAGTACAGGCACTCAGTGGGCCATTTACGGTTGGTTCACGATGCCGTATTTCTCGCCATGGCGGAATGGTCCATTCCGCCATGCCTGATGGCGTTAGGTACATGTCCGCTAGGGTCGGAATTGGCGTACCGTTGCACCATGGTGGTGTTTGCGGTTTGGCATGGTGCGCGCGCGCGTGCTTAGTGCAGTTAGCGTTGGCGTTCACTACGGTGTCGCTAATGGCTTCGTACTTTGCGGTGACGGGTCATAGTCGCACCGAGCGCTTTTCGATGGCGGTATTGCATTTCCGCCATCGTTTTCCCCTTTCCGCCAGGGTCGTAATGAGGGCCAATGGCAAATAGCCACCTACAAAATCTTGGAAGCCATAAATTGGCCGACGAAGGCACATGTTTAGAGAGCTGTTCTCTTTTTCTTTTCTTCTTCATGACCGCAGACTAAAGACAGAAACCTCAAATTTTGTAAAAATCTTTTGATTGAACACAAATAAAAAAAAAAATTAAAAAAAAAATAATGGTTTTTGAATTTTCTACCATTGTAACTGCTCAAATCAATGTTACGTAATCTGCAACTGTTCAATCCCCCATTCCATGAGGCGAGGCTTCACTAGTTCGTGCACCTTCACAAATGTTATTTCCTTCATTTTTTTTGCACACCTGTTGTAGCCCAGTACCATGAGGCGAAGCTTTCCCAGATTGTGCACTCTCACAAATATTTTTCTTTCATAATTATTTGCACATCCGACGTAGTCCCCCCTCACCATGAGGTGATGCTTTACTGAAATGTACTGTCACTATCTACGCCTATGCTGTAACCTTTCACGCGTGGTCTTGCACCTTCTGGACTTTGCTATCACACTTTCTGTAACTAGGGCCTAGATGCCTCAGGGCTTTGTGTGCTGCTTTAAATACACAAATAAATAAATAAATAAACGCTCTCCTCTGTAGCAGCACTCCTACGAAGATTAAACCACATAATTGTAAGTGGCTGAATCGTAATAGGGAACACATCATTTCACACTATTACCAAAAGTATTAGGAATATAGCAAAAAATGATGGTCAAATTAACTCATTTTTTGAACTAGAAGGCACATATCAGCTGTTATGCCACACGAAATTCTTCTAATGGGAAGCCAATTTTAGGTTCACTTTTACATCCTTACTTAGATGCAGTAAGATGAATAGGCCACTAAAGGAGAAAACAGGTGGAATATCTGGTTAATAATCACAATGTTGGGTGTCATTTTAAAGATTGTATTTATAGGCACGATATAAACGTGAATGTGTATCAGAACGGCGGCTACCATTCTGTTGCATAGTTACAAAATGTTGTGATTTCATGACTGCATATCTGAATGGAGGACGCCATATTTGTTTTGACAGCACTGAATGGACCTGTCACCACTGATTGCGACTTAGGTTTCACTTCTTTAAGAGAGAGACAAACACATGTGGCCTGATTCAAAGAATGTTTTGCTAGCTGAAAAGTGACTTTGCACACTTAGCATGCACAACTCCTTTTAGCGATTCATGGAACAGACTTTGCCTGTATTTCCGGGATACTGCACAGGTACGTCACATCTTTGGGTGCAGTCGAGCGCTTTGCGCGACACTCCGTGCTAAGTGTGGGACGGGCCTACTGTTAGGGAAGATGTTCCTTTTGTTTTATGTCGCTAGACACCCTTTAAGGATTTTTTGGTGATTGTACATGTGTGCATAGGATGAACTGGTGGCAGCAGTTTACTTGTAAAGTATTTGCATTTATTTTTCAATTAACCATATCACGTTTACTGCATTTGGCTCAAGACTGTGGCTAGTACCGAAAATGGCCATGCCATGAAGACTTTTGTTCTGTCGTTTAGCCATTTTGTCCCTTTGCCTTCCCCTATGTCAAGCATACCCAGGAATTCCTTATTTGGTCAGGCAGCCTCCTGGGAAAACTGCAACTTTCACGGGCTCTGCAATGTCACGTGTGCTAGTGTCCAAGAAGAGGATTGGGACTGTCTGGTCCCAATCCACACTACTGCTGCCAGCATGTCTGGTATGCCTGAATGACTGGGACCACCGTAGACTGTGACTGGTCCACATCTGGTATGCATGCAAGAGAGCAGATCTTCAATTGGTTATCCCACATTTCAGTGCAAAACGAATCTTGGATAAGAGAAGGGGCTCTGCATCCATTCCAGGTCGATCACCTGAAATTCACACTAAACTACAGAAGGAACAAAGTATCCTAAAGCAGACCCGTTGAAGGTTTGGGACCCTGAGCCTGCAGTTGTCACATTGGACCGCTGTTTTTGCATCGATCACT
This sequence comes from Ambystoma mexicanum, assembly GCF_040938575.1. Classification (NCBI taxonomy): domain Eukaryota; kingdom Metazoa; phylum Chordata; class Amphibia; order Caudata; family Ambystomatidae; genus Ambystoma; species Ambystoma mexicanum. Next base: position 86,540,948 of record NC_090922.1, read on the forward strand.
GAAGGCCTTCAAGGGCGTTTAGACCCTTTGGAGTAGTGGGACCAACTATTCTAGGCACCTCCTGATTACCCTTCCAAAGAGCCTTATCAGAAGTATTCCTGGGCCATCCAGTGATCTGACCAGCTCAAACCCGGGGTATCGCATCAGAGTGCCGCCGTCCGTAGTCGTAGCTCCTCTGGGTCGCAATTCAAGAGAGTGCACCACGCCACAAGCATTTGCGCTACCTGTGTCGCCCTGCTGTGGTGACGGTCGTTGTAGGAGTCTTGCCTGCCTGCCCCCCCTGTGCCCTGAGATGTGCTGCACTGGAAATGTCCTCTTTTTTTCACAGAGAGCTGGGAAAATGCTACTGTCCCGCCACAAGCGATCGTCCCGTCCCGCAGCCGCTGAGAGCTGGAGCGATGTGCAACTTCAGGAGTTGAACCGACAAGCGACCTGACATAGACTGGCAAAGTTTGACCTGGACTGTGTCGAGGGTCAGTGAGTACTTGCATCACTTACCGGTGGCCCCCTGGCACAGCCATTGTTCTTTACGCACGAGAATCCCTAAAAAGATACTCACCTTGGCTGGGCTAGCCTGCGCTCCATAGCTATTCCCGAAACTCGAAAGTCTCTCTGACTGCAAGGGTAGACCCTCCTTGCATAGAAGGACACTGTTCTTCATCACCTCAATCCCATTCCTGAACTGCTAAAGCTCCCTGAAGAGAAGCCACTTTCTCTCATTACGCACAGCTGCATGTTTTCCATGCACTACTGTACTTTTGAGCATAAGGCTTCCCCACTTCATAGGGATGGACTGCTAAAGTTAGGGATCGATTCTGAAGAACTGCCTAATGCTATATTTGTGTTAACCTACCCTTCTGTTGCAGGTTGTGGCTGTGTTTTCCCATTTACTGCATTAGGCGAAATGTAACTGTATATATGTTAAATAGTGAAAGGCGTGTGTGGTAGCAGTTTTATATTACTGTGGGTTAATTGTGTTTAATTATTAAGGCCTATATTAAATGTATATGTATTTTATATATACACTTATCTAACCATATACTCTGGAGTTTTACTGTGTATGCTCATTGTGGGTTTACGATCACTCTCACAAATCCTTAGTCTTGACCGTCTCCAAGCTACCGTGATTGGTCT